>NC_050481.2:9648217-10006477 GCF_012460135.2 Molothrus ater | reverse complement strand
TTCTAGCTTCTATTTTCTACTGAGCCATTTAAATTTCTTTAGGCTTCTCAGTTCTCTTGGCTCATTTCCTGCAGAAAGTTGCAATTTTCAGGAAACAATATTTGGAAAAAAAGATGTTAGGAATCGAAAGTAAGTTCAGAAAAATAAATCATGTAAGAGATGCCTGGAACTTGAGGTGTTGACTCATCAATCTAATGAACACTAAAGCATCTGTTTGCACTCAAATAGTTCACTGGAGAGGATGGGCTGCAGGATATACTTGACTTGACAGCCTTGCTGAACTCCAGTCCTAGAGAGCCCATCTTAAACACATTAAACCATTAACAATGCTGCAAACTCTGAGCAGACTTCTGTCTGACAACTAAAATTTTGAAGGCACCCTCAAATTCTCAAGTGATGCAGCAAGACATGCATGAGAAATACTCCTTCTCCTTACAAATGTTATTAAAACAATATTGTCTAATAACAAAAGAAAAAAAACCAGCTTCATATAAAGTCAAAACACACTGTCAGCTACTGCAATATGTAGGTAGCAGATTGGTAATTTGAAATAAATTGTGAGCTTCTGACTGATGCCAGCTTATTTTAATATAAATGAGTAATTACTACATGCAAGACTGGTGTCAAGTCATGATTTGTGACAGCCACTTGGCTGGGACATGCAGAAGTTCCTCATTTTAAAGCTGCTGCAAAGAGCAAATTCTGAACTCTGACTTGATGTTTTCACTTTGGCAACCCTTATTTTTAGAAATCCTACCAATGGTCACCATCTTTTGCCTCGCAGATGTAATTTCTACGAGGTGTTGCATTAATTGTTTGTGAATTTTTTTAAACAGTAGATGACCAGTGAGGATGTTCAGTTTGCTGACAGCTTATGGATGAGACAGTGTTCAATACTTAATAGAAAGGGAAATTCTATTGTGCAGAAAAGGTCAACAACTTTTATATCCAATATTTCCTGTAGTCACTGTTCCTTTAAAACTGAACATTACACATGACAACCTACCAGAGACTAAGGGCTTTTTTTATGCAAATACACTCCAAATCACTGACATTTATCTTAATAAAAGCTCATGGACTTTAACTCCCTAGGAGGAAACAACTGTAGAACTAGAATCAAGTCCAAATAGAACAAAAACAATGGTTTGGCAGCTACCATTATGACTCAGAGGAAATTTAAGCAGCACATCAAAGCCAAAGCTTCTCATAACAAGAAGAAACACTAAGAATATATAAGCACATGCCTACAGGACTATTTCATCAAAAATAACAGTAGGCTGCACTAGTATTAGAGGACTAAAGATATGATTGCATTAATAAAAATATCCTAATACCTAAACCTCAGTCTTTAGCAAACAGTAGTCATAGGTAAAGTCACTATTTCTACATGGCCATAAAAAGCTCAAACAATGGAAATAATACACTCAAAAAGGAGTTCTACGTTAAGTTGTAACTTGATTGACTTCCATCTGTTCACTTGCTTTAAAACAAAGAAGTGGATTATGACTAACCCACTGTATTAATTTTTTTCTGCTAAGTTGCTAAGCCTTTGCTCATAATAAAAACAAATCTCCTCCTCAAATACCATGTGCATGAATAGCATTTAACCATCTGAAGCTTTATATTACAGCAATCTTTGATACCAGGATAGTAATGCCATGACATCTGAGCTACATGGGTATGGTCTTTTCCAAGAGGATTGTCTTGACATTATTTTTAGAATCATTTTCTTGCAGACAAAGAGAGAATTGCAATTCATTTGGTTTGTTAAACCAATCATTAAAAAAAGAAATACTAGCCTTGCAAACACATACTTGTGAAAGATAGTCCCCAAAAGCAGTGTTTGCATTAAAAACCAAATCACAGAGGAGAGCCAATGTCCAAGTGGAAGCCAGTGACAAGTGGCATTTCTCAGGGCAAGCGTTGGAACATCTTTGTCACGGACAAGGACAATGGTATTGAGTACCCCCTCAGCGAGTCTGCCAACAGCACAGAGCCCTATGCTGGGTTTGCCAGGCTGATGGAAGGGATGGCACCTAGAGGGACCTTGGCAGCCTGGGGAGCTGGGCCAGTGGGACCCTCAGGAAGGCTCAGCAAGGCCAAATGCACCTTGAACATGACGGGCAACATGCATGTGTAGCCCAGAAATCCAACCACACCCTGCATCCAAAGAAGTGTGGCCAGCAGGTCAAGGGAGGCAACTCTTCCCCTTTGTTGGGAAGGATGAAAGTTTGACAAGAAAGTCTCACAGATACGTGTGCTCGGCAGAAAGATTTTTAAATGTCGAGTCTGATGAAGGAATAGAAATGAAAGCAAGTTTTGATATAGAAGAAAAGAATTGCTGAGCCAGTCTTACTGGCTAACCAAGGAGGCAAAGGGTGTGTTAGTTGGAAGAGGTTTTTATGGCTTTGAGCAAAGGATAAACCCACCTCAAACAAGATGGTTTTACCAAGCAGAAAGAGAGCACAGGCAAACAAGTCAGCAAATGTTGCAAGTAGAAAAAAAGTCTCCGAATTTTCCACTGCCAGAAAACTGAAAAACAACTTCTAGCTTAAACTGTAATGTACTAACTTTTAGTGATTGCAGAATAGTAACATGAATATGGTAATTATAGTAGTTATGATAGGCTACAGGTAATAGTTAAGGTACAGATTGGTTCTACTGCAATAAGATGCTCAGTAAAGAAAAGTATATAATGCACTGTAACCAAAACTAAGGGTCTCAGGCCTGCCTGCAGCACAGCTCTGTCACCCACGACCCTGGACTGCTGTAACCTCTTGGATGGAATAAACTGCATTTTGGAGAGCCCCTGGAATCCTGCATCCCTCATTTTGGCTCTTACACCCTTGACTGCACTCTCAGGGGATCCCACTTGCAATGCTGTGGGGGCCCCAAGATAAGATGGGGCCATGCTGGATTGAGTTGAGGAGGCCATGAAGATGCTTAGAGAGATGGGGTGTCTCTGCTCTGGAGCCAGGCTGGGAGAGCTCAGGGTGCTCAGCCTGGAGAAGAGGAGGCTTCAAGGAAGACCTGAGAGACCCTTCCCATGCCTGAAGGGCCACAGGAGGGCTGGAAAGGGACTTGTGTGACAGGACAGGGGGGAAGGGCTTCAAACTAACAGCAGGTCAGACTAGCTCCAAGGCAAAAATCTTTCCCTGTGAGGGTGGGCAGGCCCTGGCACAGGGTGCCCAGAGAAGCTGTGGCTGCCTTGTTCCCGCGAGCATTCAAGGCCAGGCTGGAGGGGGCTTGGAGCAACCTGGGATAGTGGAAGGTGTCTGTGGCAGGGGGTGGAATGTGATGACTTTAAAGGCACTCTCCAGCCCTAACCATTCCAGGATTCTACAAAATTCCTAATTTGTCTTATTTCAGTAAGACATGCCTAAATAGCTTGTCTGACTCAACAGCTGCATCACTCCACTTATTCTACAGACAGAGAATAAAGATGCTCTCAGGCAAGGAAGTCTGAGGCTTTTTTTCTTCTTTTAATTAAGGCGAGGAGAAAATAAACAAAATTTTTATAACCAGCCACAAATAAAAGTTCAAGGAAGCATTAACAGGTAGTTAAACTTCAGCTTTTGACAAATTTAGGGGATTTACTGGGTAAACAAACTCTCTCCCTTAAATGTGCGTTTGCCGTGCATTCTGCACAGTGTGCCATATGCTATGCCCAGAAGATACAGAACATAATCAGTGTATGTAAGACAATCAAAAGGATATATAAGATAACTAAAGGAAGTGTAAGTATACAGAATTCCTGCAGAAGATGAAGCCATCATCTAGTGCTGCAGACAGGAGGCCCCAGGAGGAAAGCCATCCTCCTTAATGGACAGTGGTTGCACAAAACCTGACTAAAGGGATTTAAGCTTTTTCCCACTATTAAGGGAATTAACACTTGTTTATTTGCACGTGTAGTGTTAGTTCCCAAGCTGCTGGCCTTTTCCCAAGCCATCGAGCTTCTTGGGAAACAGTAGGAAACTGGGTTATCTCTCTGTTGGCAAAACAAACAGGGCAAGCAAATCATTCTGTACCTCAGGAAAATAAAAGAATCACCCAATAACCCCATATGTAAAACAACAGTCAACGCATCCCAGTTTCTCACGGTGTCAGGTTCATCCCTGGTTCCACTTAAAGAGCATTGAAGATGGGATAAATCTTTTAAAAGCACACACTCTCAGGGATAGAACAAACCCAGCCAACAGCCCTTTCCAGATAATGAATGTTTATCCCTTGTTTCTGTAAAAAAGAACTCAGGGAAGATGTTTTAATATTGCAGAGACTCCAAATTCTGGCACAGTGATAAATACTAGCTGTCTAAGCGGGAAATACTGGAGTATCATTGATATTAGCATTGCACAGTATTTTACTGATGTTATAAAAGAAAAGAAGAAAGTAATCAATATTAATTGGGAAATCATTGAATCTGATTAGCCTGATGATTTACAGAACATAAGTAGATAAGAACATATTTACAGCAACATCATTTTTTTAAGTACCCACACTTTCACTTTCAGTCAGGAATTTTATTATTCTGATTAGAGATTGTACGGCTGAGATGTTCTATTGCCAAACCCCAATCACTGATGCAAGCACAGCTTTGAAAAAAATCACAGCATGGGGCACTGGCAAAATACAGCAGACACCCATGACAACCCATGCCCCCTCCAAAAAAACACGAAGCCCAAACCACAACTAAACCACAAGAATTAAACGCAATTCAGACTAAGAGGAAAGAATTGCAATTTACTCAGCAGAAAACCTCTCAACCAGATAGAGGTTACATAAAAAGAAAAAATTAAAAATAATGTTCTGTTCAATTCCTCTTCCCTCTAAGTATCAGCCTTTGGTACTGCTGTTTTTTTCCTGGAATCTGCTGAATACCCAAAAAAGTTATTTAATGGAAATACCTTAAATTATGGATGTTACGTACCACTATTATTAAACCACCACATTCAATGTGGTTTCCCTGGTACAGCTCAACGTTCTACTCAGCATATAGAATAACTGAAATTATTGTAGAAAATGAAATTACTGTAGATAAACCCCCAAATTTTCTCTTTTAAAACTGAGAAGGAGCTGGAGGAGAGAAATAACCCAGCCCCCAGTTGTGTTATTTAATTAAAACTGCCACTTCTAATTGAATTCCCAGCAAAGCACTGGGGAAATAGTCCCACTGCTATGCCAAATTTATAAACCAGAAGTTCATTACTCATATGCTGTATTTGCCCACAGTCCTTTCAGCTAATTCCAAGAGCTCCCAGCCAGTTTGGAACAGCTCTCAGAGATGGAAAGGCTTTGTAGTTCAGCACAGAAAAAGGACCACAGCATCTTCTCTCCTACAGCATCCAAGAACTGACACAGAAAGCATTGATAAAAAACATTGCAAAGCAGCAACTCTCAGCTTCTTTCCAGTACAGCTCATCAGTTTCTCATGAGAGTGACTGACACTGGCCCTGGCTGCCCAGCGAGGTGGGCTGTGCAGTGCCCATCCTTGGAGCTGTACCAAAGCCAGCTGGACGTGCTCCTGGGCAGCCTGCTGGAGCAGGGGGACTGCAGCAGCCCAGCCTCAGCCAGGAGGGACTCCAGGAGCCATCAGCCTGAAGGAATCCCAGATGCTGGACACCCCACACCAGCCCATGATGGACACCCCACACCAGCAGACTGTCACAGACATTTGGCCTCAGGGTCTTCACACAAAAGTGTTTCAAATGATTGGCACATCCTTATTCCTTGAGCAAACACTCGTAGGCATTTTCCAGAGAGGGTTCCAAAGTGTGGACTAGTGTTAAACCAAGCTCTCCAATAGCCTTTTTCAAAGCAGGATTACCTGTTTCATGCCACCACAGGAGCACACACATTCCTCAAGCCCTCACCTCCTGGTACATCAAGACTGCACTTGTGCAACTGAGTAGATGTTTCCCATGTTAAGAACTCAAAGGAGTTTGCTGCTCAGGTAATGGTTATTTTATTAACAGCACCTGACTAATCTGCCATGAACTTGTCACTCTGAGCTATCCCACTTAACCCAATTAAATTATCCCAATTAACTGTATCCACTCTGCCCCTTTGCACACCAGAGCAGTTTGTGATTGTTCAGGTGAAAGGAAGTGAAAGGAAGCCATCTGTAGCCTAAAGAGGGCGTCCATCATGACAGACACTTGCTGGCAAGAGCACCAGGATCAGGCTGCTAGCAGAAATCCCCTGAATTCCCCAGACTAGGTGTGGAGAGCTTGGTTTCTGGCACCTAGTCCTGCACTGCCTGAACCAAGCATGCAATGACACCTACCACAAAGAGAGCTGAGCAGATTTTTCTCTGCAATCTGCCCCCTTTTTGCTCCTCAGGCAACTCCAACTCCTGCATGATGACTAGGACATGCTCCCTTACACTGCACCAAACAGAGTGATGCTGCCATAGAAAACATGGCTCTGAAGTGCCCAACTTGGACATTCCTCCAGCCTGATTCATGAGCTGTGTGCAGGTTATTGTGCACCATGTATGAACATAGGCACCTCCAGCCTTCACCTAGGCAGCTCCCACACGTGTGACACTGCCAATAAAAGCCCTGCTCTGCAAGGAGAGCACAACCTCACACCAACATCCACCACATGTCAAAGGTACCACAGAGCACCAAAATCGTGGTTATCACAGCAGCACAATTACCTCTGTCACAAAGTTTACTGTTAGCTGCTCATTCCCGAGTTTAACACTTCTCAAAAGGTAGATTTTTTTTCAATTAGGAATTTGGAGGAGCTCTTACTAAGAGAAGAGCTAATAGTCACCTCAGTAAACAAAGCCAGAAACTCACACCCTTCCTTGGCAGAGGGCCAGGCACTGTAGTCATTTCTCTGGGAGAACTCTCACTGATAGAACTGCTCCACGGCACGCACATCATGACTCATGCTGCAAAAACTTGGCTCCTGGAGTTGTTTCCCATCTAATTAAAATTCACTCAAACATCCCACAATCCAGCTTTTACCATAACAGTATCGGTATCTGTGTCTGCAGCCAAAAGACTATTCAGCACCACAAACTGGCTGTAGAAGTAGCAAATACACCTTATACTGAACGAGATACTGAAAATTATCTATTTTGTTGCCTCCCTCCTCAAAGGCCCCAGTCACAGGCAGGCAGAAATTAAGCTGCTGCCTTGTTGGATTTTTTTTTTTAAGAATCCATGAAAGCAGCAGCGCTACCATACAAAAGAAACACATCTGAACAAAGTAACTGTTGCCATATATTTTAGGCTAGCCTAGAAGATTTATCGGACATGGCTTGCTTCAGTTTTTCCTCCCATGGGGTTTGTACAAACACTTCTGTTGCCTTTTATTATTAATTGGATGTTTTGAAGCTATTCAGCTCATTTATCTTTATTAGTTTTATTTCTAATGTAACTCTCTGGAGAATTTCCTCTGTTGCTACTTTTTAAAAACAGTCCAAAGATACCAGTGAAGAGCTGGTGACCTGTGCAACTATCAAGAATACAAAGATAAGATGAAGTATTACATGAACATTTTTCTCTTGCAAAAAAGATCTCTCAGGTTTGTCTCTTTATGCGACCTTGTGAAGCAGGCTACAGCCAAAGCCTTTGCCAAGTGGCTGCTAAAAGGAAGTTACACTTGACGTTTCTTAAGCATGCGCTAACCACAAAGAAATTATGAAAATAGAAGTACTTATTATTATTGTATTAGCCTTTGAAAAAAAAATCCAATCATCAACCAAAATACACAAAAAGTAAAACACACGTTCCTGCTAAGAATAAAAAACTACACCAATACTTTTACTAATACTGTAATCAAAGTACAAAAGACTTAAAATAAAAAAACCCCTCAATTTAACTACACTGCGACGGCTGTTCTTTAAATGTTTAAAAATACAGAGGTAGGAAATCAACTCTTCTATTACTAACAAGTCTTTGATCTGGAACATAGACTTTCCTCATCATTTGTGAGGTCCAAATTATGCTTTTAGTTTTATTCCAAATCATTAGCTCCTGCTGTATCTCCTTCAAGGTTTTGAGCACAGTGCTCTCACTCCTAAGCTCTGGTGCTCCCAGTCAAGCTGCTGGTGCTCCCAGTCAACAGCCTCAGTGTGAGCTGTAAGAGAAACTCTGCCAGCATGAGAAAATATTTAGGTATTGACACTGCTAATAAAAACATTAAGACTTCACCTTTGCAAGGGCCATGGAACAACAACAAAAATACTTCTGACATGCATGCAGAGGCCAAGAGAACCACAGCCCTGAGAGAGTAAAAGCACAAAGCACACTGAAAAAACAACTAAAATTTACTGTGCAGCTTCACAGCAAATGAGGTTTACATATACCAAAGACAAGCATCAGTCTGTGGGGTTTCAGGGTGAAACCAGGAAGCTCCCCTGTACACTCACCACAAAACATTTTGCTGCACAAGCCATGTGCACCAACTGCTTTGCCTTCTGCTCCTGTGTCAACAGCCTGATGGCCTATACCAGGAAGAAGTCACAATCAACTGAATTTATAACTTCTTTACAAATAAAGTTCAGGAAAACATCTGTCTAAAGGACATCAGAGCTCAGGTTCTCAAGATAAAATGTAGAAATATTAACATATTAACAGCAGTGACCTAGATAGCCAAAAGGAAAGCTAGACAGGTTTCAGATGCAAGATTTGCACTTCCCTCTTAATTCTCAAGCTGAAACAGATTTATAATTATGTATCTCATTCCTAGAAATTCCCTTTCCCAGAATAAAGTCCCAAATACAGGCTTTGGGCCTCCACGTTCACATTTGTGCACATTTTTAGAAATCCTTGCTCTACATTTGTAAAAAATCCTGCATACAAGTTAAATAAAACAGTTGCCACTGGAAGTGCTCTCTGTTTAAGTGTGCTTTAGTGCATCCCATGGATACAGGTACGAAGCAGCTGGAGATGTAGAATTTGTAAATATGAAATGACTGAGCAAGGGTGAAGTACCAACTTGAATGTCAGAAGCAAAAAAGGTAAAAGCAAACCACAGTCGTGTTAAGAGCACGGGGAATATGAACAAATGTAAAAAGTACTTGACTGCAGTGCTGAGACAGCACCCAGTGAACAGCTTCCACTTGATCTGCGCACCTCAGGCTGGAGCAGCCTCAAAAAGCAGGGATTTCCAGGCACTGCAGACTCTGCACCCACTGAAATGCATTTTTCACCGTGTCAGCTGAAACACACCAAGTGCCTGCAGTGAGGCACTCCCCAGGATCTAGCACCAGCCTGACAACTTGCTACTAAAGCCATCCCACAACTTAAGAGTTCACTGGTAGCAAATGCCACAAATCCAGTTAGTTGGAATAAAGAACAACCTAAGTCTGTTTGGACCATCTGGTACAGCAAATTTTCCAGCTTCAGTAAAATCAGGTTTCCTCCTGGCCCAGCTAAAGGTGCTGAACTCCATTCAGGAGTCAGGGTTCAGTGCTAACATGACATGTAAGCACGCCCATACATGTAAGCACCTCCACCCTCACCTGTTTTCACAGCATACTAAATCCACATAATAACACACAACCCTACCTGAGGAAAGGTCTGGCCATTAGGAAATTAAACAAGCAAGATCTTACTCTCAGGTAAATGAACCTATAAAAACTCAAGCAAAAACTTCACATTAGAAGGACAGTTGCAAAGTTAAAACATAAACTACTAAGACCACACTAAGTGGTTCTTTAAAAAAACATTAATTCATGTTGCATTTTTAGCAACACTGACATAAATGTAGTTTTGGTAGTAGTGTGTCATTTCTTTCCTACTTTTTCATTGTTCTACAATAAAATAAATGCCTTTCCCTAAGCAGTAACTTTTGGAATGTATTTTAAATGAGACCACACCACCCTAAACACTGGAGTTGCCATACTTAAAGCATCTGACTGCAGTACTCAGGAAAGTGTCAATTCTGCAAAAAAATAAAGATTTCCCAACTCCATTGATTTACCAGCCTGAATTCCAAAGCTGAGCTGTTGCAAAGTGCTATTTTACAGCTTCAGGTGTAAGAAAGAAGTGTTTTAAGAAGCTGCCACTCACTATGTGCAGTTTTGGCAACCCGTTTAGGATTTAAGAGACATGTTTATTTTTATCAACTCAGTATCTCCAATAGATTATGAAAATTAGCAGCTTGGAGCGAGTAACAAACTTCTCCAATGTGTAATCACTTTGACAAAAAGCAAAACAAAAATGTGATAATGAGGCTTGTGTTTGCACTATATACCCACGGGGACATTTTAATACACTGGAAGGCTGAAATAGCACCACTGAAATACTTCAGTAGGACTTCAAGGACTCTCAGCTTGAAGAATCAAGCAAATGCCACCAAAAGAGAACCCAGGGAGATGGATGGCCAGTCCTTGCTGAGCTGGGAACACTGCTGCTTTTCAGTGGCCAGGCAGAGAGCAGTGCCAGCCATGGCCAGGGAGGCAAACACCCCTGACAGTGCAACCTCCTTTCAAAAGTGACTGACACCTTCTGGGGTTGACCATCATACTCCAGAACACAGTATTTTAGGCCATTTCGATATTTTGCAAGCCATCTCTGAAACTTAGCACCCACTTCTTCTGAAAGAAAGTCAATGTTTAATGCCAGAAATGAAGCATTCAAACCAGTAATTACCTGTGTTGAATATAACCAGGAGAGCATTCCATTGGCACCATACTAACATAGATGAGGCACATTTTAGAACTTTGATCCTGCTTCTGGAGCAGCTTTTCTTAAAAAAAAAGGGACAAAACAACTTGCATTCCCTTATATCCACACGGACTTCATTACAAAATTAACATTGTTTCAAAAAGCAATCTTGTCCTAGAACTCAAAAATCAAATTGCATTACTACCAACAGCAAAACTTCTGTGAACAAAATTGCATCTTTATTTTTATTTCTGTCTGCCAAGAACACCCTCTGTGCAACTGCCTCCTTACAATGCAAGGAATCAGGCCAGTGCTGATGCACATAAGAAATCACAGAGTAGAAATTCTGAACACAATTCCCTGCAGCAAAAGCAGGAGTGAAAAGCATCAGAGAGGCATTACTGCCCCTTGAAATAGCATTCTTGATTAACATGCCACATTCAAACCTGACTAATATTAATCAAATTACCCTCACCAACTTCAGATGTGCTCAGAGTGAGTTACGAACCCCAAATTTCCCCTGGAGCAATCTAAGTGGTGAACCACTAAGAACAGTTATCCTTTCATGTTTTAAATACTGAAAGGTGAGATCAGCTCCACACAGATGTGATTTTAAATGCAACCTCTTTCACTTCCTCATTCTGAATGCTCCACTTGAAAAAGACCCATTGATAGCTGTCTGCAATTACCCAATGTGAAAAAAGCATGTATTTTATGATTGGGTTTTTGCAAATATTAAAATGAATATTATATGTGTTGTGTTAGAAAGTAATGCTGTATTAATTCTCTTAAGTAGTGTGTTAAATATAATTTTAGGTTATAAAAATTTTAAAATAGAAACTATGCTCTGTAGGATACTTTTTAAAGAAAGGACTTGTAGCGAGATAGCAGCCACAGGACACCGAAATCTTTCAGAGAAAAAGAATTTATTGCCCTCTTATCAGAAGAAATGGAACTTCCCGCCTTGATGGCGCTGTTAGGATTCAGAGGAAGAAGCTGAGGATGACCAGACAGAATCCTGTGTTTGAATGAAATTTATGCATCATGTATGAGATGTATGAATATGCAACAGGCTGTTGCTTTTAATGGTTAATCCTTTGTTCAGGGGTGTCGTTTTTTGGGCTCCTGCTGCCCAGAAAAAGGTACCCAGACGTCTGTAACTCTTTGTCTCTATTGTCTCATATTGTCCTAATTCAATTTGTCCAAATTATTATTACTCTAACTGTATTACAATTTTTATAACCATTTTATTACTGTTAAACTATTAAAATTTTAAAAACAAGTGATTGGCGTTTTTCACACCCAATAATGCTTCTCACCCAGCTGACCATGTTCAGTGAGCACAAGGAGCTGCAGCACTGCCCAGACAAAGCAGTGCATGGCTGGCTCCGTGTCCCAAGCACGGTCATGAGAGCTGATCAAACATCAGCAGGAGCCCAGGCACATCACATGGCTGTGCCTCACAGCTGCCGGAGCCAGCCACTCCACTTCCTGAGAAGTCAGCTCCACACATGTGCAGGGGACACCTCCTGCACTGCCCCAGGGCCCACACACCTCCTCTGACCCAGCCCTATGGGCACAGGGGGGAGCAGATGTGGTACTTCACTCTACAAACATGGGCAAGCAGATGAGAGAAAAAAAAAAGCAGAGACTGGTGAAAAAATGCACAGAAACTCGGAAGACAAAGCATATCTGGCTGAAAAACTGCAGGAAGAGCAGCTTGCCTCCTCAGGTCCAAAAAAGCAAGAGCAGTAGTTGTGATGCAAGGCCACAGTCCGCAGCAGCTCCACTGGTCCTGCACAGCTCAGTCAAGGGAGAGCTTTTTCCCTGCTCTCCTGAACATCTCCCTTTTCCTGCTGGTTCACATGGCTAGTAACACTTACAGAACCTGACAGATTTTAGAAATTCCTGAAGCCATGTTAGAGCAAAACAATCTCAGGGCTCCACCACATCAACAGTGCTTTCCAGATTAGCCCAAGGTGCAGAGACCTCCCACAGATCCTTGCTTCTGTTACTGAGAATTCTGCAAAACTGAGTTTAATCATGTGGAAAAAGCACCCACATGGATATTCAGGAATGTCTTTCAATATTAGGGGACAGGTAACTGGGGAGATTTTGAGAAGTCAGGCCTTAAATTAAAACCTCTTACACTTCATATTCTACTTGAACTGAAAACATTGTTTCTAATAAAACACAAGTTAGTGACTAATACATTCCTAGTTTCATATGACTGGTGAGCTCAGAAGACAGTTGACAAAAAAAGTCCCACAGTTCTCCTAAGAGATTAATGATCAGCTCTAAGCAATCAAATCCAATCATTATTTATAGACTAATCCGAATGCCTGACAGCATTCTTCCACCAGGATGTTTAATTACTTCAATATCAGGTGCCTGATTCCTTTCAGTAAATGTACAGTGAACTACATTTGTAATGCTGTGGTATCAAACCCAGTTAAATTCTCAAGTATATTCATTCTTCAGGTAGCACCCTCTCCAAGGGTGCTGTCACACCTGAGTTATCATGCTAGTGTTTCTCAAAGATTTTTACTCATTTACTCTTCTAGGTTTCAATGCCTTTGCACAGCTCCTCTTCCTTTCTTCCCAAACCTCATCCTCAGCAAGAGAAGGTAGTTTGCAGTATTTACAACCAAGATGATCTCAGCTATTTGCCAGCAAGGAAGAGGAAGGGATCCATTGTTCAGATCCTCCACAGTGACTCCTAATACCCCTGCACCAAAGCCAGAACACCTAACCTGACAGACTGCTGTAAGCAGCATCTCATCTCTCAGGTGTACACAACACCTCAGTGCCTTGCACAGCACAAGATTAGCATCAAGCAGAAACTCCCTGTGTCGCATTTTCAACGCCAAAGCTTTTTCTCAAAAAAAAAAAATGAACACCACCAACAAATTTACGACCAGGTGTGACCTGAAGGTCTCAAGCTGAAATAGGAAATGAGACTATTCAGTGTGTGAATTGCTGAGCACACCTTGCATGCTGTCATTTCCCTGAAGTAACACCATCTCTTTCAGTAATTTATTAACTTCAGTTAGGAAAGAGAGGGGAAAATAACTGTGCTGGATTGCCTCAAGAATGATACATCTTGAAACATCAGTAATTCCACTACTAAATATTGTTAATTCATAGCATCTGTTAAAAAGTTCCCTTACAAAAGGCAGTGTGACACAAGTTATCTATCAGAGGTGTGAGAAAGAGATTAAACAGCCAACTGGCACAGCCACCAGCTATAAATTATCAGCAGCAACTCTGCTATTTATACCTGGAAGCCCTAGTACAGAAGATGAGGCTGTTTTCTTCAATGCCATCCAGTGTTATCTCAAAAAAACTAAAACATGAACTGCTAAACAGGGACAAGGGAGAACCACACCTAGGAGCTGCAAAGAGAAGCAACTGCAGATTAAAAATGAACTTCTCTACTAACAAAAGCGTGATAGATCCAAGTGCTGTGCAACACTGGCACCGACCTCCTCTGCAGAGCAGGCCCACAGAAAGCACTAAGTGGAAACATGGAATTTTGACCAGTTAGGCCAAGCAGCATCCAACACACTGACATTTTTCAGACAAAAGCCACAGAGAGTCATAAAAACCTCTCATTTCTCACTGCATAAAAGACCTGCTGTTCTGACTGCACAGTTCAATCCTTGGCCTGAAGCAGCCATGGTCTGACTGATCTGCATTCATTTTATTCCTTAGGAGAATGTCCAGGAAGTTTTGTTTGACATCCAGCAGCAACATCTGCATAAGGGACACTGAACAGAAGACAAGTGTGTAGCTGCTACCTGTATTAACTGCCAAGGGCCCAAGAGCTGCCTTCCCACTCCTACAGGAAAAAAAATAACACTACCGATTCTCTTGGCATTACCTGAAGATACTTTCAGGCTACTTGGTAAGTTAATCATTGCAATTACTAACATGAACTAATGGGAGAATTAGAAACAATTATTTGTTACTTGGGTTATATCTACTTTGGCAAGTAGCAGAATAATATTCTGCTCTGCTTTCAGGTAAGGAATCTTTGATCCAAAAGGAAAGAAATGCTATATAACTAGGTAAATTGAGTAATTTCCTATTATTTTCTCTTTGTTCAGAGTAATGAAAGCAAGAATAAACTGGTCCCAGGCTGAAGTTCTCCTGCTGTTCTAGTCTGCTCAGCTCACCTGAACATTCCTATGCTTCTGAACTTCCACCTACAACCTGTCCAAGTTCCAAAGAACTGACCCATCCTTGCTCATGTTCTTACCCACTTAAATGGTCTGGGTGTGCACACACCACTAGAAAAAAGGTTGTAAATACTCTTGGTCAATATTTGATTCACTGGGCTCATTTACTCCATCTAAAGAGTAGAGTTGAAACACTTATGACTTCCAAGACCACAAAACTATTTTATGAGGTAATAACTTCAGGAACTTTTAGGGCTGTTGTTTAGGAGGTTCATAACTTCTCTCCACCAAGTGAAGTGAAAAGAACAACTGGACACTAAGGAGCAGCCTGCATGTCCAAACATGCCTGCAGCTCATTCCTGTGCACAACTGGGTTCAAGCTGCTGGCTCCTGCCAGCATCCAGCTGCAATACAGAAACTGCATTACCTCCGCATGCAGCAGTTCAGAGATAAGGGAAACTGAAATTTGAATTCTTGTGTAAGTTTTCAGCCATACTGCCTCTACATTTACATTTTTATGAGGACAAGTTTTCTTTTGTTTAAATAATGTAATGTCAAGGTTTTGGATAATTTGGCAGCCCTTGAACAAAACCATTGTCTGGAACCCACTAAGCCCACTGCACCAATCAGTATTTGCCTTTATTACAGCATTAATACTCCTAACTGATGAAGCCAGATGATGCATGGTTTGATTACACAATGCCAATTAACTGTGAAGTAGGTATGTAACTAGACATTGTTAAACATTCCTTCTCTCCACCATTCCCAACCTAACAGGAGACTCCCAAAAGCAGACAAGTTTGGGCACTGTGCCAGTGTTTTTACCATTGGATCCCATGTTTGCTGCACATAAACAGGAGACTAGCACAAAGCAACTCAGGCTGCCCTTTAGATCCCAGTGTAAGTGAAACAGCTGCAAAACCCCCAATTTAATAGCTCTGCACAATGCAACATCACCAAATTAAACAAATGAGTACTTAAAATTCACATCAATTTAATTCTGCAAGTAATTTATCCGGACAGCACTTAATTCATGTGCCCACTTGACATGTTCACAGCTATTTTAAATACAAACAAGCTCAGAGAAAACACATGGTAGTATTGTTTGCTTTGACGTTGTTAAGCAACGGGAAGTTTATCAGGTTTCTACCACCAATTAATTGTTCATTCTAACTTAGCAGCACGCAAGATCAATGGGTCAAATCCTCAAACAGTTTAAAGCTTGGCATGTCAGGCTTTGTTGCCTCTACCAAAGACAGCTCTGGTAACTCCCACAGGGAAAACAAAAACAAAGAAAACAAGAAAACCCTACAGTATGAAGAGATTCCCCTCTGCATTTGTACTCCAGGTTTTTCAGTGGAGAACAAACCTGGTTCCTCAGACCAATCTGAGCTCCTGCACTGCAGGAATCCATTGGCAGGTGCAAAGGGAAGCATCAGGAGCTCATGTGAATGGCCCATACTGTGCTCTGTCAACACCAGGGCAGAGCACACATAGGAGAAATCCCTTCCCAGCCCCTACCTCTATATATAACACACCAGGAGAGCTCAGAGCAGCAAAGCAGGAACCAGGCCTTGTTTGCTTTCACAGGAACCCACTGCACCAACTCATCAGTAAACACAGAGCAGTCCACAGAGCTCATCCTCACATTTTCTCTTGGCTTTCATAAAAGACTACAAGAATTCATAGGATATCTTGAGTTGGAAGGCACCCAAAAGGATCAGGGAGCTATCCAAAGCCTTGAAACATCCTAAGTGAGCTCAGTGCTCAGCATGCAGAAGGACAGCCAAGCTACCAGCCAGGTGCAGCACCCTCAGTGATGTGAATTCATTGATCCATGGTTCAAGTGTAAAATTAAAAATAATTCTTCTTCCTTCTTGAGGTATTTGTTTAGAGGGTAATAATGTGAGATATCAACCATCTCTCACAGAAGATTTTAAGTTCAGTCCTTCACTTGCTGCAAAATACATGTGTAAGTGAAATATGCTCATCTTTTTTAAATCCCATCTTCTATCCCCCAAGCTCCGCTATTATTTTCATCACTATGCACTACCTCAGGAACTTTAATCTCCAATTTCCCCCAGCAAAGAGAATTCCAAACTACAGTCTGACAGTTTGCTTAATGGGCTGGATACCATATACATTACACTCCTATTTCAAGATACATTTTTAATTGCCCACTTGTATCTCAATTTAACATATCTGCAGTTAAGGGTCATGTGTCAATATCTCTGCTTATAGATCAAATTAGACAGTTCAAAAGGTTTAATGGGATGCAGAAGTGATTCCAGACTGAACAAAATTGTCTATTGATCAATAATAATGAAATTGGACTCCTTTATCTCTTTTCTAATGATTCCCAAAATATGAAATAAAAATCTGAATTCTATCAGATAAAAATAAAATAGGTATTCTGATGGCAATTGACCATCAGGAATGTAGTGTAAAAGTTTCCATGTAGTATCTGGCTATTGGTGAACTTCAGCACATCAGAGGGCTCCAAAGGATGATCACAGGATGGCCACATTTGGCTTTCAGTGCACTGGGCAAGTCTAACTTTGGCCTCGCCAGCCCAAAAGCTCCCCGACAGTTCCTTGTATAAATGTTTTATCAGCTAGACCTGTTTTTGGAAATTATACTCCATGGGCTTTACAAATCCTTCTGATAGCCCATTGAGGTTGACAGGCAGCATCCTTTCTCCAAATGGGAGATGAAGAGTGAAGGGAGGGAGAAAGGGAGGGAGGAATCTGAGAAAGGAGAATATCAAAAGCAAATACTTCAAATCTAGACTCAACTGAAGACAACTCAAGTAATGAAAGTATTGGACTAGATCTTGCAAGGATTCAGACCAGGTTGAAACATGAAGAACTTGCACAGTGAAAAAGCATTCCAAGAGCTGCCAAGCACAAGTGTCCTAAAGAGCAAGTTAGCCTTTGATCAGCAAAGCTGTGTCTGACTCACATTCTCTACCTGTTAAAATCCTTTGGCTCTTCAGATGACTCCAGAGATTAGCACATCAGTGAGCAGCCAGTGAGGGGAACACACTGAGAAGCATTCTCATTAAGGCCACAAGACTTGCTAAGACAGTTTAGTGCAGAAAAGCACATCATGAACATACACATAAAAGGAAAAAAAAAATCCTACAAACTCCAACCCACCCCTAAGCTGCAAGGATTTTTGTTATTCACTTATTTTCTAATAATCACAGGATCTCACCAATCTGGTTGCTAGCTGTTGAAGAGTTGCTAGCACTGAATGCATGTGGCAGCAGTAGGATAAAAAAGCCTCAGAAATGGAAATTTATTTTATTCAAATTTAAAAAGGAAATTTTCTGGTAGACAACCTGTAAAAAAGGAAAAGCCTATAAAACCACATCAATCATACAGCTACAGTTAAAATAGTGGCAGTGTTCCATAACTGGGTATCAGAATCACACAGTTAAATACTTACACTGAAAAATTAAAAGTATTTACGTTCCTTTCAATATCAATATTGAATAATGTATTACTCCTCTGCTCTGCTTAATTACATTTGTTTTATTTTTAGCTGGTGCTTCTTTATGACCTATAAACATAACCTGTCCAAGGGGAAGGGAGGGAAGGTAATCACCGGCTTGGAATGAAGGACAGCCTTGGCAGAAATATTATGCAGCTCCTTCAGGCTAAGTAAAATTTCTTCTTTAATATCGAGAAGAATATTAATCCAAAACTACAGCAGCGAGTTGAAAAGGGGTCAAGACCTCATTCTGTCTGGACAGAAGAGAACGAATGTTCCTCCTCAAAAGCGTCTTCAGTTCCTCCATGGTACATGAGAAGCACAGTGCTTCCCATTCACCTTCCTCTGTGAGCACTTCAGCAAGGTTTTGAATCACAATGTGGGCAAAAGACGTCCAAGTGTCTTGAGCAAGTTCCTCAATTGTCACTTTTTCTCTAGATGAGCTCTTCATTTTTGGGTTGCAATTTCGAGTTTGTTTTTTTCCCCTCCAGCAAAGGAGAACCCTTTTCTTCCCCTTCCACAAGAGAAAAGCTTTTTCAGCACATTTCATTGCACTTTGAAATTCTCAAAACTTTTCAAAACTTTTCATATCCTGACTTGTTCAGAAGAAGATTCTATTTAACCTAATTGTCCCCAAATAAGCTTTTCTGTCTGAACCATGTCAAAATTTATGAAGTTAGCAAGGTACTTGTCCAGAGATATTAATTTATAAGTATAAACCACACAATTATTTTATCCAAACTCACAAGTCATTCTTAGAAATTATACTACTACCCAGGGATTTTCTGTCATTCTAAGAGAAATAACTGAGACAAAGGCTGCTTCTTGGACAGTCAAAAGCTTCATAATCAATCTGCATATTGTCAAGTGTAAAAGCACATGAAGTCATTTACCAGGTGGCACTGAAGCCTTTCTTACATTAATGCTTTTAAACCAATTTCAGCAGCAATAATGTTTTTGCTTTGGGCAAAAAGACAAGGCACATTTCCTAGTTTTGCCAGAAAGGTAAGAGCAGTTAGGAAACACTTATTTCAAACAGCCTAATATTAATGGCCTAGCAAGTTCTTTAAGAAGAGTTTATGCACAGAACTAACATCTGAACAACACTCTCCACAGATTTGTACAAGTGTGCAGTAACTAATGATAGCTCACAGGCACACTTCAGTGTGGGAAGAAGAGCAGCCTGAATATTTCATGTGGAAATGACCGTAAGCTATATGAGAGAGACTTTTCCATGAAAAGTGATAATTTCTGCTTTTCAGTCAGGGAGCCTTTTCAGAGATCCTTGTTATCTTTTCCATGTACTTCTTACTGGCCATTTGAAAAGCCTAACTGGATTTGAAGGCACAGTCATCTTTTCAAAGAGTTTCTTGTGAAGAGATGATATACATAAACATATGCCAGGTAATTATAGCAGGAAAACCTCCTTTCCATTACAGTCTGCCTCCTAGAATGAATGGCCTCCGGTGAGTAATTCTGTGCAGCACAAGGCCATCTTCCATCTCTTGAAGGTTGATTCCACAGTGTCACAGCAAAGTATCAAAAGGGAAGAGAAACAGCTATTATGGCTTCACAGCTTCCCAACAAGTAAGTGAAAAAAACCACACTCTCTTTCCAGCCTCGCCTCCTCTATTTGCTCTTTTCTTCTGCTGCATGTTCACAAGCCACCTCTGTCCCATGCAGACTGCAGAAATGTAGGAAGAGGGGTGAAAAAAGCCCTGAGGGCCACTAGTCACAAGAAACAAATATTCCTTATGAATGGAATTCTAAATGAACACCTTCCAAAATTTCAAGACTCAAGAGTTGAATTTCCTTAGCAAACAAGGCTGCTGTGAAAAGTGCATATTATATGGCTCTATGCAGATATTCACTATATGTATTTTGATGTATTGATTGGTAGCGCTGTATTAACATTTTAATAATATGGTAAATGTAGTCTTGTAGTTAAAAGGTAACTTTTGTAGTTAAAATAAGACCTATGTAAGTGGGATATTTTTTTAAGAGAGGAATGAGGCACTCACACCAGATAGCAGCCACAAGGCACCTAAATCTTTCAGAGAAAAAGAATTTATTGCCCTCTTATCAGAAGAAATCAACTTCTTCCTGCCTTGAAGGCACTGTTAGTATTCAGAGGAAGAAGCTGACACAGACCAGACAGAATCCTGTGTTTGAGTGGAATTTATGCACCATGTATGAAGTATATGAATATGGAATAGGCTGTTGTTTTTAAGAGTTAATCCTTTGTTCAGGGATGTCCTTTTTCGGGCTCATGCTTGGTCTGTAACTCTGTCTCTATTGTCTCATATTGTCCTAATTCAATTTGTCCAAATTATTATTACTCTAATTGTATTACTATTTTTATAACCATTTTATTACTATTAAACTTTTAAAATTTTAAAAACAAGTGATTGGCATTTTTCATACCTGCAGAAGCCTATACAGAAGCCCGCCTCAGCCCGGTAAGAAGAAGGTCTGTGTGGTTAATGCCTCACCTATAAATATCCCAAAGGAAGAGCTGTGAAGGAGAAGGCCTGTGCAGAGCAGCTAAGGAGCTTATCAGACAGAGATAATCCCTCAGAGGAGCACACACAGGCACTGGGAAAGGTGAAGAGGCAGTACAAGACGTGTCTTTGCCAGGAACATGAGGCACACGCAGCAGTAGCTGTGAGCACTGGAGCCATCAGACAGCCATGAGCAGGAGTTCAGTTTGGCTGTCTCTGCAGGACACTCCTCCCACCACCAGCAGCTGCAGCCCCTCCGCATCCCCCTGCACACAGCAACACAGCATCCAGCATTCCAGGCACAGGCACAGCTCCTTGCTCCAACAAGGATTGTGCAGCTGTCAGGCTGTACATTATTCCCCAGCACTCAAGAAAAATTCTGTCGGCAATGCTATCCCTTCAAGAACATTGGAGAGGTTTTATGGTCCTAGGATCCAACAGTCATTTTAAATACACTATGCCTAACCTGAACCAAATGAGAGTAAAAAGCTGAAGAGCCTTTCACCTTTTATCACCTTCCAACCTGTAAAAAAAATACTTCATATTTCCAGCATCAATTTCTCCAGGCTTTTCCAAAGAGTTTTCAATAATGATCAAAGCATCTCATCCTGAGCTTTAAAGATGTCAAATATTGCTCTCAGCTATTTTCAGTCAACTACCAGCATAAAAATTATTCTGCATAAATGATGTTTTATTGTGGCATATGAAAATAAAGACCAATACATAACACAGGTTACACAGTATTTGACACCAGTAGAAAGTCTTTTCTAGAGATAATAATACATTTAAACCAGGTGGGTTTGAAACACCTGGAAAAGAGGAAAGCAGAAGCTACATTTTCCTTCTGCCTGTCGCTCAGACTCAGCGATGCTAATCCCAAACAAGATGTTCTGACCTCAGTCCTTACAAATTTTTGATGAATTTTACATAATGGTGTTTAGAAGTGAAGCTCGCAGGGACTGTCTTGTTTGTGCCATATCAGCAGCAAGAGCAAATATTGCTCATTGCATCACTGGAGAAGGCCCTTCACATGATTATACCTGAAGCTGCAGAAGCTGGAAGAGGCAGGCAGAGCACAAGCAAGGTGCCAAGGATCCACATCTTGCTTGGTATTCCATCAAACACTACACAACTGTTTCAAATCTCTTGGACTACTACCCAGAGTTACCTGCAAACAATTTCCCCCTCTCTACATCCCAGAGAGGCAAAAACTCAGATAGGAGTTTAAGAGGAAAATATTGAATCAAGTCAGTAACCAGTTTGCAGCTTGCACAGCTCACACTGCAATAGGTAGAAAGGACAACTGCCTTTTTCAAAATCCATGGACAGAAATCTCATTTCACAAGGGTTTTCAATTAAGGGCCACATTCTGCTAGGATATTTAATACTATTGTAGGATATAGTAGCTGTTCAGTTCTACCTCTAATAAATTGCACATAAGCTTTCCTTGCCTCTGGATTTCTATGGCAAACAAAAATAGCACCCATTATGTTGAAATTACCCCAATAATTGATCCTTGTGCTATAGACAGACATATACACATAAAACGTCAAATTTCAGATTAGCCAAGCCACCAAGGGGTGGCCAATCCATGGCATGCACTGATCACCTGTGCTACCAGCACCCAGGGGTTTGGGTAGAACTGGGCAATCACTGAGCCAAGCAGGATGATCCCTGTTCTGAGTTAGAAATGGATTTGGAATGATCATTTAGCAGACAATGCAAACACGACCAGACTTAGGGTACGTCCAGTGCCATGGATTATTCACAGGCTACAGGTCACAAAACTGTCATGTTGAATCAGGATATAAAGCTTCCTAAGTGACACAGTTTCACCACCTTTCAACTTGATTTTTAACATTATGCAATATCAGATTTCCCTAACAGTAAAAGTACTACCACTGGAGTGAGGGATAAAACAACAGTGTGTATCTTTTTGTTTAAGTAAACCTTCTTCCCAAGCCAGTACCAGCCATCCCATTTGACACAGGAGACATCTCTCTTATGAGTATACTATAGATGAGAATAAATTAGCCCCGGTTCCTCACTTCAAAATTACAATTCCTCACTGGAGTGCTCTGCACAAATCATTAATCAAATAGCCTGGTAGCACATACTTCAAAAATCTAAACCACAGTACAGTTCAAGAAGTAGCAAGTGTATAGTAATTTGTGGTTGGATATAAACCAGATTTTCGTAGAGAACTGTCACTTGGGACAATTATTTTAAATTGGATTAATACATAAAATAAATCAGATCTTTGATTTCAAATCTACGCACATGACCTCAACAATAGGTCATGTGCATAGATTTGAACTTCCACCTAAGAGAGCAGCATTTACACTAAAAAAAGCAGACATCTGAGATTTAATCAAAGAATATCCCTGATAAAAAGGGATTACACTGACAAAAAGCTCTCTCCAAGGAAAAGCCAACTGACTTATAAATATGTGTATTGAAGTGGATACCAGATCCAAGCAAAACCTTCCCAGCAGCTACTGGATCATTGAAGCATATTGCAGCTGCAGGTTCTCCTTTAAAGCTGCCACAGGTGATGTATAGATCATGGGACTTTTTGCCAAGACCATTTGCACCCCTGTTCTCACACACTGCACAAAGACGACCCCAGCAGCCAGACAAACCTCTTTGAAAACTCTCCCCCCACAGCCCTTGCTAGAATCAGCACAAAGCCTTGGGACAGTTAAAGTTCCTCCATCAGGCTCCACACTGCCTGGCTGAGTGGCAGCATTGCTGCACAGACATCAAATGTTTGACATGCTCTGCAATTTTCCTATTGGCTCCAGTGCTCATGGGATAAAGCCCTGACACTACTTCCAGGGTCACTTGCTGGGTAGCATCTCTCCACATCAGAAAACACACAGGTAATTTTCACAGCTACATCCAAGCCTTTCCAGAGGGATGGAAATTGCCATTTTACAGACTGTCACCTGTCAGAATTACAGTGCAGGTCTCACCCTCATGTTCTGACCAATTTCAACTCTCCTTGGATTCAGCCAAGCTGGTTAAGGCATCACTCTGAGAATCCCATGCTCGATTTAACATAGGCTGCAGCATTACAAACACCTACACAGAATTACTGACACCATTTCAATTATTTGCTCATTTTTTCCAAGACAAAAGACAACTCAATTCACCCCTCTAATCGGTAAATTTCTATCACTTTCCCAGGGTCAATTCTTTGGCTCCTGATCTAGTTCCTCTTTTTCAAGGGGAGTCACAGCAGAAGTATAAGAGCGTGAAAAATATAATATGCTATTTTGGAAAAAAAAAGAAATGCAAAGTTGAAGTTGAATTGTTGCAATTTCTTTGGCAGAGGGTGCAAGAGGCACCTGCCATTCCGATAGCACTGCCTCCCCATTGGTCCTTGGCACTGCAGTTGTTCAAATCTGCTGTAAAAAATAGCAGTTTCCCAAGCTATTCTTTAAAGTTAATGCTGTTGAGATGGCGAATCAGAAAAACACAGTTCAGAGGAGAAATTAGGTCCCATTCTGATCACACAAGGGTACAAGACAAAGGTTGGTCATGACACTGGTGACAAATGCAGCAGAGATCTGTCACCCCAGGACACAACTACTGCCCTACCTTTGGCTCCGACAGACAAGGGGATTAAGCTGAGGCTTAAAATATAAAGATCAGATAAAGGAGAGTTCATTGTGGATTCTTCTCAGATCCCCACCTTGCTGTGCTCCCAAAGCTTCACAGGGTCTTGCTATGGATGATCATGAGGGCATTCAAAGCAGTTCTTACCAAGCTATGCACTCTTCAGCTTTTTAACTACCACCTCTGCAGCAGAGGAAGATGTAACTACAGCTTCTGAATTATTTGTCATTTTCAATCTGTTATCACCACACTGTTACCATGATGTGTCATTTTTGAAAACACTGAAAACTTTCATTTTTGACCTCTTTAGCAGTAAGGGTAAGGTTTTTTTCCTTTTGTTGACAAAAGGAAAACCAGTGACATTCAGGTAATGGCAACAGATGCACACCTAACAAATGAAAAGATGATATTTTTACTCTTTTTTTTTTGGTGCAACCTACAAACACTGTCAAAGGGCTGCAGATTCTTCAATAAGTTATTTCATCCTATTCAGAATAAAAGATAAAAAACCCAAGCTGATGAAAGCAGGCAATATAACCACAGCTAATTATCGAGGCCTTTGCACAGCTAACTATAAAGCTAAATTTTCCCACCGTCTTTAAAAATTGCTTTTCCCTGTTTATAAGCAACTTTTGCCAATTTCCAAGTCAATTAAAGGAAGAACATTACAAGCACTCAAACCAACTCAGAGAACTTGATGACAGGTTTGACAACATTGCTCACTCCTGCGCAGCCGCTCATTTTTATATTAGGCAATAAAGCTTAGTCATTAAGGAAAACTTCAGGCACATTTGCGATGCTTGTCACTCAACAATCCCCCACAGAATATCAATGTATTTAATGAGAAGCAGGCTGCAGCAGTGGCAGAGCATTTTATTGAGCTGTTTCATAAAAAGGCCTATGAAAATATGGAGAATCTTCCCACACTCACAAGGTAAATGTATCCTTGTAAACAGGCAATTGGAAGTTCACTGTACTGCAAAGTCTTACTCTGCTTGATATCTCGATGCAAGACCAAGCTACACCTCATAGTTTATGACTGAATAATCTCTTAGCAGCAAACCCTTTTTCTTCAGCTCTTATGCTAGAGGGACAGGATAATAGGATGCCAGGATAATATTTTCATTTCTTGATAAGGCAAAACTACCAACAAAAACCAGGTTAAAAAGCCATCACACTTTCCCCATAAGATAATCAGGTTTTTTTTGACCTTCCAGTTTCTCATCCTTTAAAATAATCATGAAGCCTCCTCTTTTGGTACCCATGAAACTCTCTGTGCCGTGCCAATGCTTTTTTTTCTCCTCTTCTCTACCTGGCAGGGAGTCCATGCTCAGATAAGGAGCCTCTGTTACATCAAGAGACCCCAGCTGATGTCCCACATACTATTTTTACATTATCATAGATAGGTTATAACTGAAATCCAGGAAGTTGAACTAAAACTGAAGCAGAATGGATTTCTGGTAGGAGTGGGTAAATGTTAGCATGAAAATGAGTGACCTTCAAAAATTGCTTAAACGCTTAAAATACCTTGGTTAAAATATATGCCACAATTGAATACATCCAAAACCTAAATACATTTAATTCAAAACAGTATGCATTTTAAAAGAGGATTTTCTAACTTTTTAACTAACTACAAGAACTTTTTTTACACTGAGTATTTGCATAACACAGAAAAGAAAAACAAGCAAAAGGGACAACATGAAAGAGACAGAGTTTAAAATAGATTACCTTGTAATGAAGTCAGGGAGACCCCATCTCAGAGACGGGATGTAGCAATTGCAGAAGAGAAACAGACAAAATCCACCAAAACAAAATAAACCCAACAAACCTATACACACCACTCAGATGTCTATTTTATAAACCTTCTCAAGCATCAGACTGAGAACAACAGTTCTCAAAGCAGAAGCTCAGCAAAATTGGTGGAGAAAGAGAACATCAGAAGGGTACATGAATGGCACAGACATGGACATCATCCATATCCTCTATGATATCACCTGAAGCTGCTGAGGATACAGGTACCAGACTAAACATGATCAGGTTACAGCAGTGGAACGAAATTATGGCCCACTCAGTGTTGCAAAATAAAGCACATGTGCTTAAACATCCTCTACAGAGGCTTTCAGACCAAGTCTACCTGCACAGCTCTTGGATAGCTCCTTCACACCCTCTTTTCTGAGCAAAGAATAAATCCATTTTTAAAGAACATGGAAGGGCAGGGGAATCCTTCAAAAACATAAACATCATATGCAAACTTCTGTCTTCTGTGCATCTCAGCATGTGAGTCCAGAAGCAGATTTAGCCTGTGAGTACCCAAAACTCACAGTGATAATTTGATATAGCTACATATCACAGTATCATTAAAAAATTCTGGCTAATATTAGTAGTAACATTGCCAAAGGAGCTGATAATCTCTGCTTAGTAAGACAATTAATCGAGTTTTGACCTCTTATTTTGGAGCCACTACAGGTAATTCAGGTAAGTGTTGTATATGTCATTCTGACACTGAATTTACATTACATAATTTAGAGGAAATTTAACAAATGCTTTTCCAATCACCTTTGAGATGATTCATTAACTCTGTGCTATGAAACACAGATGCAAGAAGGTGTACTTGAGATATCTGAGATTTGTCACGTTACTAAGATTCGAGAGGAATGCCATTGCAGCATTAGGTATATGGTTCTGTTCTCATTCCCATAATCCCATTTTTTATCTAGAACTTGCATGGTCTGATGAACATTAAAGAGATGTCAGGAATATCTATCTGGTTCCACTGATGTTTGCTGTTTAAGTCTGACAATATAAGTATTAACTTGGTATGATTGCAGAATTCTGTTATTTACTGCCTGAGGCAGTGCTAATTCTGAGTTAGCACAGATGCGTTTCACACCTCCACTTTGGATTTCAATACTGCAAACAAGCTGTTCACTTTTTCCCCCCTCCATTCTGTAAAACTAACTTTTGTAACATGCCCCACAAGGGAAAACTGCTCTCCTTGTGGAGATCTTTCCTTCTTCCCTGAGGATGATCCAAGTCAGACACAGTGCAGAGAGAAATTCAACCAAAACACTTCACTAAAAATAATGGGAGGTTTTTTTTGTTGTTCTGCTGTAGCATCAGTTTTTCATTATTAAGATTCAGTAAAATCAACATCAAGGGACATGCTTGCCCTTTAAAAAATTAAATCAGTCAATCAACCAAAATATTTATAAGAGCAAGGAACTTAATACTCCTTTAATTTAAATATCTATCTTCCATATTTATCAAAACACTTCTCAATCTTGAAAAAAAACTTAATGCCAAACAGGCAAAGCATGTGCCTTCATGTGGAACTTTTCTGCTTACTATTAATAAAAAATTTTAATTCAAAACCTACTTTATGTAATTTTAAATAAAAATGTCTATTCTCTACATAGGAAAGAAAACCTGACAGATGCAAACCCAGATGCTGATCTCATGAGTACTCACACCTGTTGGCATAGCTCAGCACATTACTTGTCACATTTACGTTATTGCTCAATACCCAAGCACTGTTGGTTTATGTAAAATCACCTAATTTTCAAGGTCAGATTGCAGAGACTTGATATCATTAGAATGAATTTTTTTGTTGAAAAAAGCCCAAAGCACATTCCCCATGTTCAAGACTTGAAACCTGGGCCAGGCAGCACCTGGGTGCTCTTACACAGCCCCTCCCATTGGTACCTGCCACAGCTCCCTCACAAAGCTACAAACACAAAGCACAGCTCAGGGCACTGGGAGCTTGTGCATTTTCCCTGCTCAGGAAGTTTCTGCTGTCCTCTATTACAGCTCTATGTAACACGAGCTGCCTATAAGCTGCAGTTTGAGAAACATGAAGAAAAAGGACCGCTACAATTAAAAAAAAAATATTAAAAAAGGTCATGCAAAGCAATTGGGGAAAACCCTCAAAAACTCCATTGAGCTGGTTAAGCATTTTTCCACACTATCTTATTGACTGAACCAGTCAACAACAATTAGTAACATTTTGAAAGTGTTTCAGTTTATTTAGTGTGTGAATCAATAGAACTTTAAACAATGAACTAGGCTGCTCCTAGTGCACTTGTACAATTTTCTGTTTCTTTAGCCATTTTGTTGATTAGATGAGCATCTGTGGTTGCAGAGACAAGTCAACACTCAACAGAAACTCTTCCTAATTTAGCTTTGTTTCATGGAGCTATTTTCACAGCAGTTTCCACTCGACCTGGCACAGAGGCGACAGAAACAGCAGGCTATAGAACGCGCCTGTGTCAAGAACTGCTCAACATCCCTGTGATGGAAAGAAATGGGTTTGGACTTAGGGCTCAATATGCATCATCTGAGAAACTCCCCAAAACCCTGCAGCTACCTACATCTTTGCATATCAGTTACCGCTTGGGTACAGCAAGTCCTCTGAAACAGCACTCCAAGGAATTGTTCCAGACAGGGATCAAAGCCTCCGGCAAGGCTCCGATATTTAAGAAAAACAAAGAAAATGAGGCAACTGGGAATGAGTAAAAATGGAAATTACCAAACTAGCTTTGAAATTGGTAAAAGAGGTGACAGAACACCTAGTGATGAATGGCAAAGCTGAAGTGAAATTACTAAATGAGTTCCTTCATTACCAGCCTCAGAACCAGCCAAATCAATCTGTAAATAAACACTGGAATTCACCAGGCAAGACCCTGCCATAAAGACACCAGTGATACTAAAGATACTCAGACAACCTCTCCTAGTGTTTTTTTTCTGGTCAATTCCAATTCCTCACTCGAAACATCCACATATAAATATCTAAATTAGCTTGTAGAATGCATTAGGAGAATGGCCAGTCTGTCATACAGGAGGAAGCTAAGGGAAGATGGCTGTTACATAAAATAATCAGAATAAGATTGTCCTTGATAAATACACTGATGAAAGATGAACCCTTCTCTGAAGGACAGCCCAGGCACAGACAACAAACACCATCCATTTCTGATTTACAGCCCAGATTTAGTGAAGTCTTTGAAGTAAAATAGGGCAACACTAAATTCTGTCTTCAATAAAGCAAAAATAACCAACCCATTCACCTCCCCAGTTAATTTTCTTGATTTCTGTCCTGGTTTAGGGCAAATTTGGAGGAGAATTTCCAAAGGAGGGCCCCTCCAGACAGCAAACCCACACGGCCCCTCCCCCCAACTGGTTCAGGAAGGATTCCTCGGAGAGGAGTGGAAAGAACCTGTTTATTTAACAAGCACAGCACCCCTCAGCACACAAAATGAACAATACCGGATGACACCGCTCTGAAAAAAGATGAAAAATTCAGAAAGTCTCCCTTGGGGGGTGGTCGCTCTGTTCTCAGTCCCTCCGGCGCTGGGGCAGCTGCTGCAGGCCACAAGGTGCAGGATCTTGGTGTTTCCCAGGTCCCAGTCCAGGGCAGGTTTGAAATGGTCAGAAAAAGGAAAGGAGAAACAGTCCAGGAAGAAATTTGGACAGTTTAGCTAAACTAGCTAATGAGCAAAGCAAGCAGAAGCAAAGCAAGCAAGAGCGAGAGAGAGTAAAGCAAAAAGCAAAAGCAGAAAAAGCAAAAGCTGCAGTCTCTGTGTCCCGCCAGGTTGATAAGAAAACCAAAACAAAACTTTCCCTCTTCAGAGCCAGTCTTAAAGGTACAGAACATAATATCCAACATTAACAGAGCACATGAATGGGGATACAAGCATCATAACGTCACCCTAGGACAATTACTGAATCACATTATTTATTCTGTTGAAGGACTCAACTTTACCTCAAATACACCTGAATTTCATTTCCCAATTTTCACTGAAGGTCAGGTCCAGGTGCTAAATGCTCAGAGGTTCTCTTACCCTGCAGAAGTCTGACAGCAGATAAAGGTGATTTGGAAGTGGAAAGGTTCAGTTTCACTAGACCTGGTTTTCCTGTTTCATGTAACAAAGAGCAGACCACTGACAGCCAAAACATGACTCTGAACTTGACTTTCCTTGAGTTTTGGTAGAGGAGCAATCCTTATCCCTGAAACTACCTAAGCAAGAACACAGTTTGTAACAGAGCAATCAACCCTATTTCAGGGTGATGGAGGTGAATCAACACTATTTAAAGGACAAAAACACCCATTTTTTCCAAATATTTTGCACTTTCAGGAGTCTAAATGTTGGGATGTAACAGCTGTGAAATTTCCACAGCCACAAGAACACACTATGACCAAATGATAACCATTTTGAAAAATGCATTAAATTCCATTACTTGGAAACTTAAAAAAATCTGCACCTATTAAAGGTTTGAAATACACATAATTTGTGAGTTCTTGTCCTCTTCTTTTGGGTTTCCTCAAAGCATGTCTGAGATACTGAGTGTCCCACCATGAGCTGTGTCACCGATCTGGTCCCCAAAACGTCTGTAACACCTAACACAGCTCCAAGCAGAGGGGATGGACCACACATAAGCAACTTCTGCTCTGGGAAAATTCATCTCATTACATGTTTTGATTAACATGGCAATGAAAGCAATTTATTACTTCATTTAGAGAGACAAATCATGTTTAACGCAAATAAATAAAAACTCAAAGACACCAATTCCTGCCCTCATTACAAGTTAAGTGACTCTAAGTTAATAGATTATTTAGCATTAATCACTTTCCCACAGCAAACAAGCTGGCTGGGCACACACAGGCTCTGCCAGATCTTCTCCTGCATCTCACATGTGCACATGCACACACACAGAGCACTGAACCAGGGGCCTCTTGTTCCTCTTCCTTCCCCCCAAAAATGCAATGGCAATGAAAGACCATGGAGTGCTACAGGTATAAGAGATGTCACTGGGCTTGGGGAGTTCTTCCATCCAGCACCAGTACACACCTCCCTATAAATCTTACACTTCCCCCAAGTTACCAGACTAGCAGGAGGCTCTGACTGAAAGAGGGAGAACCTCAAAAGGTTTTCAACCTGCAAAAGTTTACTGAGTATCAATGATGAAAATCATCAAAGTACCATGAAAAGATACAAAAATGTGACAAAAAAACCTGGTTTTGCCGTCCCCCAGTTGCAGCAGTGATACTAAAAATTTCTGAAAATGAAGGGCTTTTATGCCATGACCAGCAAGGCATTTAGTCCCATGAGCATTTCTTAGTGCAATCCTAATCACAAATTCCTAGCTGTCCATGCTGTGCAATGCAAGGAGCAGGAAGCTACCTTACACCCAAGGGGGATTTATTTTAGAAGCAGCAGACTCAGTATAAAAAGCACCAAGACAAGCTTTTCAATTTTGTAACTACAGCATTTAATAAAGAATGGGGAAAACCTAGTTTTTTAAGGTTTCTGCACTGATCCTTACTTGCATCTTGGAGACACAAGGTTAGTGACATCTTTCTCTGAAAAAAGGTGTAAAGCAGGTCTCCAAGTGTGTTTTACTACCAAAAGTTCAGCAGCACCTGGAGCTACCCTGAGGGAAAGCAAAGGTCATCTGCCCTAGAGCACAAAATGCTCCCTGCAAGGCAGCACCACAGCAGCAGCAGTCTGTTCATGTTACACCATGTTATAATTGCTTATACATTTTCACTTTCTGCAGGATATGAGTTACATCACCCAAATGAATAAGGTTTCAAGAGAAATCACTGAATTTGGCAAGTACTTATTCTAATGAGCAGTAGCCCATTAAAACCATTCCTACAAGAAGTCTCCCAAACCTAAATCACACCTAAGCAGTAGCTTGAGAACTGCTGTGCAATACAAATAACCTGAAGACCTCTCTTAACTCACTAAATCATGAACCTATCTCTCCAGGAGGTTATAATTTAAATGAAAGCTAAGCCTTGGCAAATCCCATCAGATTGACAAATATGGATTTTATGTAGGAACCCCATCTGTTTGTGCAGCTACATGAATATGCAACGTGACTGTTGCTGCAACACTTGCATCCACATTGTGGAAAACTTACAAGTAAGCAGTTCCCAACTACAATTAAATCAGGAACAAAGTTCTGAAAACACAGGCAGTAAATTGCTGCTCACAAATATCAGCTTCAAGGCTGATATTTGTGGGCAGCAAATGGCTGAGTCAAAACTGCTGCACAGTAAAAAACCAACTCCCTAGAGCACATGTAGGACAATGGGAAAGACTGTCCCCAAAACAGCCCAAAATGAGTGATTTGGCTGTAACTGAGCAAGACAAAGCCCACAACCAGCTGTGAACATATACAAGCACACTCTACATTCAAGTTGAAAGTGACTGCCAAACCTAAATTAATTCTGGTTTTATGGATGCCAGACAGCTCTCTTGGAAAGCATCACCAGGATTTTAACTTCATACATTTAGCAGTGATAAATTCTTTGTTACTGGTAAAAAAAAATTTTAAAAGCCTCTCACCACAAGATAAAATGCTTCACCTCAACCAGCAAATATCCACAGCATCACATTTCCAATTATTAAAATCTACTTTGATACTTTTAAGAGGTTTGGGTTGGCTTTTTTTTTAATTAAGCCTGCATTAACTCTCAAATTTTGCTGTGAAATACTTAGAAAGTATTGACAAAAGGTCAGGAATTCATGTAACAGAAGCTCCCTCAAACTACCAGGCAGGCAAAGTTCCTTTCTACCAAATACAACCCATTTAAACCAATAACTGCACAAACATCTCTGTAATAGTTTGCTCAGCACATTACCTATCATTTTCTAGACTGAAAAACCTAATTAGAAAAAACAAATATATGCTGTAGTACCATTTACACTTGTCAATTCCCACTAAAGAAGCTCCAGATCAGAAAAGAAGCTCCATCAGGGATAAGACACCCATGCAAATTTGCAAAATTTGCAAAAAAACCCATGCAAAAGTTGCCACTCCCAGGCTTTTCTGACAGCTCCTGCTTTTGTCCAGTGGCATCTAAAAGGACAGTTTCAAGAGGAATTAGGTAACCCCTCACTACAGCAGAATACACCCAGCAGCTTCTGATCAGATGCCACAGAAATTATCAGGGCTGCAAAGCTGAGTTCTCTGATCCAAACAACTCCAATAAATTTCAGAACAAACTGACAACAATCTAGAAAACAACGCTGGGTAACAGCAAACTGTGTGCCTGGAAGAAAACACCAAGCCCATGTCACACAAACTCTCCACCCTCCCTGATACCACACACAGGACATTTCTTATAATACAAGGATTAAACGGATGAGGAGTTTGCACAAACATGCACTGCAAGATGTACACAAGCTCAGTACATCCAAGGAATAAACAGACAGATTGGACTCCTGTGCCTCTCCACAAGAGAGCAGATGTTTATTCAATTTCAAAGTACAATTATTTTTAATAAGGAATTAAATAGAGGAATTGCCGCCGTTAAGTTAGGGTTTTGTTCTCTAGTAACCTTTTTCCAAGCGCAGAGGTAGTTATGTTTCTCACATCATCTCCCAAACCCCCACAATATCCTCACAAAGCATTTGACAAATGTGCAATTTATGTGCACAAAGGAGGAAACTGGATATATCAAACACCCTGGCCTACATCTCTCAGGAGGTCAAATGAAGGACTGACACACAAAAAGCACTATTTTGGCAGTAAAGACATTTGTAAATCAAAATATTTCACTGACTTTTATTCCAGACTCTTAGGTCAGACATTCCTCAATTCCTTGGAAAAAAAAAAGATTCAAACCTCAAACCAGACTGTGAAATCAATACAAGTGTGAATAAACATAGCAGAGATGGCTTCACATAGCCCAGTCACAACCTGAGAAGGTGCATTAATGTTCAGCATTTGGATCAATACATGCCTACATATGGCGGGAGTTTCACATTTCAATTTCACAGTTTAGTGAGGGCTTGAAATTGGTTGGTCTGTGCCTGATTCTCAGTCCTTCCAGGAACAAGTGTATTTCTACTTGGCTGTCAACGAGGTCAGATCCAAGTCACAAACACCTGAGCTGGCCTGTGGTTTCCCCCAAAACAATGTTTTCTATGTATGGCATTATGTGCAACAAACAGAACCAATCTACAATAAATGCAAAGTATTGACCACTGTGTTAGTTTCCTTATTTTTGTACTTGACCCAAACCTTTCACTCAGAAGTACCATGTGAACATAGCAAAACATTCTCTCTCAGACCAGGAGGAACAGCACACATCCCTATTTCAGTATCAGGATGTGGAAGCTCAGAAAGGTATTCTGTTTGTATTCTCCCCTGCATCTTAAGTTCTCCCTTCTCTCCCAACAGCAGCAATTCCCCAAGTGAAGCTGTTCAAGCGTGCAGTGAAGTCTCCACTGTGCAGGAAGAGAACACGCAGTACAAGCGCATGAATCAGTGCCATAATGTGTAACTTCTGACAGAAGATGGCTGGAGACCAGCAGCCAAAGAAGTCCCCAATAATCCCCTTTCATATGCATTTCCCTCTCTTCCCCTAAGGAGCTTGCTGAAACTGAGCTGACAGATGATGCAAACACCTTTTTACTCTCCATGCCTTTCTAAGAGAAATTCTGGTCACAATGGCTCTTGCAAAAACTCCAGAAGTGACATTATTGAAATCAACACAGCATTTGTTATGAATAATTTAACTATGAACTGCCAGGACATTTCATTTCCAATCTAGTTTAACTGTGAGAATCAATTACTACCAACCAACACCCATCACAGAGTTTCAAAGTCCTTATTCTCAGTGCTATTTGAAAGCTCTTCAGGTCTTCACTAACACCAGAGTAAATGCTAACACCAAAACAGAATTAAAAGCTCCAAACCTTCACAAAATAGAGCACCTAACCAAAAATCCCTTTTGAGGGTTTTTTTTTTGATAACACTCTTCTCTCCCCGTTAGCTTGAGCTGTCTGAATGGAGTCAATTTCAACAGAACCAGCAGCCTGCTAAATTACAGTAATTTGCAATTAAACAAATACTTGCAGATAAACATTCAAATGAGTGTGTTGTGTTACAACTGATGTCAAACTGAAAAGAATGCCAGGACTAAACTGAACACAAACATTGACCACAAACGTTAAAAAGGGTGACTACATGTTAGCAGGTGAGCCTTCTCACATACCAGAGAAAAACAGTTTTAAACCACTCTTAATGACAAGTAATTAACCAGAGAAACAAGACTACAGCAAGACATGGAAGAAAACCACTAAAATCCTAAGCTTAAATCTTGTCCTCACAAAGACAGAATCTGCCTCACTGACAACTAAATGCCCCAAGGACAGTCCTGTCTGTGTGGGAGTCATGTCACGTGTGCGTAAGAACAGAATTTACCTTTAAAAATACATGTGTTGTAATAAACTGGCACAGGTAAATGTGTGCTTCAGAGATTAACATCTTGAGCTAGATTAGAAAGAGTTATTATTTTCTCCTCCTGTGGAACACTGGAAGCCTTATTAGAGCTTGCCTTCCTGCGCAACATCTGGCATGGACTGACACAAGCTACCTGACTAAAGGAAATGTTAGTCTAGTGACACATCAAAAACGTTTATCCCTGTGTCACAAAAAGCTGGGCTGAACAACACTACCTTATGCACTCTTCCCATTTCATTCATCCCCCTAAAGTACTCTAAATCACTTTAGGGATCATGAGGTGCCCTACTTGGAGAGCTTCAGAGGCTGAAGCACTCTTCCCACAGCCCAATTACTCAACGCTGCACAGAACGCCATTCCCAGGGGTGGGGTTTGCAGCCTCCACACCCATCGGAGCTGGCTGCAGGTGAGCCCGGCTCCAGGCCCTCTGGCTGTGCCGTGCACCTGTAGGCACGAGCTCCCAGAAAAGAACAGCAGAAATACTGAAAAACATTTGGGAAATTTCCTGCTAAGAAGGAAGATAAATATCCAGCAATACACCTCCAAGGCTTGAAGCTAAAGGAATGGCTGCTCCCTGAAAGCTCAGGAGAGCTTTTCAGGGAGCAGCAATAAGCTCCAGCTGACTCTCACATTACTCCTTGTAGCGCATATGCTCATCAACAAAGCGCTGGTAGTCCTGCTGCAGCAGCCCAAGGGCTGGCAGAGGTGTGCCCAGCTTCTGACACCAGCTCCCCAGAAAAGAGCAGGGACTGGGACACCCCCCTCCTCCCACAGACACCACCACATTGCACCCAAGGCACTAGAAACCGGCAGTAGGAGTTACTGGCAATACATACACCCAGTGAAAATCTACCAATCTATCTGTACCTTTTCAAGTATGAGCAGAAAAGCAACCTCTTACCTATTTTTTTTTTTTTGGAAGACAGAAAATGAGGGCTAAACCTACTAAGAAAATGAGTCTGTTTATGTGAAATCAATTTGGATCAAAGCTAGATGACTCTCAAAAGAGAAGGAAAAAGATGTACAGATAATGGCAAAACAGAAAATCTGCTCATTTTTTGGTATTTGGAAGAGAAAGGGGAAAAGTAAAGTCATTTCACAGAAGTTGACTTTGATCTGCATGACTTTCTACACATGAAAAACAACACAGACAAGCCCAAGCCCTTACTGAAGAGTAAGGAAATCCCAAAGACTTCATCAACTGAAACCATACAGAGCCCAGAACCAGCCAACACACATTCTCCACTTTACTCTTGGTTTCCTGTGTGCTTGTTCATCACTGAAGTTAATTTTAGAAGAATAATGCCACAGAATGTGCCACAGTCGAGAGGGCCACAACACACAGAGCATGACCATACAGTATCAGAAGGCTTCACCCCACACCTCATCAGAAGGCATCAGGGCTGCTCATACACAGCAACATCAGGTCACCTCAGAAGGCTGCAAGGATCTGCCCCTCCTGTTCCTCAGCCCAGCCTTTTATGCTCTCCTGTTCATGCACGGCACCTGTGTGCCCTCTGCTCCCCTGGGTGATTGGTCAGTGCCCCTGGGCACTCCATGGCTCCTTACCCTGAATGCTGCTCCCCTGCCTGGCACAGCTGCAGCCCATTGGGGATGAGGCTCCAGGCCCACTCCCAATTAGCACAAGCTGTGCTCCTACAGGGTAACATACCTTTCTATGCTTTCCTTTTTTCCAATCAGCAGCATAATCATCTTGTGCAAGAACATAACCTATTGATACGAAACCAGCTGTGGATATTCAAGCAGTTTAGACTTAGAAAACACCAAGATCAAAACTCTGAATAGCACCTTAGGAAGACTTTAAAAATAGAATATATGTAATTATAACAAGTTTTTTTGCTATACTGAAACAGATTCAAACTGCCAATGTTTATTAATTACTTCTACTACTAAAATCAGAAAAACATGGAATTGGAATTCTGTAAAGAACTGACCATCAACTTGAAAGCACCACGGTTCCCTCTGCTAGAACAAGGGGGCACAGCTTCCTTTTCCTCTCCAAATTCCAGCCAAAGCCCATGCCTCTGCATGAATGCAATTTGCCTGAAATTTCCCTGTAACTATACAAGGAAACTGGTGGGAACACACCTTCGCTGGCATTAGCTGGTGACCAGATCAGATTTAGAAAGACTGATAAAGTAAGAATTTGGAAAAATCTCCAATAACATTTATGGGTGAGATGAAAGGGGAAGATAACTACTGCTCTGACTGGGCTGAAGGCACTTAAATAAATTCTAATTTCAAAACTGCTTTAAGGAAGTTTCATTTAGTCTTGAAAGTCTTGACTCCTCCATAGCATACACTGAAACTGCTCTTGTCCAGCTTGGGAAGCAAAAAGGCCCAAATACAACATTTTGTTTAAAAGATTTGAAGGGAAGCAAGCCTTAGACAAGGAATACATTTCCAAGCCAAGAGGACACATTTCCACTTAACTCTGCTCACAGATGAAGCTGCCTCAATGATTTACACTGGAATGGGTGTTTCAGTAGGTGTGACACACAGAAGTGAACTGCTACCTCCTCATGCAGCAGTTCAGATGGAGTAGAACAAAACTTAAATCTAAAACCAGCACTTTATTATTAAACTCCATCCCCAACAGCAGCCAGGAGAAAGAAGCACAGTTTGAGGCTTTTTCAGGTTTAGTTTTTTTGCACCACAAGTGCCATTCAAGTGCATCTTTCTACAATTAAAAAACTGCCTCAGAAGATTCTAAAGATTTCTCCAAGAAGCTTGCTCTTCAGAAACTACTTAGTAGATTTCCAAGTGCTAAAACCCAAAACAACCTCCACAAAAACCAGCCCAGCAAGTAAAAAACTGCAATTATTTTTGGGATGTCTGAAAACAGAGATGGAAAGGCATTCCCTGCATTCACGGACAGGCACCATGCATTTTCTGATTCCCAAAGATACTCCACAGCTCAGCTCTGAAGTGTAACCCTTTCCTTTATGGGTTGAACCCACAGAAAAATCTGTATCAAAATTGCCTCAATCCATTTTCTGAGCTAAATTCTCCCAAATGTGCCTCTGCTACTTAACAGAGCACATCAAGGACCAACCTGCTCCTGCATGAACCAAGTACAAAAATTACAGCTTGAAATACAGTGCAATCCAAATGCTAAGTAATTATAAACACAGTTTTTCCTCATTTAGCCTAGCATTCCAGGATTTAACCCATCACACACACAACCCATGGCATATTGGTAACGTGGTTACTGGCACATATTCCCCACCTGTTACCAGTAACCTGATGATGACCTTGTTATGCCTTCTCACATTGAAAATTACTCAGATCTATGAAATCACATCAAGTGTGGTGTTTCATTTTATGCATCAACATCCAACAGATCACATTTTTGTGCTAAATAATAATAAAAAAATCTGTTTAAAGCGAACTTGTGAAAATATTTATCTCAAGTATTATGAATTGCTTAACCTACCTTCAAGTCTGTAACTGTACAAAAAAAATTAAAGTAACCTTTCAAATATAAAGGAAAAGTAATCTTGCAGTAAGAGTTAAAAGAGTTAAATTCAGAGAAAAGTATATTTTCACACAACTTTCACCAACCACAAGTAACAACCATTGGAAGATCTTTATCAGAGAGCAGCATGTTATCAGAACTTGCCATATGGTCCTAAGCAAAGTCTTATGTTAAACATACTGACTTGAGGCTGCCCTTTACCTGCAGTGATTCCTGTGGGCCAGAAGCAGAGCAGCCACAAGCACCTTTAGGCTCTGACACTACTTATTCACTGCCGTCTTCCTTGCAAATTCCGATAAAACCACAGAAAACGATAAGGGTGAGTGATCCCTAATCGCCGACTCCTGGTCACAGGCACTCCAGCTGGGAATTAACGAGGAATTGACACGACACCGCTAAGACTCCCTTTCCACAACAACAGCCCACACCGTGTGTATATTTACCTACAATGTATCATAACAACCCCACCGCTGCTGCTGACAAGCTGCTGGAAACGCACATCAGAGGCAAGGCAGAAACAAGCTGTACAGCAGCCTTGGAACAGTAACACTCCTCACCACTTCATCACGGGGACTTTCTCCACAACAGTTAGCTCAAAACCCACTTTTTTTCTCCCTAATCATAATTTTCTTCTCACAAAAAAGTTTAGTCTGAGGTAAAAATACATTTTTCCTCATTCACTCATAGTCGGTCGGATAGGCCCTAATGTTCATGTTTAAATACAATGGGAACATAGAAGTCAGTGAAGCTGTAAATGTTTAAAATAAAATCTGTAATGGAAACTTATTATTGACCATCCTCCCCCCCCCCAAAAAAAACTTGCAAAATGCTTTGACTCAAATTATTTATATTAAAAATTGAAGGGACTGCATTATGTTAGATTTTAGTTTTTGAACATCTTTTCTTGATTTACAGCAACCTCTGACTCCCGTGCAGTCAATCCATGAAACATTTAACACAGAAAAAAAAAATCAGACATAAAGGGAAAAAAATTCAAACCCAGGAAATAATAATTAAAATTGTATTAAAAAATCTGTTAAGATACTCGACTATTTTTAGCATTTCCTAATGCTTAGCACATGAACACAAGAAACAGGGAGGATGCATCACAAACGCCAGATTAAAATATACCCACCCCTAGCTGAAAGCTTTTTGGTGTTGATAATTTTGGCAGCGTACTCTTGTCCTGTGGTGATTTTCATACACCTCCTCACGACGGAGAACGCCCCTCTGGAAACCAAAACCGGGTAAAGTGTCAGTCCAACTGAAACACTCCCCTGCCATTACCAGCTAACGGGCAGCATGGAGGGGTGTGAGGTCGGCAGAATTTAAAAAAAAAAAAAAAAAAAAAAAAAAAAGGGATTTTCTGATTTTCTGTCAGGGACGGTCAGCATTGATTTTATTCAGCTGAACAGTGAACTCCGCGGGGTAGAAGCCGTGTGACCAATCCTGCTAGCTGGGGCGGAGGGCGGGCGGGTTTTCACTGGGTCCATGCCGGCGCACCGCGGGGGGACACAGGGGGGCGGTGGCCATGTCCCCCTCAGCGGTGACACCGCGGGGGGCGACACCCAACATGGCGCTCAGGGCTGCACCTCCCGCCCCGCCGCTGGGGGGCACCCGCCGCGCTCCGACACCCCTCATACACCGAGACCCCCACGCCGCGACAGCCTAAGAGCTAAAAAATACCAATAAATAATAAATAACAATAAATAGCGGCACGGGGGCTGGGGGGGCAGCTTCTCGCCACCCGCCCAGAGCCCGTCGCCGCCCCGGAGTCGTATGGCTGGAGCCCGGGCGCTCCCGCGGGGCTCTCGGCAGCGGTGAGGGGGCCTGGGGAGCGGCTCCCCCCAGGGCTCACGCACCGACCCCCGCAGCCCCCGGTGCCTTCACCCCCCGTTCTGTCCTTACTTTCCGAGCTCCTCGAAGAGCTGGTACTCGTCGGTGAAGCGTGTGCAGGTGGTCGAAGCCATCATGAGGACGGGCGGCCGCCGGTGACTCCGGCGGCCGTGGACGGCGAGGCGGGGACGGCGGAGGGGCTGCGAGGCGAGGCGAGGCGAGGCGAGGTGAGGCGAGGCAGGCAAGGCTCCGCGCCGGCTTCTTCTCCTCCTCTTCCCCGCCACCGCCTCCTCTGGTGACGGCGTTGCCTCCGCGCCCTCCTCCGGTCTTCCCTCTCCCCTCCCCTCACCCTTTAGGGAAGGAAACAAACAAATATTTAAATAAATAAATAAATACGTATCCTCCTCGCTTCCTCACGCCCGCCAGGGAAAGCTAGCGGCTAAAGGGAAAGCAAGACCGGGGCGGGGGACGCGGCGCTCCCTCCCCTCCCGTTCCCCTCTGCCTCAGAGCCTCAGCCCATCCGCCGGTGCCGTGCCTCCCCCTAGCGACCCCGGCCCGCGACTCCCTGCCGTCGGGGAAGGCGCAACACCCATGGGAGTCTCACACGGGCGGGCGGAGCACGCGAAGAACCTGCGCTCTGTCCTCCCGGGAGCAAACACCGACCTTTCCCCGGGCGCTGCCCCGGGACGGCGGCGGGAGGCGCCCTGAGGGAAGCGGATGCACCTGCGCGCGCCCCCCCTCCCACCCCCGCCCCTCTCCTCAGTGGCCGCCTGTGACGTCACGCCTCGCCCGAGCGAGGGCGCGCGGTGGTGGCGCGCGGCGGGAAGCGCGTGCGGGTCCGCTCGCGGGCAAGGGGGCCGTGACGTCGCAGGGGCCCCCGCCGCGCGCGGGGAGGGAGGGGAGCGGGAAGGGACGCGGAGCACCGGGCACCTCGTGACGTCACATCAGCTCCGGCCGCGCGCGGGGAGAGGGGGGAACACACACCCCGGGCACCTCGTGACGTTACGGCCGCCCCGGCCGCGTGCGGTGGGAAGGGGGGGCGTGGGGGCACAGGCGCACCGCGCGTGCGCCGGGTCGCGACCGTCACCGCCCGCTCGGGAAAGGGACCCGCGGTAGAGACCGCGCACAGGCAGCTCCGCTCCGCCGCGACAGGACACGGCCCCGGGATCCATCCCGCGCAGGGCGCCGGGAAGGGCTGGGGACACGCGTGAAGTGTCACAGCAAACAGCTGAGCTGTCTCGGTCTCTTCCACAGAAGCACCGAGTATCTTGAGCTGGAACGGACCCACAAGGATTATCAAAGTCCAACTCCTGGCCCTGCACAGGATCCCCCCAAATCCCACCTCTGTCTGAGAGCCTTGTCCAAATGCTCCTTGAGCTCTGACAGCCTTGGAGCCGGGAGCATTTGAACACGGAATGAGGTCGCCAGGCCACCGAAGGCCATTCGGTCCTTTCTGATAAACCTGAACTGATTTTGCTCCTTTCTGATCAACCACGTGGTGCTGAGCCAAGCGAAGAGCTGAGTCCACACCTGCACAGAGCACAAGCAGCAGCCTGTCTACAAGCAGAGCTCCACTACAAAAGGCAGCCTGGAGCATCTCCATGCTCATTTTAAGTGGGAAGACATGTGCACAAAACGCACCCAACAAAGGGCTTTACATCAAATCTCTGGAGTTTCCAGAATCAGCATCCTGAGCTGTGGTCTCGTATGAAGAGTTAAAACATGTCAACCCCTCCCAGAAGGAACAGGAATGTACAGAGCCTACATAGGAAGGCAGTTTTCCTCCAGGTGAGGTGAGGCAGCTGTGCCTTGTACAAACACACTGAATTTGTGACATAAAGGTGGCAGCAAAGGGAACTCGTGAGCATGTACAAAGCATTTACTCCATCAGTTCCTCTCCAGGGAAACACTCTGTGCAGCAGGGCCAGTACAGACCAGAGGATGTTTCCATTCAGACCAGCAGGATCTGTTCCCATCTCTGGCACTTGGAACAGCAGCACATTTCCAAATCCCTTCAAACTAAAAAGTAACATGGAAGTTGTGCATCTCTGGGTATAATACTTGCATGGGTAACTCAATCAGCAGTGCTGAACCCCTATATTTAACAGGACCTGGATGCCAGGTTCCTCATCCACATGTACACAGACACAAGAAAATGAAACATATTCCCCTGGCACTATGTCACTTTTTCCCTCATGGTATATTATGAGAAGAAGCATTTGGACCAAGTATCTGCTCTTGCTGTGCCATAAAGTTATTATTTAATTTTAAGAATTTTTAGAAGAAAATATTAATTTCTATTTCAATTCACTTTCTTGTTGATGTTTTTGTGGTTTTTTTAAAGTCATTATGAGGATGAGTGATCCAAACTGAGGTTTTTTTTAAACTTTTTTTTTTTCCACATTTCCCAATCTAAAAGAAGACAAGAACGGGCCAAGGAGTTACTAGAGAAATATCAAGCATGAATTTTATCACAGGAGGTAAGTAAAGAAAGTATTTGTTTACAAGACTGATATCACAGGACTAGATGAATTTCTGTAAGACAAACACTAGGGAACTGATGAGTAGCTTGGAAACACTTCAGCTGAGAGGGTTTTTTCTCCTTACAACAATCATGTCTTAATTGTAGTTCCCTCTTGAGCTGAAGAAAACCTGAATTTGTAGCTGCAGTTTAAACATTTGGTACATTCCCCAAATTCCTCCTGAGCAGACCAAAGCAGGCAGGATGGCAGCCAAGGATCCGGTCCATGAGGAGAAATTCTAAATTCTGGCTAGAGCTTCACCATTAAGGCCACAGAAACAATTTGTCTGCTGTTGGAGAATGTCAGATCTCAACAATGAACCAAAAAAATGCTTCAAAGCCATCCCAGGGCACATTTTTCTTCTCCAAAAGGTTTTCAAGAGTGCAGCTCAAGCCTGTAAGAAACCTAAGTCATTCACTTAAAATTCCTGAAGTTTAACAAAATGTTACAGATAAGTGGAATGAATTATATATTCAACTTTGTACTGAAACATTTATTGTGGCAAAGGAAATGGTATTTATTTTAAGAGTTTGCTATTCGGTGAGGTCTTTGCTTTGTATGGCTTTAGACAGCTGAAGTGAGGTTTTTGTTTTATTTCTGACCTTGCAAATGCAGATTTTCAATTTTCTTACGTTTTGCAGGAGTCAAGAGAGCTTCCAAGAAGTCAGTGTGTACTGCTCATTTTGAGGGCTTTTAGGAATGATGTATGTTTAATTTGTGACCAAGTGCCACAGCCACTGACAGTAGAGACCTGGGCAGGAAATGCCCAGAACACCTGAGGAATCTGGGGTTTAGATAAATACTCACTTTATGAGCAGATGGTCTTTAACAGAAATCTTGGTCCTCCCCAGGGCTGCACATATTCCTGGGGCAAAGCACTTGGGGAAACTAATGGACAGCACTGGAGCAGTCAGAGGTACATCATTGCAGTAAAGCAATGAAAAGACCAAAAATGTCTGTGGAAACCAGGAACAGGGTAAAAAAAGAGAATGAACTGGGACAAATCACAGAAAATGCATGGGTTTGCAGTTCACTGCAACAGCTGGAACTGGAGGCACAGATTTAGGTCAGTGTGGAATTCTCTGCTGCACCACAGGTTGCACCTCTCTTATTTTCTCACTGGAGCTGCTGGACTTTATTTATCAAAGCTTTTGGAGGGCAGAAGGACCGGTGACATCATGCCAGAGACTCACTCCCTCCCTTCCAAGTGATGAGGGTGCCCTAAAGCCCATCCCAAGGCCTTCTGCTGGGGCAGCTCCCTCAGCACCACTTCCCACAGGACCAGTGCTGACTCCAGAAGCTGCTGCCAGTCCCTCTGGTGGGTGGTGGAGATCCATGGTGGAGCTGCTGCAGCTGTCCCAGGGCTTCTTTCCTCCCCCTGGAGAAGCTCTCTCGCTGCTGCTGTCCCGCTACGTAGCTCCTTGAAAGTTCCCCAAAGGAAAGGAATTATTTCTCCATGAGTGACACTCCTGGCAAGCACCCTGCTGCCCAAGCAGAGCAGTGTGTGTGCTCTCTGCCTCTGCTGCTGGAGCACTCTGAGGTGGGGTTAATTCACTCCTCAGTGAACCAGGAAGATGTTGGCAGAATAACTGATTTGATAGCTCAGTGATTCTGTCACGCTCTTGCTATGCAGGAGACCAAAGGTTCTCTCTGGCCTAAAAAAGCATCACTCCTGACAGGCTGGGAGGCATTGCTGGCCACTTAACTCCAGCCTCTGGAAGCACGACAGGGAGAAAGAAATGAAAAATTAATGCCTTATTTTTTATCTTTCTTGTGTGGGGCAAGGACAAAAATACAGGCTTGAGCAAAACAGATGTTTTCATTTGTTTGCACTGGAAAGAAACAAGAAATGCTCTGATAGGATTCAAGTTTCATCCCAGAATTTTGAAAAATACATTTTTCTTCTCTCTCTTTTTTTTTTTAATTTGAAGTATTCTTAATTAAGAATACTCCTTTAAATTAATGCTTTTGAAGAGAGTGATTTCTTTTTAATGCACTTGTCCTGGTTATTTTGAGCTGAGTAAGCTGAGTAATTTTTAATGAATTCTTAGCAAACAAAATATTCCATTGTTTACACAGTTCTTTTTACAAGCAATTAGAGTCAGTAACACTCCATGAATAAGACTTTTTGCCACTGGCTTTCATGACATGGATTTGAAATATAAACATTACTTAAAAAAATATTTAAAGCTGTGAATCAAAGCTGTTTCCCGGGGCTTGGAGCAATGTGGTCTATGGAAGGTGTCCCTGCCCACAGCAGGAGTTTGGAATCAGATGAACTTTGAGATCCCCTCCAACCCAAACCATTCTGTGATTCCATGATTCTATGATTTCTGGAAGTTTGAGCACCAGTCTTGAACCCTGTGTGACTGGCTGACTCAGAAAGCATAAATGGTTCCTCTTCCAGAGTTCCCAGGGGTTTGTTACTTCTGGTTGAGTAGTGAGAGACTCTGGGAAATATGTGCATTTCTCTGGCCTGGCAGGACTCATTTTAATATTACCTTGCCATGTAAACCCAAGAGAAAGATCTGCATGTGGAAAAGCTGGCTGTGACAACCTCAATACCATCAAGGTGAGGAACTAAGTGTGATCTTGGCTGACAAACTCCATAGAGGCTGCCAGGGCTGCAAGGGAAGCCGGAAACACAGGAGCCCACATTGGCATGCCAGCACTGAAGTCGTGCCCAGCCTTTCTTCTGAATGCTTTTGGTGAGTGCTTTGTAAACACTTCCAGGCATTTCCTAAAAGAAAAATGCGAGAAGTGACTGTAATTTGATCTACCACATGTTTTCGGTTTGGAGCATGCTTTCAATGAAGGAAGCTGAAGAAGAAAATTAATAACAACACCCCCTGCTTCCCATCCACAGGCATTGCCAGCACTGGAGATGAAAAGGCTTTCCAAGAGGAGGGAGCAGATTTAACCAGAACTGATAAAGAGGTAGGCTGGAATTTTATGGGGGAAATAAAGATTGAGATTTTAGACAGGGGAACATGGTCAGGGAGGTGAGAAAAGGGAAATATTTTAACGACAAAAGTTTGGACAGACTGAAGACAAAAGACTTGGTCAGAAAAGGAGAAGTTCTTAAAGAAACCAGTGCGTATGAGACACTGTTGACTAGAAAGAAGCTGAGTTTTAAAAAAACCACAATTGTGAGACTGTGGAGGTTTTAAACCTAAGTAGAGGAGAAATGCAGCAGCTGGTTTCATGACCCAGACAGCAGGGAGTGCTCATGGCAAGAATAAAACAGACATAAGAATAAAGATATGCACAACTTCCAAACCACGTCCTTAATCACCACACCGACCTGTCTTTTCAATTTCTACAGGGATAGTGACTCCAACACTTCCCTGGGTAACCTGTGCTAGGGATGGACAACCTTTTCCATGAAAAAAATTTTCCTAATATTTAACCTAAACCTCTTCTGGTGCAACTTGAAGCTGTTTCTTGTTGGCCTATCTCTTGTTTCCCCTGCTTTCATGGTGCAAAGGGCTGCTGTAATGAGCTCTACCATTCTCAGTTCCATCTCTGCTTACATCCTCCCCAGACACACATGAATGTACAAAGTGTTTGCTTCTTTACATTTGGGTCAGGTGAGTGAAATAAACACCATCTCCTCCAGCTGACAGAAACTCCTTTCACATCCTGATTTATACCTAGAAATTTTTTTTTTTATTCTGAACTACAGAGAGGTCTTTCCATTTATTAAAAAGAAAAAAAAAACTTGGTAGAATCCAGAGGAAACAAAAATATGGTACTTCCTAGATGATATCCCTGTAGAGAATTAGCTTCTCTGTTTCTCCGTTAGAGAACCATTTACCAGAGATCAATTAAAGTGTGGTCGGGATACAAAATGAAATATCAATCCAGCAGGAAATGGCAACAGGTATTAGCAGACAATAGACACACATTAGTTACATGCACTCACCAACAAGAAGGCTTGGGTTGCCTTATCTTGGGCAAAACAAGGATCAGCAGGATACACAGGGAATTGTAGTAGATGTACCATCACTACAGGCAGGCAATGCAAAGGGTGCAAAAAAAACTATCACAGAGGGAAAAAATTATATCAGACACAGGAAAATATTATTCCCATATTGAAATATAATTTAAAGGACATTTCAAAATATTTTTAAGGGTTTTAAAATGTAAACAACAGTTAAAGATTTATATGGGGTTTAAAGTGTTTTAGAATTTTGAAGTATTGCAAAAGCATGCTTTTATACCAGTATAAATTCAGAAAAACTGAGAATTAAGCAATCATAGGACTGTGGATTAAGTTTGAACTCTGTCAAAGTTTGTATTCTATGAAGTTTGTATTCCATTGGATCCCTTCAGCACCACCACAGCAGAAATATGGAACAGTTACCACTCCTGGGAGCTACTGGGTGCCTCCTCCTGCTCCCACACGTGAGGTTACAGAAGAGCAGTGACAACACAAACAAGCTGTACTACCACCGAAAACATGCACTGAGGAGGAAACTCCTTTCAGCTCATGTGTAGGAGTAGGGAAGCTTGTTAATGTTGTTTTAGGAGAAGATCCTTCTATTATTTGCCACACGGTAATTCCAAAATATCCTAATGAAGTAAATAGTGTCTATATGTATTTCTGCACACTGATATATATATATACACACACACACACATAAAATGGACACGAGATTCTAGATCTTGATAATTAACTGGATACATGTGGGAGCCATCTGGACCACCCAATTTCCAGTCTTATTCCCTTCAACACTTGCTGAACCCTAAATTATCACAGCTTTTTAGGCATGCTGGCTGCAATTACTGTGCTGCTGGGACATTGTGCATCCAGTCTCTGTGAGCCCTTTGGCTGCCTCCTCTGGATACTTCAGTAATGAAGGAATGAAGTGGAGTCTTCTTTTATTGGAATAAAAGCTTCCTCATCTACCATGCTGGATAAACCAGGGGGTTTATCATCACCTGGACAGTGGGAAATAACTCTGCAGAGCTGAGTGTAGTATCTGTGCCCAGTTTCCTGAAATGTAAAGTGACTCTGTCCGCTGGAGGCAAATTCCATATGCTTCTCTGCACAAAGGCGAGGATGTATGTTTGTAAACAGACAGATGAAGTATTCTTTGGATGGTTTGTGGGCTCCTTCTGGAGTGACAGCCTTGATCTCCCCCAGCACCAAAAGATTATGGATAACACTGATCAAACAACAACCACTGGCATAGTGTGGATTTTCACTTCACAGGAATTTTCATTTCAATGAATACTACAACACTGTACATACAACTACAAATGTCTGTAGGGATCCTTCTTGCAGACTCTGAATGCTGCTGTGTTTGGTGTATGCAGAGGAGAAGCACCTGACAAGCAGGGGACAGGAGCTGGGTGTCACCAGGAGGAGCAGCTCCCAAGGCTGTAAATTGCATCTGTGATGTCCAGCCTTCAGAGTAACGAGGGATAGAGCCACTCCAAAGGGCCACCCTGGATAAAAGCTTCCCTCCTAATGCACTGCAATCTTCTCTCCTCCTCTATAGCAGGGAACAAAATGGCATCCCTACCTCTTTCTCTCCTTTTTCTTTTTTTTTAATAAGTTACTTTAAAAATGTCAAACTCTATAGGTTATCTACAGTCACTTAGAAGAGCAGAGATTCGTGCCTCATCCTCATGCACGATTTGTACCAGAGTGTGTCACACAGGCATTTTCTGGTCCTTCTTTCTCCTTCAAATATGTTCTGTCTGTGCTCATTCAAAGCACAACTTTCTTAAATTACAGAAATACTTTCTGACACTTCACAAGTTGCAGAAACAGGTCGCTTGGAGGATTTTTTCAGCATTTGCAGGGCAGGTATTAGAGTAAGTTACTTTGAAGTATCCCTTTGAACAGCAGATCTGTGGTATGATTCTCTTCCAGCTCACTTCTGCTGCAATCCAGAGAAACAAATTGATCTTTCCCCCCTTTTTAATTCTATTTGAGTTTTGAAACATTGGTAATTATTCAGCCTTTATTTCATGTCAGGCACTGCTAACCCAGGGTTTGTTTGGGGGTTTTACTGTTGTTTTTAGCAAACAGAAGGTGTCAAACCCAAACTAGGTTTCATAACAAAGCCATTACATAACTGCCCAATTAGCAGCTCGTTCAACTGCTATTAATAGCAGCTCCACATCCAACCCGCTCTGTGCAGTGCTACAATAACTGGCAAGAGGAGGCTTCTCATTAGTTATTCATTCTCAGAGGAGAATAAATGGACTTGGTGGAGATTCATGAGATGCAGAGTAACGTGATGTTTATTAGCTGCCAGGCTGCTGCCTCTTGCACTTCTCTCTGCTTTTCCTGACTCCCAGGAGATGCTCAGCCCCGGGAACCACCCCTTCAAGCCAGTGAGGACATCCTGTGTGCATCCCAGACAGAGACACAGTTCCCACCAAGGTGGGTTCCAAGCCAGGAGCCCCTTGGAGTCGTTTTCTTTGGCACAGTGTCTGTAATTTGGTGTCACCTTTCACTGACTGACAGGCTGTAATTCACTCTCCAGTGACAGTGGTGTTTCACCCCACCGTGTGCTGCCCTGCTCCTCCATTTCAGCTGCTCTGGGCTGGGTGTTGCTCATGCTGTGACCACTCAAACAAAAATACCCAGAGCAATCTGAACAGTCTTTTGAAAGATTTTTTTTACTGCAGTTTTGATCATTTTAAGCCACTTAGGCTGCTGACCACATAATCTGATCCAGAACTTCCTGTAACTTTCTGCACAATACTTTTTGTTACTTCCAAAGAGAGATCAGATCTGATTTCTATTTTTAAAATAGGCTACTTTAAGTGTTGCAGCATGTGAGCTGGTTTGATCTTACATTCCTCTGTTCCTGAACTCCAACGTGGAAATAAAGAATTTGTGAAGAGATTTTCTGTGGCCTGATGACAACCTTACATTCTTTACCACAGTGACTTCCTTTTGTATTGCATCTCTCACCTGATAAAAACATGGGTCAAATCTCCCTCTATATATATATCTACACATGTCTCTAAAATAATTTCTTCTCCTGAGGTCCATATTCTCTTCTCCTTGGGTGCCTCCACTGCTCCTCAGTTCCAGACTGGTTAAGGTTTTACCTCTCTTCATTGTATCATGATTCCCCCATCAGGGGCTGTCTATGGGGATACCAAAGGCTCTTGCACTCCTTTCCCCGAGGCACAAGTTGCTTCAGAATTAAGGATTTACTTACATTGGTACAAAATGAGCTGCATAATTAAAGGGTCTGACTGAATATTGATTCAGATTTCTGTTCCTGCATTGCTTCCTTGTTGACATAATTGTCCTTCAGACCTCTGTACTTGTCCTACAGTTGTATGTCCTCCGTGGGGAAAAGAAAACCAACAGGAGAGAGATTTCCAGAGTCACCATGATCACAAATCATCAACCAATCACCCACCAAATTTTACGTTCTTGTAGCTTATAAAAAGCATGACACTGAAGATGTCAAGATGGCTGCCATACACACCCAAGGACAAAAGACTTAGTCCTAACCTTACTGTTAGTTTTTGCTAGGTATATACATGCAAGTGTCCACGCTCCAGTGTAGATGCCCTGGACATCTTAATTAGGTAGATAGGAGTGGGTATTTCTGTCTGCTTGATTTCAGAACTAGGTAGAAAACAACAACCGAGTTTTATTTCTGAAAACACTTTCAAAGATATTGCCTTGGTTTTGTTATATATGATAGAGATAATTGATGCTGTAGACATACATATATGTATGTATAAAATATTAGGAGAAAATCAAACCTATGTTTGTAACCACTCTGGCCAGGAACAGCATTACAGCATTCTATTCACATTATAACCAATTCCTGGACAGCGTTAAGATAATATCAAACCTGTTACCCTGTGAATGGGGAAGCCCTGGGCCACGAGCTACGTTTGCAGTCGCTCTGACCTGGAACGGAGTTATGCACATTGTGACCAATTCCCGGACAACTTCGAGACAATACCAGATCTGAATAGGACGGACTGGAGCTATCAGAGGGGGTTTCCTCTGGCACCAGCATTTGGAAGATATCATCTGGATCTTCCTGGAGATGATTAATGGAATGTCTCAAGAAGCTCACAAGACCATGCACCTGGACTGATTAAATCTACAGTACTCAAGGAGCTGGCATCACCTACTCCATGTGAATACATCTTCTGCCTGGGTACTCAGACACTTGTCTGGGTCTTGGACACTGTCTGTTTCTGCACATGTATGGACATGCAAGGAGACACAAAGAAATATGTGGTCATCTCTGCCTCAGGCAGAATAAACTGTATATAAGCTGGCTGCGAAGAGCACTCCGGGTGAACCTTAGGGGGAATGCTGTCACTCTGTCAGCAGGAACCCAAGGTCACCCAGCGGCTGCACCCGGGGCTGACGCTGTCTTGACTGTGGTGGGATTTCGAAATTCTCTATTTTTTTTTTGTCATTCGATCTAATAAATCTGTTAAATTTTTATAAATTTGGCTACAGATTTGATAATTTATAACAGTTTTGACAAATTTTACAGAAAAATGGGGAAAAAAACTAAGTTAAAATCAAAGGAAAATTTGAGTAATAGTTTTTCAAAACTCAGTAAGACATTCAGAACTGGAACAGGCTGAACATCTCTGAATCCTGTCTGAGCTTCAAAAGAGATATTGCAGGGATTGCATTAAATTAGGCTGCTATTCTCCCACTTTGCTGAAAAAATGAGTGTCCTTTCTGTGTAGAATAACAGGCTAGGATCAGCTTTAAGAATGGCTGGCAAAAGACTTGGCATAGAAAAGCAGGCTTCCCCTCTAACCCCACAAACTAGCTCACCTTTGGTGTGGGTCTGTCGAGTGAAAGCCTTACAGAAAAATGGCTGTGACCTATTTTGTTTCATAGCAAATGTGGCTCTGATGCTCAGATAAAGATTCCTGTATTTCCTGAGTGCTCAAAGCTACTTACATGGGAGAAGATTGCTTGGTAAGTAAGGATTTGTAGGATCCAACGAGCCTAAGAGCATAAGAAACACGGGGCTGTCAAATCACCGGTCCCTCCAGCCCTGGTCTCTCCCAGCAGAAGCTTTTTGGGACTCCTGACTCTGGCTTTATGTGATCTGTACCCAGCACCAATACAATCCAGCCACAATCAAAAAATATCAAACCATTCAAAGAGCTTTTCATCTGACAAACCTCTAAGTGAAGGATTAATATGCCCTGAGAGATTCAGAGAGATAAAAGCTTTGTGTTTAGTTCAACAGCCCTGCCAAAGGGTTCAGAAAGCTGTTTCCCAAGTGTTAAAACACAGCCCTCATCTGCATTTGTAATTTAGCATCCCTGGAACTATAAACAACAATAGCTCATGCATAAACTCACCCTTCATCCATCATCAGCAGAAAAATTAGTTTATCCATGATGTAAGATTTCTTCTTTACTTCAGATTGTGGAGACAGGGTTCTGGTTGTATTGTTTCTTTCATCACCTTCCCAATCTCAGCTGAAAAATAAGACATCTACTTGACCTTGAAGCCTTTGATATGAGGAAAAGGTATTTTCTAAATTATTAAAATGAAGTGATTCTATGCAGTTCTCTGCTCTACCTGCAGTCAAGGTTTACTCATCTTTTTTCAAAAAAAGAAGTTAAAAATATTAAAATCATCAAGTACAAGTAATTCACTGGGGTTTTCTTAATTATGCCAATTTTGGGGAGCCCCTAGAAACATTACAAGTTTCTGGGGCAAAAGACATGTGGTTGAGACACTTTCTCATACTGTGCTTTTCTTAGCAAGCAGGGATTTTGAATATCAGTCCCAAACATTTTTCCTCAGTAAAGCACATTTGCTCTGCCTTTCAGACTCTTTTTTAAGGTGGATGAATATGTTTAATAACTGAACTACTGCTAATGGAATTATCTCCTGTGTCTCTATAAAAGGAAAGCATATGCTTTATACAAATAATTTATAAGCAAATGCCACAGTTGAAGTTATAAGCATTATAAATAATGCCTGTCAGCTGAAATCTTTCTCAAGTTGAAAATTGAGGTTACACTAAGCTAAGTGAATGGAGTAACAAGGAACTGGGGAGATTGAAGGTAGAAGTACCTCCCCATTTGCATAATGATTGAACAGGAGGTAAGAATGGAATGCTGAGACATGAGTAGCTTCTCTTCTCCAGGAGTTTTCAGAGGTGCCTGCACAGAGAGCTGGGCTGGTGTGTGCAGGGAGACAGGCACAGGCACCTGCTGAACCCCTGGCTGTGACAGCCCTGACAGAGTGCCAGCACTGCCAGCAGGTAATGAGCTCACCCCAAGGAGCTGCTGGGTTAGGGGGGCCTGGGCTCAGCCCTGCCTGGCATTGACTGCTGCCTTTCCAGCCCAGGCCGTCTGGACAGATTACCTGAGAGCCTGGCAACTACCTGGGTATCATGAAAACTGAAGAGGTCATTCAGGAAAACAGTAATAGGGAATGAAAGGGCTCCACAGGAGATCCTGGACCAGTGAAGATGTCTTTGCTCACTGTCCCATCTTTAATTAGTTCACAGATGCATGTGCCTAACTGAGCATTTGCAAGTTCACTTTTTCAACAGATTGATAGGAACAGAAAGGGTGGAATCTATGGAACTGCAACGTGAATGCCAACATTTGAGGCAACAGAAAATCTCAGCAAGGAATTTATGAGCTACTTGGTTTTCTTTCCCATTTTTTCACTTGATTCCTTTGCAGGTCAGCCTCCCCACAGGCCTTGTCTTTTTTGTAGGCATACAGGAATTGAACATATAGGACCAGAAGGATGTTTCTGGGCCATATCAGCCATCTATATTATGGGCAGCTTCCCCTCTTGCCTTGCTCTGCTAATCAGATTCAAATTCTACTCCAAGCCAATACAACATTATCAGTTAGAAAACTTTGCTGGTAGCCAGCCCATACATAGCCATTTTCAGCTTGGAGTAATTTGTTCAGCTCCACTGTTATCCTTTAATTTCCATTAAGCTTGTCCCCAAATGCTGTTAATACCATTTGTGTGTTCAGAGTGCAGCTGCATCCTCTCTCAGTCCTTGGTTTCGGGCTCTGATCAGAAGACAGGTTTTTCTTTTCCCTGTCATCTTTGAATGGCTGCTCAGAGCTGTTCAGATCAGGCTGTTCCATCCCCCTGGCAGCTTTTCAGGTTGGACTTCCTCTTTTTTAAATATGGTAAAGCCAACTTCTACCCATTACTTAAAATTACACGTCTAAATCAGATTATTATTTGCGGGACATCTCATCAGCCCTTCTCTATGCTTGCTTAAAATAGAAAAAAAAAATAGTATATCTACTGTGATAAATTCTGGCACCACAAGTCCCATTTAACCATCATCTGAGTAAGACAAAGTCAAGCCCATCTCTAAATAGTTGTTTCCAAGTGATAAGGAAACTAGATGCTCAGACATCCAACTAGAGACAGCCAAGATTTAACTGGGATTTTATCCAAAAGAGGAGACTCCTTCCCTGTCCATGAGAGAAGAGAAAGTTTGGGTTGGAACACTGGTTGAGTAGGGTACACCAGATATTTGATTTATCAACATTTTTCCTCCTACCTGTGCTCATTTGTATACAGTGATAGAAATAATTTGTTTCTGTGGGAAACAGTTGTGTTTCTGTTGCTATTGTGTTTTAAAAAATGCATTCTATGTAGTGTATTTTGCATTAGCAAACTTGCAGACCACTCCACTGCACACATATTGCACATATATACACTGCTCAATATCATACTGCTCTATTTCTTAAAAACAGTCTAAGGATTCTCTGTACAGCTCATAAAGGCCCCAAATCCCATTTTTCCCTGACTTTAGCTGCACATTACTGTGTTTCCAGGGGAGATAGATATGAGTTACCACATCTGATTGTGCAGTAATAGCTGTCCAGGGATTTACAACCTTTGCTATCTTCTTGTTTCAAAGGATCCTGCCAAACATGAGCTTTTCTTTCAGGAAAAACAATTAGCCATACACACTGAAATGAGGAATTATTGCCATTTTGGAACTTCTCCGAGGTTTTGGCAGGGTTGCTCTGGAGACCCATATAACCTCTCCTGATGGTTGGCACCCCATAAATATCAAGGTCAAGAGCAATCTCTGCTTATAATTGTCCAAAGGAATTTGTTTCTGGCTCCTTTCATGATGTCATTGGCATTGTGAAAAATAATTGCTGAGGTTAAAATGTCTCTTGGTGACCTGTCTTGCAGTAAAATTGCTGTGAAATTGCTAACTCACAGTCACCACAACCCCCCAGCACTGCTATCTGTGGCCTGCCCACTGCCTGATTGCAACTATTAGTCTGGGAGGATGGATGGCTCAGATAAAGAGATTAAGATAAATTCTCTGCATTGATCTCAGATTGAGAGGAGAAATGGCACTTCTTCAATTTGGAGATGGATCAGTGGAAATCATTTTCAAATACTACTGACTATTCCTGACATGAAAACAATTGTTAGTGCCTTGCAGCAACAGAGTTTTCTTATTTAACATGAACATCATCATTCAGAAATAACTCCCAAATTACCATCTCATTTCCCTTCCCCAAAAAGGCATTAAATGTGATCAGTGTGCTCACACAGGGAAACAAATAAATGGTAGAAAATTAGTTCAGTGCACATATCAACTGACTAATGGGAGTTCTGAATGCAGTGAAGAGATGCACAAGCCCAGTTTGCTCCCCTGGCTTGGTTTCAGGATCCTAAAAGAAATTCTAGAAACAGGAAAAGAGGAAATCCACAAGTGCCCCACTGGCTGTGTAAAAAGGTTAAAGGCATCTTGGATAGTTCTCATGCTGTGGTGAGCCAAGGGTAAGGAGACCCTTAAACTGACACAGAAGGGAAAAGTAAATACAGGAAAGAGAAGGCAAAAATAACTTAGCAGTCAAGATGGCAAGAGAAATTTCAAGGAGCTGCTTAACAAAAGGAAAGATGTCATTTAAGTCTATTGCAGTGGAGAAATAGTAACACAAGGAATTTTATATTGTTTAGCCTGTATCCATCTGAGCTACCAGCACTGGCATCTCATGGTGTTTGGGGGTTGGTTTGGTTGGTTTTGTTCTTTATAAATTAAATATTAAATCACTGCTTGGAGCCAGAAGCAAATGGGTAAAAGGGAAGTAATATCAGTAAATATAAAAAATGTGGGTAATCATGATGACAACAAACTGGACACTCGCTGTCTTGAACAAAGCTCTACAAATTGAAGCACAAAGAGGAATTGACCCTCAGTTTCTTCAATTGACCCTTGAGCACTAAGTGGAGGAAGAAACCTGTAGTTTGATGGCAGCCTCAGGCCTCTGCTGCTGAAACAGCCTCAGGATTTCTACAAATTACAGAGAAGTCCCCAAACACAAGAAGCCATTTCCAGCACTAAATAACAGTATATTTTAGTTGGTGTTTAAGAGACAGTTCCACAAGCCAAAACCAATTTTAAACAACATGAGGTGTGAGAGAAAATAGAATTAAACTGAAGGAAGTGACAATTGAGAACTTAATAAAAACACTTTGAGTAGATGCCCCCAGAACCACAAGCCTGGGCTAAAAAAAGGGAACTGCAGGTTAAAAAGCAGCCTGGCTTTGAAGGAAATGAAAGCCACAGTACAGCAAGATAAATATTGCTGTTTTCATTTCCTTGCTCTGTTCAACAGCATTCCCTTCATTCCCAGGCATGGGCTAAGAGAAGAAGGAAAAGGTGACAGCAGTGACTCTAAGTGAAAACTTTCACTTTAAAGAAAGGGAAGCAAAAGGTGTGGAAAGATACATTTGGCAAGCAGAGCTGAAACATTGAGAGCTTTTCAAATGTACCTTTGGTCCCCATGCTGTCCGTGGCAGCTTTGGAGCAGTTTGGGAAGCAGGAGCATCACTCACAGCACCCCAAAAGCCCTTTGTTTCAGGAGTTTTGTGTTTGGCAAGATGTGAAGTGGTAAAATGTCAAGGACAGGTTGTACATGAAGAAGCAAAGGACAGCTGCCTTCCTCTATTGAAAAGTAAAAATGAAAATGACATTTTGAATATAGAAAAGTATAGACAATTTCAGTAAATGCAGCTGTTGGGGAAAAAGGCCTGTTTGAAGGTTATTAATGCCAGTGATAGGTTTGAGAGTCTGACAGTTGGGTAAAGATGCTTCTTTTCTGGGTAAAATATTACAGTGATGCCACAGGCTAACCTTCAAACCTGTTCTTTCCAGAAAGAGCTGTAAAGGACTTTCTGTCTGCCAGTCTCAAGGACAAGCTTAGCAAGAACACACAGCACACAGGGCTTGGCCCATCCTCCTTCCCCTTGCTCGAGTCAATTACACATCAATTAAATTGTGCTCCCACGTTCCCCTGGTCGCTTCTCCAGCCTTTCATCAAGCAGGTATTTAAAGGAAGCATTTCCTTCCTCCAGCACCTGCCAACACTGTCAGCCCAAGGTGAGAGCCGGCTCAGAGCAAGAAAAGCATGGAGCACCATCCCAAGGCTGCCCGTTCCTACAGAACCTGATGCTTTATTTCAGCAGCTCCTCTGGGGCCCACTCTTTCACAGCTTTAGATTTCTTGCCCGCTCAGAGGCTCCAGTTTCTCTAACATTTTCTTTACGGTAACTCCTGGCTGCACCAAGCCAAAAGTACATACTTTTCAGCATAGTCACATAGTCCTTTCAGTCACATCTGAGAATAAGACAAATACATGAGCATTCACTACATCTTACTGTGAGCATGGACAGAAACAAAGCAGCTAAGGCAATAAATTCCAGGAGAAAGGCTTCTCCCAGGTGACCAGCAGGAAGTAAATGAATAAAGGGACATATGTTGGGCGAGGCAGAGTCCACAGCAAGACATGTGTAGAAGGGAGGGAGATAATAAATCTTTCCCTTATTCTCAGTGGAACTGTATTAATCTTGCCTCAATTAGGCTTTTCTTACCTATTCCTTTTCTCCAGGGGGCAAGCAAATAAAATCCTTAGGAAGGATGGAAAGAGGAGAGCCATGGCTGAGGCAGAATGTTCCCTTTGGATGTCTGGAGAAAAACCACCTTCCATTTCCACTCCCATGGGGTACAGAGTGTATCTCATGTACAGTAACAGATTGCACACACTTACCTCTTATGGTCAGGGGGCCTGCTGCACTCCTACACACAAAGAAATTCCTGTGCCCTAGGTGTGTGTGCATAGGGGGATACAATATAAGAAAATAAAGGTAGTATAGAAAGTAATCTTACCCCTTAAGGAGTTGCAGCTGAGCCAATTATTAGAGATTAGGAGCAGGCCTGACTTTAACAGGCTGCAGCTGTAGCCAATAAGAAGAGTGCTATAAAAGAGTGGGTTGGTTGAGGGGAACTGGCATCAGTTGGCTGCTGTGAGAAGAGGGAAGAGTCAGTGCTTAGAGGAGCTGCCTACCAGAAACATCAAGGAGGCGTGCAAATCTAGCAATATGAAACCTTTGCAATATAAATGACAATATGTGGGAAGTGGGGATTTGGAGGGGACCTTCACAGTAAAACCTTCAGATGTGACAGTGTCGAGGCATGTTAATGATCTCCTATGAGCAACGGACACAGCATGCAGAAACAGACACAGAAATTATTCACAGCTTTCTTACCCGAAGGCTGTTCCCGTTTGCTGAAAGCACAATCTGCTGCAGTCAGTGAAACCTACCGCCTATATTTCTGCCCCAAAAAAGAGAATGTATCTCCTCATCTGCCTAGCCATCACCTTCTGATGTACCACAGCACCACAAACCCCTAAAACCAGCACTGGATTAACACAATATTGCCACCAGGTAGGACCCAGCAGCACTTCCCTTCCTCATCACCACACATCCCCAGGGGAAGCTCATGAGCACACTATCCCCAGCCCTGCGTGACCAGCTATTCCCTTCTGCCTTGCTCTGCCATTCCCACAGCCCTTCCTCACCAGAGCTCTGTGGTGGTCCCAGACTTCTCTTCCTCTCTCACTGCCTTCCCAGTGCATGGCAAAACCCCTTCCAGGCACACCCCCTTGGACCCAGCATTCTGCACTTCTCCAGCTTTGATTCAGAGCTTGGGCTCCTCTTGTGCTCTGTGTTTTCCCAGTGCCTAGCACAACAGGGAGCTCCTGGGTGACCTTCCCCTGCTCCTTCCCTGTCCTTGCTTATATAATGTCTATGACTCATTCATATCAAGTCGCCCGTAACATGCAACATCTGGGTCTGTTTTGGATTTTCTCCTTCCTCTGTGAAGTTGTCCAGTCAGCTTTGGGATATTTTGTCTAAACTTGATCCTTATAAAGTTGATGTAATTAGGATGGGAAATCCTTTCCAGTTTCATCTTTTGGGGGATAATCCCATGTTGCTGTATGCTATTTCCTCACTGGATGTTTGTGTTAGGAGAAGCCTTTTCTACCTAGTTGTGTCTTCCATGTAGTTTTGGAACAGATAATCCCTGGGTCATTAACCCTTTCTGTGCTCCTGTTGAGCTCCTCTTACCTTGTACTCCTCAGCATTTTTTCCCCTATGTATATTCCCTTAAAAGGCTCCTCCATCTGTTTGGTACTTGAATGCTTGGAACAGCCTCTGCTTCTTGGGGGACGTGGCCCTTTCCACATGGGGCATTATCTGTTTTACCTTTAAAAATGTACCAGATTTGTAAATTTGAGGGTAATGATTTATAGCCCAACTGGTCCTAATTCTCTCATTACTAGTCAAATAAGGACTTATTCCAAATATCACATAACAGATGGCAAAGAGAAATTTTATTTCCAGTTCTTCCTAGACTAACATTTGAGGTAGCATGGAAAAAGAGAGGAGAGGGCAGAGCTGGACGCAGATTCTAAACATATTTGGTTTTAATCAGCATTTAAAACCTTCTCCTATTTTGGCCAAAATTTCTTACTTTCAAATCTGACTCAAAATTGATCAACTCTTTACTACTCTATAAAGTTCATCTGTTTTTGTTTTAAGATGCAGCGATGTCACAACAAATCTCTAAGTTTTAATAACAATATAAAACCCAAACAAGCTACATTGTACCAAATGTATTTATGTTTTTCTTAGCAACAAATTTCTGTTACTACAATTGTAGCAAAGTAGAGATAAACAGCTGAAAAATATCTATGGGATACTCTTCATAATCCAGGATTTGACGTAAAGTCTAGAAATTTTAATATTAAACACTGAATCATGTAAAAGGCAACTAGTACTTCTATTACAGCTACACTAAAAGCCACATATTTTTGTCTGTATGTTTTAGATTATTGCATGGCTAGTGATTCTTATCCATTGTGAAATCTTAATAACCAACTTTTGATCTTCTCAGGAATTTTATTTCAATATATACTGGGTAATTGTTAGTTATTGGCCATTTATTAATTTTCTTGACCTTGAAACTAGTTACATATTTTAAGGGGAATTAAAGTAATTAATTACAATAATACCCATAACAACCTGATCATATAGCGGAAGGTATCTTAATGTACATACCCTTCTATCACAAAAAAAAAAAAAATTAGACAAAAAGAAGAAGAGAATTCTAAAGAAAGTCCTATGTAAGAAATGCACATTACTGCCATGTTAGGAGCCACAGAATTCCAAGAGTACCTCAAATTCCCTGGACTTCTGTAAACCAACACTGGCTTGATTATTCATCTGCCTTTTCGGATGCATTTGCTGAGTTGCTGTGTTTAGGGAATGAGGAAAATGTTTGATTTACTCTTAGAGTTAGTGCTGGAGATTTTAATGTGTGTTCTCATTTTTACAGCAAACCTCTCTTGTGACTTTGAGGCACCCACCTTTTGCCTGTTTCCAATGCATATCCCTCAGGAGGAAAGAGAATGTTCTGTCTCATTTTTGGGCAAACCACAGCAGTGTCTCCTTCCCATCAGTGCAAATGTCAATCCCTTCTTTGCTACCTGGATGGGAAAGATTTAAAATTTGTTACAGTAATTTAAACAACAGCAGCAATTTTTCAGCTTTGTCAGCTGCCTCAGCCCAAGCACCTCCTGTTTTCTACCAAACCCTTGCGCTCTCCCTGCATCCCTGTCCAAGGCTGGCAGAGGCTGAGCCTGTGTGTCAGCCATGAATGTCTCCCTCAAACCCTCAGCCAGCACCATTCCCCCCAAAAAACTTCCTGACTTTTCACAGGAATCCAAACACACAAGGCCCCTCACAAAGAGCAGTTTACTCATCCTTGCCTGACCTCGGCCTCCTGCAGGCAGAGCTCCTCAAAATCTACATATTCCATGGGTGGTGCTTGTGGCATCCCCCTGACACAGATGATAATACCCAACACAATGATACCCTCCAGATGAAAGGCTCTAGAGGAAAAGCCAGCCCTGAGCAGCCATTTTATGTGATCACCTTCTACAGATCACACCTGGGACCAAAAAGGGAATGATTTCCTGTTCGACTGAAGGCAGGAAAACCAGCAGGATTGAATAAAGTAAGTGAAACTGCTGTGAAATCCATAGCCTGAATGGTCTGTGCACTGCTCTTGGTGACAACAGGGAATTCAGTTTCTAGCATGTGGCACATAACTGTGAAAGAGTCCTGGAGTTATGTGTTTTGTGTTTATGGGCTGGGACAAAGCTGAAGATGTGGTACAAAGCAGTGGTAAATAAAGAGACATGAGTTGGTTTGGTGTGTTGGGTTTTTTCTTGCTAAAATATCAGATTTTTAGAGCTGGTCCTGTGCTGGGTGAGAACCTGACTCATGATTTCTGTGTTTGGTACCAACACAACGCTGCTGCAAATGCTGCTCACAGCACCCTGAGTGGTGAAACAACAAAACCTGTGGAATTGTGGAATCACTGGGGCTGGAAAAAACCTTCAAGGCCATCGAATCCAACTTTGACCAAATACAGCCATGGCCAAGAACCCACTGAATCTATGGTATATTCTGAAGGCTGAAAATTTACCATGGAAATTTGACTTGAGGAAAACATATGAACATATTTTCTGCTCATTTTGGTGATACAGATACATGCAAAACTCAGGGGGAAAAAAAAAGCTTGTTCTTCAAGGTTGTATACACTGCTAATAAATAAAAAATGAAATCAGATTATAAATACCAGATCCTCACACAATGAAATTCACTTTCCTTCCATTGATTTAAGCAAGTATTAAATTGATTTAAAGGTAGCTGTGTCAACTTCAATTGCCAAGGGGTTTGGTTCTGAATACCTAAGAACTTGATTTCTTCAAGTCTTTTATATTTATCACTCCCATGGTGCACAGAGAGGCTGATCATGTCTCAGCAAAGTGGAGTTTGCCAGACAAGTGAACAAAACCCAGACCCCTCACCACGTGACCCCGGTTTAGATCATTCCATGTGGGGACACACATGGATAGGGAAGTACATTTTTTCATGTGTATATATACATATATATATATACTAAAATAAACATATATTTTATATGTACATGGAAATAAAATTATTGATTACACAGACAACTTCTTAAATGATATATATCTAAAATATTAAAATGAAAATTACCAAATCCTTCTGGCTTGATCCCCTGCCTTGTCTTTGCTCCCTCATGTGTATTCATTCATCCCTCATGCTGGCTTGCCCCTGAAGGACCAAGGTCTGTAAGCAGAGAGAGAGTAACTTCTCTAAATCTCAAATGGCAATAATCCAGGATTTAAGAAGCAAAATGGTACCATTACTGCAGATAATTGTAACTCTGGAGAAATAGGTCAGAGCTGCAGTTCATCTCACCGCTGCTACCAACAAATGAGGTCACGATTTGCTTTCTTTTACTGTGCTGTTGCTTTAAAATAAAAAAGCTTATTTTTCTGTATCGATGAAGGTAATGAATTCCCAGGCAGCAACACAAGAAGAGATAAAAGCAGGAATTAAATCTCTGGTCTATGTGGCCTTGGGTATCCAGTCCCACACAACAAGTCAAGGCTCTTTTTAATACTTCTTTTGCAATCACAACCACTGTTCCCCTTCAGTTGCATACAATGTGCCTGCAGATGTAACACTGTTTTCCAAACACCCTCAGTGGAAAGGATAAACATGCAGGCTCTTCTCCCTCCTGAAACCTGCATTCTCTGGGTATTTGTTAGAGACAAGTTGTCTCTGCAGAACAACTAAAGGCAATGAAAATAAGAATCTCATCATTTTCTGTAATAGCTCTTGTGGAATGTAGTCATTCAAGGAAAAATTCGTGCAGCTGGTAAAGGCAGTGTGACTACAAAAAAATGCAGCCTCCCTATAAATTCTCTGTGATCCCTGAGGAAACCTCAGGAAAAAAGGCCATTGCAATGCAGATTTGCATGGTTCCCTGAAGGATACTGCACTTGCACAAATCCTCCCCTGAAGAGATTAAGCTTTGCAACAGTTTGCACTCAAATACAATTAATTTTGATGGCCCCTGCATGATTACAAGTCTAATGTTTAGTTTTGCTATCAATTACCACACGAGACTCTTCCTGGGTCACTACTCTGTGAGCTACTATGGCTTTACTTACATTGAGCCATCTCCATTCTCTCCATAATTTACACATTTGGAGCACAATGGTCTCTCTGAACCAGCTCAAGTGTAAAGGAACAGTAATAATAATAAATAAATAGTAAGTTAATGCTTTTGCTGTCAAGTATTAGAGGCATGGAAGAAATTAATGGCCACCTCTCCTGTTCTACACCCTGGCATAGGAGTTCAATTTTGGTTCAAATAATAGATGTTTATGTGAATAATAAGACTTGTGTGCAGGTAAGTCACTAGCAGAGTCTTGTGTGCAACCATTTACTAATTAATGCAGTTTGTTAATGGCAAGTATATGTATAATTGTTGGTATTTAGGTAATTACTTACCATTTGTAAAAATCCAATCAGCTTGTGCTAGGAGAGAGCTGTTAGTTCTTTTCTGATTAAGAAAGGTTACCCTAACAAGAACCCTGAAAGTTTGCAGTCAAGGTTTTTTGAAGTTTTCTGCTTCGCTATTCACCTCAATATATACATCATCTGTGAAATATTTACAGAGGAAACCACTTAAACAATGAAATATAAATGAGTCCAATGCATTTCTCTGCCAGGTTTTACCCAGAGTGGTATTTGGGGGTTTATGCAGGGATAGCATTGCCTAATGAATCTGGCCAAGTGGAATCAATATGAGAGTAATTAATTTAACTCCATCTTTTTATTTTTCAAAGTGACAGATTTATGACGGGCCATGAAAGAAACATGAAGCATTACCACTTTCCCTGTACTGGAGGGTAGATAAAGATAACTGGTGCTCCTTCTATGACACAGAGGAAGAGGAAAGCTCTGAGCTGAAGGAGAAGGCAGGGGGGAAGAAGGAGGAGCTGGGAGCAGCAGACCTGGTCTCCTGATGGCCTGCAGCCATTCCGGGGGAGCAGCACCAAAGGACAGCTGTCACTTGCAATAACTGCGGCATTCCCCAGAACAGACAGTGAGATTAGAGCAACAATCACAGAAGAGGCACACATTGTATCTGCTGGAGTCCTTCACAGCTTCATTTCACCCACTTATGACCCGTTTGAATTGCTGTGCATGGAAAGAATAATTACTGTCCCAAAAGCTGCAATTTTGTTTTCTCTTTTATTTTCCTCCCAGATATCCTGCTCTTCTTTCTCTCCTTTCTTTTTAATGTAAAAGGACTCTAACAGCCATACTAGCTGCTGAAATGGAGAAACCAAAGCAACAAAAGCATTTAAGCCACCACTTGTATATTCATTCTCTCTCTTTTTGCATTATTCTTGGCTATAAATATTTTTGAATGTTGTCTCTGTGGCTACACACAGAAGTTCCCTTTAGCTTTAGGCTTTAATGACTTAGTCACCAACACAGTAAAAACCAGAAAGCCTGGGAACCCCGGACAGTTCACATCAACTCAAAAGCTGTCCCACTGACATAAGAGATCATTGCAGAAGCAATATTTGGAACACTACAGGAATGAAACAAGGGCTTGATTCCCTTTCTATGGATAAAATGTTCAACAATCACCCTGCTAAAAGAGTGCAAAGATAGCAGACTGAGTGTATATGTGTTACACTTGGCTTTTTTAGCATTAATTTCCCCTCTTCTTGTTTAAACTAGTGGAAGTATTAAAGCTTATGACCAACCATGGTAATTTCAATTTAGACCACTTCAGTTTGGTGAGCACTTTCAATTTAAAGTACACGCTCCAGCAATTCCAGCAATACAAAATACTTTCCTTTACAGCTGCCCAGAATAATACAGGATTTGAGCTCTCTTAAATCTTACTCTCCAAACTCCAAGGGGAAAATATTATTGCATGCTGAGAGTCCTTACAGCAATTTCTGCCAAGCCATAAAAAACCCTGTAGTTTTACTCATATGCGCTGATTGGTTTTGAGCAGTAGTGGAGATTTTGGAGGGTTTTGTAGGTGAGTGTGCATCTGTGCACCCTGTGTGTGAGCGGGTGAGTGACTGTGTCACCCTGTAGCAGGCTGTACCAGCTCCAAGACCTGCAGATCTCATTGGGAGCTCTGTTTATTCCAAAGGCTGTTGGTGTTTGCAGTAGGTAAAATGGCTTTCAAGCCAGCAGGAAGAGCCTGCTCCTGGGGACTACTAAAATACTGCTGGGGGAAAGAGGAATGGAATCTTTCAAAGATCTAAAACTGCATTTTGGGCACATGTAAACACTGAACAGAAATATCATAATCTTTAGTAAAGCAGAATCAGAGTTTACAACCCAGTGAGTGCCTCTACATCTCACCTGCTTGGAAATTTCTCAGGGTTTCAGTGGGATAGGACAACTTTTTCCAAGCATTTCTCCTACTGAGAAGGAGAAACTGTTGAAAAACATCGCCATTCCCAACGAACAACTCCCACAGCTTCCCAGGAAAACAACATTATATGCAATATATGAAAACAATATTAGAACACACTTACCACACGTGGTGGAGAAGAATGTGGGTAACTTCTGCCTGTTCCAACTCATTCCCTTGGCCACTGCACTCCACAGCACCAAATCCTGAGGAGCTGCTCAGGGCTTTTGCTGCATTAAGGTGCTGCTTTCACATGGTACCTGGATTCTTCTTGCTCCCACACTGCCAAGCCTCTGGTTTAGTCCTGGAGTGGGAAGTCAGAGCCAGCAACCAGCATCAGGAACAGGAGATACAGAGTGCCCACAGCAGGTACTCGTCCCACCTGCACCTTCCTATCAGTTTCCAAGCCACAACAAAGTAAATGGTACAGAGCAAACTTTTCCTGGAGCTCCAAGGGAACTGTCAGGCAATATCTCACCTGGGTGTGGTTTTGTACAATCACTGTGCACATAAATCAAGTGTGACACTTACATCAATGCAAAGTGACTGTAATTGGACTCAAGCAGTCTCTTAAAACAAAAGTAAATTATCTAGATACATGTAAATAAGTCCTGAGGGTACTCTTCACCTCCACACAGCTCTGCTTCCACGGCCTGTTGCTTGATTTAGAGTTTTCAGTCCTCACACCGTTATTTTCCATTGTCTTCATGGATTATTTATTTTACATCAGAAAAAAAAAGGCAAAGGAAAAAGAATAAAAGTAATAACTTAACAAAAGATGAAACCATATGTTCCTTCTTTCTGGTGTTAAATCCACTTTGGGAGCAAAAAAGGTTATTCGGTCTCTTTGATCTTGAATATGTTGGGTAAATTATATCTCTGTCTAACCAGTTCAGTGATTTTCATACTGCACTGATACTTGACAAAGAACTTCACTGAAGTCTCTGAAAAATGTGCAGCTGTGAAAAAAGCATAAGCAGGAGGCTAGGATGTGTGAGAAATAAGTGAATAAATAAGACCCAATTTGTGATTCCTGCATGAGAAGTGAGCACTCATCCCTCTGCAGCCAGGGCATGCTGCCAAAGCAGGTGGATTAAGAGACCAAAAGGGATTTTTTTATGTTTTGTAAATTGACAATATGGCGTAATTCAGAGATTCCACATTTACTGAATAAAAACCTGTAAGGAAAGCTACTATTTACCACAAAAGCAGGCTCTTCGTCATGTGTGTGTGCACACATTAGGGTACAAGAAATTTTCTTTGAATTTGATGACATTTAAAAAATGATGACATTTATACAGGACTTTCTTTACTTACTACAAACATAGTATGTGTGTGACCTGTGTTTTTTGGAAGATGATAAAGTAACTGGAAAAAAAATGTATACTCCCTCTTCCCAGTGTTTTCCCCAGAAGCCTCCATAGCTTGCTGTGTATTATTTGCTGAACAGTAAATACTATTGCACAGCTATCTCCCAGCTGTCATCTGCTTTTGCTTTAGTCATTCTGCAAGACTTAGGAGCTGGGTTTAATTGTTTCTACACCCAATTCAACTGGTAACTCATAACATGCAGATCAGCTAAGTGACAAAAAGAAAAGGTCAGGAAAATCAGAAAAATTTTTAAAGAGGATTATTTAGTGAAATCAAGTATTTGTTAATACTATGCCCTTCTACATGATTACTATTTTCTGTTTTAAAGTCATTTATTGCAAGAAAATGGTATCTCCTATTCCTGAAACACCCTTAGAATATTAAAATATCTTAAATACCTTAACATATCAAATATAAAATACCCTCAGGTATTTTCTTAGGTTTAATATATTTGAGAAAGTTGTCAGAAGCATATTAGTTGACTTGTATTCCAGTTTTAGTCCATTCTGAAATTTTACTCAGCAATTAATCTGCCACAAGAAAATTGTATTATTCCAATATTATATGATAGAAAATGCTAAGTCAGAGTCCTGCATAAAAACTCCTGATGAAGTCTTTCCTGCCATACCTCACTGTTCACAGTATCCACAAACACACTGCTATAAATGGTATTTTTTAAAACTGTATGAGACCTGTCTGATGGTTTCACCTAAATCAACACCAGTGGGTTAAATAGCAAGTTCAGGGTTATGTGGTTATTGCAGTTGCCAGGATCAGAAAAAAATCTGTCATTTCCAGTAGACAAATGAGAAAATTTAGTGAAACCCATACATAAATAACACCTGTACTGCCTAAAAGCAAAATAACACTGAAAGCAACTGGCTTACAAAGTGCTGGTTCTATTGCAGACTTGAAGGCCAGGTAAGATTAGGGCCCAAGAGCAGGGCAGTGATGCCAGCACAGGTGTGAGGGTACAGCCCTGGCTGCAGGGCCTGTGTTACCTTGCCCTCAGGGGCATGCTGAGGAGCCCCAAAGCTGCAGCACCATACACCCACATTTCTCTTCACAGAGAAAAGCAAGGCACAATTCTTCCCAAAATTATTCTTATCATTTGCTGTGCCTGTGTTTGTGCCAAAGTAGAATGCAATATGGAGATTGTTTACCCAAAGTGATGGTGTTTTGTTTCCTTGGCCTATCAGGGCCAAGTGTCTGTGTGTGTGTCGGGACTGTGGGCTGACAGTCATGAAATTCTGTGCAGTGTGTGCAGAGTTGAGTGCTTGGCAGATTCAGTTTAGATGTAATGTAACATAGTGTAATATAGTATAATAAAATAATTAATTAACCTTCTAATAAAATGAAGTCCTCCTCATCATTCCTTCCTTCATCAGGAGTTCCCTGTGAATACTATACAGCATGGCTTACCAAGGCAAAACTGAGGCTCTGCACCATCCCAGGAACACACAGCACAGGGTGAAGGCAGCAGTGCAGTTCTGAGTTGCTCTCACTCCCTGTAGACCTTGGGGCTGTTGCAATGAAGGCCTCTCTATTTCCAAGGCAAAGCCATCATGGCCTGGCCTGTCCAGGGCAGCCTCAGGGCTCCTCCATGATGTCTCCTCCAGAGGGATAATCTCCTGGCCAGAATGGTGTGCTGAGGACACCTTCCATCTCAAGGACACTGCAGATCAGGTGATATTCAAGAGCTTGCACCAGTAACAGAAAATGTGTTTCATGCACAGATGAGGCCAATATACCCGTGCAGAGCTGCTGAGCAGCTCAAGGGGCCCCTGCAAGTGTTTTCACAGGAGCATGGAACAGTTTGGGTTGGAAGAGACCTTACAGATCATCCACCCACCCCTTGCCACGGGCAGGGACACCTTCCACTGCACCAGGTGGCTCCAATCCCCATACAACCTGGCCCTGGACATTTCCAGGGATGTGTCCTGGGTAACTGTGGCTCTCCTGAAGGGAAAGCCAGTGTTTGGATTTGCTCTGAATGTCCCTGCAGGTGTGAAACGTGGATGGCAGTGCTGCTGGAACCAACTCTCTTGTGAGGTTTCCTGTACTCTCTGCTAGCAGTACTGCCAAGAATATTCCTCAGACAGCTTTTTTGCAGTCACTTGGAATTTCACACTCTAGATGAAAGCAATTCAAAAGCAAATTGAGAAGCAGAGCTTAAAAGAAATAAGAGTATTTCAGGTTAGTTGTTTTAAGATTGAAGAAATGAGCAGGCTTAAAGGGAAAGACTCCTTCTTTTGGAATCAAGAATGCACCCTATGGATCCAGAATGCATCTGGATCTCTGCCTATAGCTGGAAACAACTGAAGTGGTACAGTAGCATAGCTGGCTTATCCATGTTTTGGAAAAGCAGTCCTCTCTCAGCCTGGGGAAATGAAGATGTGTAAGGATATTATCCTCTGCAAGAACTCCACATCTGACACTGCTTTTTGTTTCCCCCACAAAACTCCAGGCAGGAGAAAGCTCAGCTCCCCACAATCTTCAGCAAAGGTCTCTGGACTCTGGAGAAACTCCCAAAGCAGCCTCCAGTCCCTGTGTGTGTGATCCTCACATGAGAACTATTTCCATCTCCAGCTTGCCTGAGGACACGTGTTTCCCTTCTGAGTTTTTTTGTACAAACCACCTCTTGGTGAGCAGCTGCAAAACAAGGAGACGTGCTGGAGTCAGCTCTGGAACTGCTCCCGAGTGCTTGCTTGTGCCTCATGCCAAGGAGCTCCAGTGCTTGGGTTTCATGTGGAATATTGTCTGTGCTGTCACCACGGGCACAGCTCCCAGGTCCTGCAGGTATAAGGAGCCTGAGCACACTTCTCACATCTCCAGGCACAGCAGCTGGAACCTGAAACAAATATTCCAAGCAACATTTCCTAAGGTATGTAGAGAGGGCCTAACACGAGCCATCAACACCCAGAGGTCACTGATTTAGGAGGCTTTATGGATGGAAAAGGAGAGGTGCCCAAAGTCCTGGGTCAGGAGGCTTAATACAACTATTTGTGTTACTATGAGAGTAAATTTGCTAGCATTGTATCATAACAGTTACAAGTGTCTTGGACTGTCTTTCATTGCCTAAATATCTGCTTTTGTACTAAATATTCACATAGACTGTGATTGAGAATACACTAAAGTCATCTCCTCATATAAAAATCCACACGAATGCTTCCGTTGTTTGGAGTTTTTTGTTCAAAAGTGGACAAAGAATCAACATCTTTCCTGCTCCATAAACCAATTCTACCTGTATTTTTTTGTAGAGGCTGAGTGTGTAAAGCCAGAGCCTTCATTTGAGGGGAACTCTGTCATTATCTTCCATCTTCTGCTTCTGTATCATTCTACATTTCACAGCCCAGAAGCTTACAGGTCCAGCTGAAGGATCCTTGGAGCTCTACCCTTATTCCAAGGGCTCCCAGAGGTGCAGAGAGTGGTACCAGATACAATCCCACCTTTTGTCTCATGCTTCTCAGATGCTTGTTCTTCACAGGAGCTGCTGCTACACTTCTCTATGAGGAATGTTGGAGGAAGAAGTCACAGACACAGTATTTGTAGAAAACATGAGAAAAAATATTGTATTTTTAAAGGAAGAAGACAGCTTGAGCACAAATGAGAACAAATCAGAGTGAATCATTTTCACTCACTGAACTTAGTACAGAAATGGGGGGAAGGGGTGAGTGTGAAGATACTTCCCTGTCTCATTCTATAAAGTAATAGCAAAACCTGCTCAGGACTGCTTTAAAACCTGTATGAAGCACTTAGTGGAGATACAGCTTCTGTACAAAAACTCAGCAGAGCAAAATCATACAGGAAGAAAACCCATGGGTTGATTTAACAGTGGCAGAAAGGCCACTACTAACTGTGTCCCCACCTAGCACATTTACACAGCTTTTAAATCCCTCCAGTGATGGTGATAAAAGTTACTCTGGTCACTCTGGAGAGAAAGCATCTTCAAGAAGATGAAAAGGCAACCCAGCACCCTTCTAAACAGGAAATCCTTTAAAGAGAATGATCCTAAGTGATGGCAAGACCAAGAGCTGAGGGGGAGGGATGGGAAGTGAACCTGGCAGGGGTAAAAGCTGGAGCAGAAGATGTGCACAAAGCCCAGGATTTCAGTGCTGAGTGTTGAACACCTGCCCAGCTCAGTGGTTCTGGGGTGAAGAAATAAATGCAGCTGTCTCTGGAGAGGTGGACTAACAGTGCTTACCCACGTCCATCCTGCACTGACTCTTCTCCAGGCCGTGCTGCTGCAAGTTGGCCTCTGCTGGGGAAGAAAGCTTGGCAAAAATAAGTTCCTTTCTTGCTCAAGGTCTTTGTGCCGACTAGCAAGGGCCAAGTTCCCCAGCAGGGCTGGAAAAGGTGCCAGGATGTGTAACTCAGTGAGCTTGTCTTTTCTTTCTTGGTCACAAAAAGGAGTTACTGCCCTGCACTGTGCAGGATGTGAATACCTCCCCCTTTATCTCCCAGGAAGAAGGGAAGGGCTCCAGAGAGGATCTTACCAAGGACTCCCCTGACATCTCACCCAGAGCACCTTGTGTCCTCCTCCCTGTCCACCATGTAATTTAAACTAAAGTGAATGACTTCACCCTTTCTTTGGAAACAAATAATAAACTACACAGCATTTTAATGACAAATCCTTACGGAGATGAGTAATGCTTTGCTGGAGAGCAGCACCTGGACTAGGAGTTTTTTGTGTTTGGTCTCAATCTATGCACACCTTCATACATAAAGAATTTTAAGATGATCTGAGGGCTAAATTAAGAAATTAGAATCAGAAAAACAATTACAAAGAAGGTGTGCACTTCTAACAATCTGGGTAATTAAACATTGGAACAATTTAGCAAGATGGGGGCGGATTTTCCATATGGTTTAACATGTTTGTACTTAGGCTGCTTCATAATGAACACGTATCTGTAGCAAATTTATGAACACGGTTTGAACACAGATTTTTGCTTCAACTTGTAGCAAGAGCATAAATAGACTTAAAGTCATTAACAGGAAGGCTAATAGAAAAATGAATCACACCATGAGCCACACTGGTGATCCCACCTACCTTTCAGACATCACAGGCAGAGTTGAACCAATCTCCAGAAGGGCAGATTGGGATAGAAAAGAAAAAACAATATTCATAAGAGATTTATAATTAAAGCCAAAGATTCATTTCCGTTGGAAACAGATGGCCAGGCAAAGGCATTGGGGATAATTTAGCTAAAGCCTGTGCTTCAACTTGCTAACAAAAGCATGGATTTAGTCTTCCATGCAGAGGGTAACCTGTTTATTCCGTATTACAGAGCAGGAAACACCCGCATCGCTTCAAAACTGACACACTCACAGGGCCAGTGCACAGCCAGCACTGCTGGGAAAGCACTGCTGCCTCCAAGGAAAAGAAATTCCAACTGCAAGGGAACAGAACAAACAAGAAGACCGGTAAAATCCCAGGGAAGAGTAAGAGATTGAGGGCTGGGTGAATCAGGAGAATGTAGTGATAATGGGTGGGAGATGCTAAAGATGGACAATAAAACCTTTGTTTTCCTTCCCTTCTTTAAGGTAAGGAAAACCAAGGTTACAGTGTTGCAGGATAAATCTCAGCACCAGAAACACACTTTAACACCTTGGGAAGTCTTCTGTCTTGGGAGAGAAGAGTCCCTGGCGTGGCTTTTCCACTGGGAATACAAGGAAAGTGTTGAGAACTTTACACCTGAACTTGCTCTCCTTCCATCTACCCTCCCCATAATGAACAACCTTGCTTTACTGCTGTCACACCTATCTCAGTAATTCCCCAAATGCCCCTCTACACCCCTGTGTGTCTCTCACCTGGATGTGTGCACAGCAGGAACTTCAAACTCTCAGACCTGCCCCACTCTCATTATCAAAGCTGTTCATGCTTCCAGCAGTACTGACTCCCTTGCACTGCAACTCTACTTCTCCTGATATGTTCTGAAAGTACTTGGTGAAAAAAACCAGTGTAAAATAAATGAGCTTTGGGGAAATAGTATCACTGGATAATTATTGCCTGATGAATTCTGGAATTAGAAGAGAGACTGAGTGAATTTCCTCATTTAGCAGTGACAAACCAGCATGCTGCACTTGGAACCAGGAAAACGAGAATGAAGATTTCCCTCTAACTATAGAAATGGAGCAGCTATTTTATGGCACTGATTACTCACCTCTAAGATCTTCAACATGCTCTGCTGGGAAATGCAACCACTGAAACACTCCTACTATGCATGAGACCCGAGGGCTATATCTGAACAAATATAATTTCTCTGATTTCAGTTAGGGGGAATTAAACAGAGCCTACCCTCTGTAATGAGGAAATGGGAAAAAGTGACTTTTGAAAATATAATCCTCATACAAGGACAGGTGTATTTTTCCTGAATTACACATTATAGGCATGGCTGCTGTGAGCAGATTATGGGATATAAAATATAATGAGAAAGTTTATTCTGTACCCTTTTTCTTTTACCTGCTTTGCACAGGCAGCTTTTATAATATGGTTGTAAGGGTTGAGACAGAGAATGGAAATGCTGTGAGAAAACATTAAATCCTTTTTCTGGGATATTTTCAATCTTGAGTGTTTGGTTTGGTTATTTCTTTTTCTTTCTAAGAATAAACAACACCTAAGGAGTAAAAGATTGCCTCACACAGAACAACAAAAATAATCACAAACTCCACAGCCAGTTCCCAGCCTAGGAGTGCCATCCCAAGCCCAGAGCAGCAGGGGATGCTCTAGGCTCAGTGCAGCCCACAGGGCTTTCTCCACAGGAGGTAATATTCCTGTACATCATTTGAAGGACACTAATATTGGAGTATTTTATTTACTTTTGATGACCACACTTTGTACAGTCTACTGAAAATCTGGAGAAGGGGTGTAAAAAAACTTCAGCTCCTACTTGGGAACTGGAGAAAGTGCCATAAGATGATTAGACTCTAAGGAGCCAATCTGTTCAGCTTCTAAAAAAATATTCAAGGTTGGAATACAGATGTACAATCAAGAGAGGAAAACAGCAGGTGCCAAAGGACTCTTTCTCTTGTGATAAAAATAACATAAAGCTGGAATCTGTAACCAGACCAAAAATCAAACTAAAAAGAATGCATTTATACCTTTAACTCAGATATTAACTACTGCAAGAGATTTACAGTGGGAAGCAATGGATTTTCCATATTTTTCTGATCTAAGTCAGAGGTGGATGCTTTTCTTCATGTTAGTTCAAGAAACAGCTACTTTCCAGTTAAACAGAATTTCCTGGGTTTGAGCAATGAAATGGGACTTGAAGACAATGATAAGAAATGGCAACCTGAATCCTGTGCCTTTGGGAAGGCACAGAACTGTGTTCTGTGTTTCAGAAGGCTACTGTGTAAGCAGACAGGACAGTGAGAATGGTTATTGGATGTTTATGAATTTAGCTGAATTTAGGACTCTGCTATAGGAAATGTTTCCTGTGTGCCTCTGAGGAACAACCACAGCTAACACAGGAAAGACATGATCCACCTGGATTTCAAGGACTGTCTCCTAGTACAGGTCCATGCTGGCCTCTGGCATGGACGAGAAAGAAACAGAATGTCACAGGGATCTCAGCCTGCTGAGACTTTTCCACAGATTTCAATATAAGCACTCCACAAGTTCAGTCAGGCTGCAGGGTAAGAGAGTGATGGAAAAGAAAGACAGGAACCATTTAATCTCAGCTTGCTCATTACCTGGGATAACTACTGGATCTTGGCAGGCTCACAGGCTAAGGAGTTGAATGACTGCTGGTGAGGGCTCAGTGGCTGTGGCAGGGGAAACAGCACACGGTGTTCCTCCTCACAAAAAGCAGACACTTGCTCTTCTCTGCTGCCATTCCATGCAGGGGCTTTCTAAGCAGACTTTCACATCCAATGTTGAAAGCAGAATTAATCATGCAGCCTTTTTCCTTGCAAAGATAAGAGAAAAAAAAATCTAGCAGCAGTAAAAACCTCAAAGAAATCACATTTAAAGACAAAAGATGCTGAAGTCACCTGGGCTGAAGGCCAGAGCTATGTGCTCCCTCTGTACTTTTTCAAATCCTTCATTGTGGATTTCTTTCAAATTCTCCACAGCCACAGAGTAATAAGAGATCAATTCTTTAGGTCTGCCAAGAGATTGCTTAGGGGTCACTTGAGAGCCTAAACAATTTGGTGAAGATAAACACCACAGACTCAATATGCTTTTTATCAACACTAATTATATTCCCTCCATCCAGAGTGACAAGATGTAATGGAATCTGCTGATGAAAACCAAAATAAAACTGGAACCAATTACTGTAAAAAAGTACGCCGTGAGAGAAGGACTTCAGAATGTTGCCCAAAGGTAGGACATTACTAGTTATGCCCTTCAAGTTTTGCCAATATTCAGAGCTTTGAAGCTTGTGTTTCTTTAGAAGAATATTAGATGATGATATATGAAGCATTTCTTTAATGGCATACAGCTCACTGTCCCAAAATGCTCCTTTTAAGCAATGTGCAATTTCTTCATTCAAAGTCTGACAGTAGTCACAGCTTGGTGCTCTTCATCTTCTCACAGGGCCACACTTCCCCTCCTTCTCCAGCCATCTTAAAAACCACAAATGCAGCTTGGTTATCTAAAAGGAATTAGTCCCTAGCTTTGGATTTTGGCAAATCCTTACAGATGTTGTCACTAGCGATGTCCCTTTCCAAACTGTGCCCACACACTGCTGGTGTAGAACCATTCCTACACTCAGAGTAAGGCTCTGACTTTCTCCTGCACACTGTTGCATGCTGAGCCAGCTCAACTAGCAGAAGCAAGCCACATTTAATGAGGAATAAATAGGCCCTTGCCAAGTAATGCTCGTAAGTGATCTTTTGAAGCAAATCTAGGGAACAAAAACAAATATCATGGCCTGCATTGATTTCAGGTGATTAAATACTTGACTTTTACTGAGACACTGATGTTTATAAGGAATTACAAAAAAGTATTTTTCAGGCTACATCAATATGACATTTCAGGACCCTGTTCTCCTTTCATTATGGAAATTCACAATAACAGTTGTTAATCAGTTCTGTAACTTCAGTCACAAGCTAAACTTCAGCAACCTTGCCCTGGTTATACCTGAAACAAATGGAATTAATGAAATAACTTTATAACATGGATTATACTTTTGTTGCACCATTAATTCAAATTCAGGTACTTAATTATACCTTCTTTCATGTGGTTATCTGTATTTATATTTTTTGTTATTAGCTTGCTTGGCAGAGATGAAAGTAGGAAGCATAACACAGGAAAAGAAAGCATTTTTGTATTTTCACATTGGCCTGCCTTTGACACAACTCCCCCACTTCATCAAGACCTTGACTTATGATCCACAGAAAGGAAATCATGTACATTACTGAGTATTCCTCTGAACAGAATGAGATGCTGAAGTGGAGCTTGTGTTCTTTTGTGGTCACATTGTCATTTGCAGATGACAAAAGGAACCTGCATTAATCTGGGAGTGTTACATCCTGAAAACCAACAGGTACTTCTTCCAGTACTTGGGTATAGTGCACATCAATAGTCATCAAAATAACAACTCTTTGTTCATAGATCTCCTTAGCTGAAAAAAAAAAGCCTATCAAACATATTACAAGTGATTTTCTTTCTTTTTTTTTCTCAGAGATTTCCTGCATCCATTCAGAGTAGGACCTGGGACATCCAGCACCCCCATTTGCACGAAAGAATACCACTGGGAGGAATTGACTATCTGACAACATGGTGGAGTGACCCCATGGCCTGACACAACACTGTGGAGTGACCGCACAGCTTGCCGTAAAATGGCAGAGTAATCCATGCTTTGCCACAAAATGGTGGAGTGACCCCACGGCCCAACACAAAATGGTGGAGTGAGTGACCCACAGCCTGACACAAAATGGCGGGGTGACCCACAGCCTGACACAAAATGGTGCTCTGACCCCACAGCCCAACACTAAACGGCTGTCACTCACAGCCCCACACAAAATGGCGCTCTGACCCCACAGCCCCACACAAAATGGTGGCCTGACCCCACAGCCCAGCACACACCCTCAGACCGTTTCCCTCACACACCCTCACTCACCATGGCAGACCAACACCCCACCTTCCCCTGCCCTTCTCCAAGATGTTGGCCTGTCCCACTCACCCCCAATGGCGCCGTGTGTCCGTGCGTACCCTCAGGGCCCATCAAAGTGTGGCCATGCCTGGGGAGCGCAAGGGGAGCAGAGCAGAGCCTGGGACACGCCCCGAGCTCCCAGGGCTCCCCTGCCATGGATCCAGAGGCCCTCAGGGCATGCTGGGCCCCGGGGTGTTGCCTACATACCTTTCTCCTTTTTCTTCCTCTTTTTTCTCCTACCTTCTTCTCAAAATACATTGTACACCAAACTAAAAAATTCCAGACAATGCCTTAGAAAGTGCCCTGTTGTGTCTGGATCAGTCAAAGTCTGGCTAAGTTAAAGTTTACCAAGTTCAAGTTTGTGACATGCTTTACTTTGGGTGGTGTTTAAAATTTACAGAGTATGTCACTATGCCTTCGTGCTCTAAAGTTTGCAGGTCTGGCTGAGCTTCACACGCACATGGCCATCCCCTCCCATCTTCCCCACAGGGAAGGACTGACAGTTCTGCTTTACTCACCATTCCTGCCTGGCACAACCTTCCACTCCTCTTTACCTGTAGCTGTGCAAGAGTGTTTTGTCTCCAAATTTATGTCAAACTAAGTAACAACAACACAACAATAATAATAACAATAACAATATTATTGGTAATAAAACTTTAAAAGTCACTGATGATGTTAAAGTTATCTTACCATTAGAAGATTGTTTGTGAAGAGCTATAAAATAAAATTGTAAAAACCCGGAAAAGACAGTATTCTTCTGAAGAATAGGCTGGCCCCCTGAAGGTGTAGTTGTCTCTGAGACCAGGTCAGAGTTATATCCAGCCTGCCTTTTCCTTGTGCCCACACAGAGTCTGGAGAAAGCTTGAGACAATTTGAAAAATCATAAGTAAATGCTCCCCATTGTCCGTCCCCTACCCAGCCTTTCTCCAGGTCTCTTTTCCAGAGTTTACCCATCAAACCTTCCCCAAGAGTGGGCATGAACATATCTGCAGATGCAAACAAGCTGTGAAATCCAGCTGGGAGCGTGTAGGAGCTACTGAGAGCTCAGCAAACAGACAGTGGGGTTTGAGAGCTACACAGCACCCCCATGAACCAGAGCCCAAGGTGCTGCTGCAGTGAAACAAGTGTTGTGTGAGAGCAGACACAGAGCATTTCAGCAAAACATTCAGGAATGCAGCTCAATTGTGGCTATTTCCTACCTCACTCTAAAGCCAACTTCTGCCCTCCACTAGATTAAAATATCAGATTCACTGAAAATGTACTCCCACTGAGTACTCTATGAACACTTACTCACGTGGCACATTTATTTAATACACAGAGAACTGATTCACTGCTCTGCCTTGCACTGGTTACTTTCAAGGACTCCCATTCTGACTGACAGAGAACAGATATAAATAATTATAGAATAAAATGTTGTCAGGGAATAATGTTCCCTGCTGCTTTTGTCCAATGAAAGCCAAAGCCATCATAAAACTTTCAGGAAAAAGGGCAATAATTAATTCTATGAGGATAACACTCTATCACACTGCCTTGCTGCTATTATGACAAAATAAATTAAAATATTCTAGTCTCTCTGTATATAGTTTAACTTATACACCTAATTTTCGTCTTTTAAAACTACCTTGGAAAATTAAATTAATCTTCTCACAGATATGAGTTTTATAGATCACATTTTGAAGAATAATATCTCAATATGCTATTCTCATTTCTTTTAAGGACATCAACAGCATGTCTTTTAAAAACTGAGAATTTAGAGAACATCAGAGTTCCTGATTACGCACTGGATAGTGTGGATGTGAAGAAAAGCTAGACAGATTTCTAAGGAATTCATTAGTCATCTTAAGGACCACGCAGCATGAAAAATAACAGTGACAATATCAAGCACTTATGCAGATACACACCATCCTTTTATAATTATTATTTACATGCAATTCTCCAAGTACATTTTTCTGTGTCCTCCCCAATATATTCATTACAGAAGTATCTTGAAGAGCTGCCTGACTTGTTTCTGTGTTTTGTTAATGGCAGCTTTATTCTTCTTTACATTTTTAAGTAGGCCATTTGCTGGGGTTTGGCAGTATGTACCTGCAGTTAGTTGCCTTTTGAAAAGGTCAGAGGTTGCTGGAGTTCTGGACAGCTGTATTTCACTCAGATTTCTGTGTGCATTGATTTTAGGAATGCTCATTTTTTTAGCCATAATCCATTTATATAAATATAATTTCTGAGTTAAGTAACACACTGCTGAAAAGCAGGTTTATCTGAACTTTTACCCAAATAAATTATAGCCATTCAAGAAATGAATCATCAATTTTACTTAACATAATTCATCTTGAAGCTTATATGTGTGTGTTCATTTTATCAATTACCACAGATCACCACCAATGTGCAGCCAGTCCGTGCATCCATCATCCATGCAGACACCTTGGAAAAGGGCAAACTTTGAAGCATGTCTCAAATGATATATATATTGGGAGAAGAAATTCTGTTTCAGAAGCAAAATGTCATAAAACATCCCTGTACCAAAAATAATAGTAATGAAACAGCTTACTTGAGTTTGTTTAAAACAAACTAGGCCAGAATTGCTATTTTGGATGCAAAAAAAGAGGCAGACCACTTTTATGAATGCCATAAAAATAAACTATTTTAATAGGTACATAAATAAAAGGTTAAAAGTAGAATTTTCCCCCTGAACATCAAGATGGCCTAGTTTCTGTACAGAAATGAACAATATTCATGGGACTCCTAAATTAAATAAACCCTTTGTTACATTCAAAACCACTGAAGGCAAATACATAATGCAGTGATGCACCTGAATTGTTCTCCTTCCTCATCCTAGCAGTGTATACAGTATTTCCTTGGTTTACAGTACTCTGAGGATATGAATCTGTTAAATAAACTCTGAATGACAGGGTGGAAATAAAATTTAAAAAGTCAACATTAAAAGAACCCAAACAACTCTGGCACCCACAGGGGTACCTTGCATCAGCCAGGAAATTTTAATGGAAGAGAAATAAGGATTGTGCTGTAAAATAAATTATCTATTTTACATATTGTTTTATAGTTATCTTAAAGTGTTTAAATATTACATTCACTTTGGTGATGTGTTTTTGTCTATCCTGTAATAAATTACATGAGGTGTGTGCTTGTTGGTCATGTGTTTTACTGCAAATAGGGGGAGCTCAGCACATCTAGGAAATGTTAAAAATATTTCAGATTTAGTTAAGATGGACAAAATCTAATTTAAAGCAGCTTTCCTACTATCATGCCCCCCGCCCCAGCACCTCTACAAAGTTACCCTGATGGCTTCAGTTTTGCTGTGTTGTATCAAAACATGTCACAGGCTGATGACTAACACTTACTGACACACAGAGGTTCTTGGGTTTTGTTTCTCCTCTCTCCCTCTGAACCATCTGTCAGCTTGAGAACATCTGCCATTAACATCTCCATGCTCTCCAAAGATTCCAGCTAATTAAGGCAAGGAACCATCATTTGTCCATCAAAGCTAAGTTTCCTGAAACAAGATGCTATCCCTGTTGTTATCTGGAATGTGTCTGGTGATGGGTGAGGACCACTCATCCTGTGGAGGAGAAAGTCTGTCACATGGTCACTCAGAGTGCTAAGGTATCTTGTGCTGGTGAAATCAGAGACAAAATTAAAAGATGACAACTTTCATTCATAGTGCAGAACTAGCATTTCTAGTCTATTCCATCAGAAGTTCAAGAAGTGGGGCCAGGCTGACTCAGGTCTTGCCAAGGACCCTGCTTAGAGTTTACCCACCAGCAAGACGTGACCGGCAGTGAAATGACTGCCCCTTTATCCGATTGGCTTTCTTCTTCTTCTTCTTCATCTTCTTCTGCTTATTTGCACCTTTGCTTTTGTCTGATTTCTTTTTCTTTTCGTCCTCTTTAAACCATGGCCCCCAGACTCCTCCATTGAGCTTGGGGTTGCTGCGAGGGTCCTTGGGCGGGTAGCGGACGGGCACCGCGGTCTTGTTGAACTGCGAGAGCCTCCGCAGCAGCTGCTTCACCACCTCGGGGTGCCGGGCAGACAGGTCCACGCGCTCGTAGGGGTCGGCCGTGATGTTGAAGAGCCACACGGTTTTCCCGGCCGACCAGGAGACGCGCTCGTTGTGCCAGCGGTTGGGACCCGCGTTGCTGAAGGCCTGCGGAGGCACCCAGTCGCTGTAGCCTGGGTTTCCCGTCAGCAGCTTCCAGTGATTCACTCTGATGGCAGACTGGATGGCAGTGTTCCAGATCCCATAGCCAGCGGCCCAGGAGCCGTTCTTGGCTTTGGTGTAGATGGGGTCAATGTTGTGCAGGATGTCCACCCGCGGGGAGCGCTGGCCCTCGCTGATTGTCTCCCACACGTCGTAGCCATCCAGGTGGATGTCTTCATCGATCTGCCCCTCCGCCAGCGTGATCAGCGTGGGGAACCAGTCTGTGATGTGCACCAGCTCCTTGCATACAGACCCTTTGTTTTTCAGAAGGGGGCTGTGCACAAACCCGACGGCGCGGATACCTCCTTCCCAATAGGTGCCTTTGCTTCCTCGGAGTGGCCAGTTACTGCCTCCGGCCATCGGCTGCCCGCCGTTATCAGAAGAATAAATGATAATGCTGTTCTCGTAGTAGCCATACTTTCTCAGAGCGAGGGTCACGTTGTTTATGGCCTCATCCAAGCAGGCCAGCATGGCCGCGTACCGCCGCCTGTTGATGTTGTTTATTGAGCGGTAATGTTCAAAATACCTGCCTGGTGCCTGAAGAGGCGAATGGACAGCTTGGTAGGCAATATAGAGGAATATGGGTTTCCTGGGGTTATGAGAAGCCAGGATCTGCTGCACTTTCTGCGTGTACATCTGCGTGGAGTAGATGCCATTGTCGTGGTCCCAGGCGGCGTTGTTGTTCTCGTACAGGTCATAGCCGCATATCCCAGGGCTGTCGCACTTGAAGTGGGTGTAGTAGTCACCGCTGCCCAGGAGCGAGCCAAAGAAGGAGTCGAACCCCCTCTGGGTGGGCATGCACTCCCGGCGGTAGAAGCCCAGGTGCCACTTGCCCACCATGTGCGTGGAGTACCCAACCTCCTTGAGCTTCTGAGGTAGCGTGACATTATCCAGAGGTAAGCAGTTGGGCTGTGTCGGCCGGATGATGGAGTGCTGCAGTCCCGTGTGGATCTGGTACCTGGAGGCGGGAGGAGACAGGCATCAGGGTGGTGGAGGAAATGCTCAGGTGTATGGACACCTTAATCCTAACATAAAATGTCCCTATGCATGCCAAAGCCTTCTCTGGAAATACTTCAGAGTGCCTGTGTATGCTGCTTTCAAAAACCAGCTCGGTCACACCATCGAATCTGTCCTCGCCTCACTGAGGGATGAAACATTTCCCTCCATGACCTGAGCTACTCAAAATACCTACATATACAGGAGCACAGGTACTTCGAGGCACCCTTCTTTCCTCTACATGTCTCCATTTAACAATGGCTATAGAAAATTATGTGGATAAATACAATTTTTACAGTGCCTCGTAATTTGCTAGCGGTGAATGTATTTTTAAATGCTGCGCTTTGAGCATGTAAGAGCAGTATGTTTAAAGGATGGGGTAATAAATTCTGCAGTGCACTACAAGCTATGTGTAAAGAATACATATGGCTTCCATATGATGAGAAAATGAATCCAGCATGAGCAGCAGTAAGTATCAAAAATCAAGGGCAAATATATTTATACCAGTTTGACACTAAAAAAAGAAAATGTAACAGGAGATAGTACACCAAAGAAAACTTCTCCCTGAGTGTGAGAAGAGGTTCAATTCTCAACAATGCATAGAACAGCCAGGTCCACCAATACTGCGCATCTCCCTCAAAACCGGTTCTTATTAATTTGTGGTAGCAGGAGTTGGGGCTTCTTGACAAATTCTGCTGGTGTTGCCAATCTGATTGGCCTCCTGAGCTGTCTAGAAAATTAAAACCATTAGGCTCTGCCTGTCCATAAACAACTTGAAGCCTGCTTTCATATGAGGGCTTCCTGGCCAGGATCTCCAAAGGCGCCATAGCTGTCTCTAATGGCTGGCAGCATGGATGGATTGTGTAACTCCCAGTTCATTCTGGAGCTAATTTCTTCAGACCCAGAAGCTCTGCTCTCACTAACTGCCTGCAGAAGCTCTGGCTGTTGTGCTGCTCTGGACCCAGCGTGCTGCAGGGCTGCTGCTGTGCTCCGCCCCCTGGCCCCTCTGCACAGCATTGTCTCTGGGACCAGGCTGGGGACCTGGAGCCCTGCCACCCAATTGTCCCCAAACTCACAGGCTGGTGCTGACAGCACAGGAGGTGCTGCAGGAGAGAGCTAAAACACACCCTCAAAATGATGGGTTTCTGGGATCTGCACTTTGCTTTTGTAAAAGAAATGTCACACACACAAGTCCCACATCCTTCCAATGGTTCAGCTGCAACATTCTCTTCTTAAAACAGGTAAACTACACCAGGAAAGCCATGCAGTGCTCCATACTTCAGCTCATGCCATATTTGGGACTCCTCAGGGAGCTATGTCCATAAGGCATTTCATTTCCTTCCCCTTCTTTTTCCTCTGCCTTGTTAAATCCTTTCAGAAAATTCCCATTTTTTGATCCAACTGGAAAAGTCCTTGTCCCCACTTGGCTATTTTAGTCAATAGTTTCTGCTTTCTTAACTCTGACAGGCTCCTTGATCACAAGGTCAGCCCCCAGTCCCAGCTGGGCAGTTCCTCCGTAACAAGCTGTTTTGCTGGAAGTCAGGATTTTCTCTGAAGGGACCCAGCCGGATCCTTCCACCATCCTTCTCCTCTGAAAACTGAGAAGCTAGGCCTGAGGGGAACAGGCCACAGAATCTGCAAAACACTGCAAACCAATCTTCCTCTTGTAGGCAAATGTCTACACAGAAAGCACGATAGTCACACAACATTCATTCCCATCAAGAATTCCTAAAACACCAGGCAGTTTCCCCAGCGAGGGCTTTTCAACTAGAGATCCAAGCATGAAATTCCTAAGCTGTTGATCTGACAAATATTGAACCAAAGCCCAGCAATTATTAGCCTCAGTCACAGAGGCGTTCAACAGTGCCTCCTGCTTCAGCAGTGCCCTAAGGAAGTTATTCAATATGCTGGTAACACTGCACATATAACACACATCCATCTATATGCACATATATTCCCTGCTGCTGCCTCTTTGCAGGAGACTCCGGTGTGTTTCCCAGATGTGTCTGTGTGCTATTTTTGGCATGGCTGTGCTTTGGAATATACCTATAGGCACACAGACAAAGAGACACATTTTTACACTCTTATGTGTAAAAAAGAAGTCTGCAAACCAATACATTTTAAGTTGAAATATTTCAAGTGTAGAAATGCTTCAAAGAAATATCAACCTCTGATTATCAGAAGACTGTTCACTGTGACAAAAAAGGTCAAGATTTGTACACTTTCCTGTACCACATGCCTTTCTAATTGATCCATTATGTGGCAACATTACTTTTTCAGTGAAAGCATTTAATTTTCAAAGGACTTGCAGGGCATCCATAGAAAAGCAAAGTAATCTCAGCAAAAGACAATGATGATATGGAAGCAAACGGCACTAACAGCAATAGAAAAATGTCTCAAAACAACTGTTTTGAAACTGTTTCCAGACTGTGCAAGATGAAAAAAAAACTGAACCAGGAAAAACATAAAGGGATTAGGAGGCAGATGCTGATTTCAGGGTGTTTTCTACCAGATAAAGTCATGAGTTCATCAACTGCCATGAAATGTCTGTAAGACACATCCTATAGATTTCATGGCTTCTATTTTTTATAATAAATTGGCTGAATTTAATCCCAAATGCAGAAAGCAAGTTAGGACTGTGAATAGTCTGGAATTCATTATTAGAATTTCAGCACCAGTAACCAGTCAAATTTAAGCAAATGCTGACAGGCCACAGAATCTAATTTTACTGGTTTTTACACTTTGACCTTCATGGGCATTATTTGCATATAGGCCATTAACTGCTGAGAGAGGCCATTAAAAGAGTGGGGGTTCAAGACTTGGGAATACTTTAGATGGATGTGCTGTGCTCTCCTTCTCCCTGCTCCTCTGACATTCTGGATCATAGGTGTCTCCTTTAGAATACCTGAAATTCCCAATCTGCAGAACAAGGAACTAAGTAAAATTTGTGTGAAGTGTTCAGCTAATAAGAAGCATATTAAAAATTAATTTCTCCTCACTATACAGGGATGGCTCTTTGTGCATTTTCTACTCTTGTTTTTGTTTTCTGGTGTGCTGTTCAGATGTTCACAGTAAACCCACTGTGATGACTGTTGCAGCCAAGGCAGATGCTCAGTGCTGGCTCACTGACACACTGAGCTGTTTTCTTGTTTGCAGGGGAACCTTTAAAGCAATGGCCTCCCTCTGGGAGCATCCCAATGACTTCATTGCCCTTTGCTTCCTGGATGCTCAGAGAAATATTTCAGAGGGTTCTTAAAATAAATAAATAAGCAAATAGATCCTCCCTCCTGAGTGTGAGCTCATGACACCCCTTTCCAACACGAAGCTCAGGCAGTGGCTTCACAGCACTCCCACCTCCAGTCCCAAGGTGCAGAGCCCATGAAGCTGCTGAAGGTAAACTAAACTGCACACTGAAGTGCTGGAGTGTTATGGATGCAAAGCACCACAGGCACACTGAAGTCAGCGAGACCTGAGCTTGAGGAATGTGCTAACATTGGGAGGGAGGCTTCATTTCCCCCTTCTGATGCCCTCAGCAGTGCTGCATTAGTTTCCAGCTCTCCTCTGCAGTGACAGAATCTCTGCACATTTCACTGCTGCTCCCCAGGGCAGAGAGCAGGGCTGGGGAGGGCTGTGGAGGGGAAGGGATTCTCCTGGCACACCCCACATCCCCTGCACAGCCTCACACACATGTGGGCCAAGCCAACTTTCCTGAACAAACGTTTCCCTAAGGAGTTTTCTATTGAGTGTTTTCCCCCTTAACTTCAGGGTGGGTTCTGCACCATGCTGAGGAAGAAGTTGGGATGTTTCTGATTTTGTAATGTGCATGTATAACACTATTGATTTCAAGCTCTCACAATTTTCAAATACTGCATTATTTGTCTTCAAACTGAGATTCTTTTAAGGCTCACTGTAGATTAACAAAGAAGCTCAGCTGGAAGTTTCTAATTTCAGGAACTTTTGCTAGCAGAGGTCTAGTTAGTACATGTGGAAAATGTATTTTTATTATGCTTGCATAGCTCAGGATATGTTGAAAAAAACCCTCAATTTTAAAAATAATAAACTCTAGCCTAGGATTCAGAAAAGGATACTTTAAATAAAAACCCCATATTTGCCAGGAGTTGCATAGAGAGTGACAGCACTGAGGTCTGCACGCTACATATATTAAAGAGATCACTATTGATGATTGTGCATTTCCCTGTTAAAAATAATGAGATACAATAAGCAGATACCAGTCAAGAACATCGATTTAGGGGTTACTAAAGAACAGTCTTTGACATCTTACCTGAAACTATTTGTATAACACAACAGCTAAAACAAAGGAATTCCAGGTGAGTAAAAAAATAGGGAAGTATGTGATTTTGGGGGCTCTCAGTCCTCAGACATCCAAGTTACTGGGAGGAAAAAACCCCAAGATTCCATTTGTCACCAGCAAATCATCAGAGACAGGACACCATCACCAGTGAGAGAAACCAGATACAACAAAGACATTCTTAGAGTGGACTGAGGCTTTAGCATGGAGCCCACAAGCCCTACATGTTTGACAAAGTTGCTACTTTGGGCAGGGATGTTCACTCTGAATCATCTCAAAGTTGTTTTCAGCTCTGTAAGGTGCTTGTGAGGAAAGCAGGAGCAGTTCAGGAGCTCTTCCACCCAGGCTGATGAAGAGCAGGGCAGGGGATCCTGACCATGGGCATGTTGGGTATGGACCAGCATGAAAGAATCACACAAAAGGACTCTGCAGCAGAAATATCTGCCATAAAAATGAAATGTTTCATGCTGCATATGCTGAGGTTTTTAAAACTAAATCAGAGTAAAGCTGGAAAAGGGGTGAGGTGATTCAGGAGACCCTGGGGCAGAGGGCAGAGCTGAGCTGATTTAAATTGGATGTAAATAAAGCCCTTACAGCCTGACATGAATTGCTGCCAAGCCTGCAGCAAGTCCTGGTTCCCTCAGACTGATGACAACAAAGCCAGAGTGCGTAGCCACAGTGCTTCTGTCTCATTGCTATTATGTCAATTTGCTGAGAAGCAAAATGTTTTCTAAATGTTCATGTACTTCTTATTTCCATTCTTTCCCTAACTTAGAGACTGATGACAAGGGTTGACTTTGCAGACTTCCAAATGCCAAGCTGCCATGAGAGCCCAAGCAGTGGTGGCACCTTGGCACTCCTTAGGGCAGCAGGTTATGCATCTGTTCTGGACAAGAGCAGGTTAAGCTAAATCCTATCTATCTCATTTCTTCAGTGTTTACAGTCTATGGCAACTGTGTGTAATCCCATGGGATACACTTCTTAATGTCAGCATCAAAGTTTTCATGCTACATAGTCTGCTCAGTGCCTATCCCAAGGAGCCCCGAGCCCACACTACATTAGTGTACATTTCAGCTTTCAAAAATAGCAGAAAAATACAATTTTCTATATTGGATATATCATTCATTATCTATCATTTAACCATTTTTATCTTCTGGCTTATGACTTTGGGATTTTGGGGGAAGGTGGGTTATGAGTGGAAATGCATCAGAGAAGAAAATGCAACATTAAAAACTAAATACAAACTCCAAACCTTCACAGACTTTCACTGTGTCAGCCCACACAAATCAAACCTGAAGTCTTCACTCAGACATACACACATTTATTTCATCCTCAGCTGTATTCCTAGAATTTTTATGTGCTTATAAATCAGACTGAAAAAAGCATCTACTTCTTTACATTAAAAGGCTAACTTACATTATTTACTGTTTTATCACTCTGGCAATGCTATTGCATATGTGTCATTTGGAAGATTCTGTATCTTGCCCTACTTTCAAGTTTTTCATTGTTGTTTTTAAATCAGTTAAGGATCTTCCATCAAATTCAGGAAAAGAAAAATAAAGTAGCAATTTCCTTGCAGACTAATAACGTTATCAGTGTTGCTCCCATGACCTTTCTCCAAGGACTTAGAGGAGCTGAGACATCCTTACTTTGCCAAATGCCATTTGGATTTTGATGCATGAACTCAACCTCAGAATCATGTTGAAATTCTGATCTCACACCAGCCCTGGCATCTGGCCATTTAAATAATGTCCGTACACCCTGATATTGTTTATACTGCGAGAAGGATTTTTATCACCTGGCACCTAGAAATGCTTGAAAACTGGGGAATCATGCCACAAAAAGCTGTTCTCAATAGCTCTCTATTCCAATAGTTTTACATCTCCAGGATATGCACCAGATCCTCTCTCTTTCATCTTCCCAACTCCTGCAGCTGCAACTGGCACCCCAGGAGTGAGGCAGTGCTCGGTGAACAGCAGGAAAGCAACTGTTGCCTCCAGAGTTGTGAGTTTTAAAGGAAAAATATCTTACTATGGGACCAAGCTGGGAGGGAAAAGAACAGAAACTTTCATCTGCATTTCCTGAGGGCTTCTCTCCCTGGTTCCAGAAGCTTGAAGCTCCAAATTAAGTTGCAATTAGTATTTTCATACACTAATTACAAATTTTCTACCAAACATTATTCAACTGGCAGCTTATCTGCTACCAACCATTCCTGTCACTGAGGCCATTTATCTGCTCCAATGGGAGGATGTTGGGAAAAATGAAAGTTTGACAAGAAAGTCTCACAGATATGTATGCTCAGAAGAAAGATTTTTAAATGTCAAGTCTGATGAAGGAATAGAGATGGAAGCAAGTTTTGATATAGAAGAAAAGAGTTGCTGAGCCAGCCTTACTGGCTAACCAAGGAGACAAAGGGTTTGTTAGTTGGAAGGGGTTTTTATGGCTTAGAGCAAAGGATAAACCCACCTCAAACAAGAAGATGTTTTTACCCAGCAGAAAGATAGCACAGGCAAACAAGTTGGCAAATGTGGCAAATAGAAAAATGGTCTCAGAATTTTCCACTGCCAGAAAACTGAAAAAACAACTTCTAGCTTAAACTGTAATGTACTAACTTTTGGTGATTGGAGAATAGTAACATGAATATGGTAATTATAGTAGTTATGATAGGCTATAGATAATAGTTAAAATATAGATTGGTTCTACTGCAATAAGATGCTCAGCAAAGAAAAGTATATAATGCACTATAACCAAAACCAAAGGGTCTCCAGGCCTGCCTGCAGCTGGAGCTGACAGCTGTAGGCACAGCTCTGTCACCCACGACCCTGGACTGCTGTAACCTCTTGGATGGAATAAACTGCATTTTGGAGAGCCCCTGGAGTCTCACATCCCTCATTTTGGCTCTTACAGGAGGAGAGCAAGGAGAAGGGAGAATGTGGGAGTTGGCAGCAGCTGAAATGCACATGTGTTCATGCAGCTATTGTTTTCTTTGCTCCCAGTTTGCTGCAGCTGTGGAAACAGCACAATGTTTCCAGCTTTATCACTGGAATTCATTTAGGAAAAGGGGAAATGTGTGATTGCATAATCGGTGTTGTGGTTCCATGTCTGCACGCGAGTGACATGGAAAGAAAACAATGTCACCAAATGCTCTGCATGCCAACCACAAACCCAGACCCTCACCACCGAATTCTGGGCTCAGCAACAGCAGATGCCAGTGGATATGACGCCTAATCACCATGGTACAGGGGAAAGGAACCTAAAATGACTCTGCCATTAATTAGAGATGGATTTGTCATCCTGCTTTGGTCATTTTTGCAGGAGAAAAACCAGAAGAAAAGGAGATAAATGGAGTCTAAAAACTGCGTGCAGAAGAATCCCCCCCCCTCCCTCCTTGGGTACTCCCAGAGTGAGGCTGGAACAGGACCAGCATGCCGGGACAGGGACACAGCACGTCCCAGTTTGTAAAGGAGAGGTGCCTCCATTCCGGTCCCTGCTCTCTGCTGAGCCGGGGAGAACAGCACCCCAGAGCCTCCTAATATCCCAGAATAGTCACTGCTACAGACAGGGCAAACTTCAAGGTGTCTCATATTCTGTCTAAAAGAATACTTAATTGCAAATAACACAGGAGTTTTTACATGACCTGCCATGCACATGTGTGAAATATTTTCCACCTATTTCTGTGACAGTTTAGGAAAGTTGGTTCATCTTTATATAGGAAGAATTTATTCAATGACTGCACCTAAGGGACATGAAAGATATTCATTATATGGCTGCCTTTCATAAGAAGACATCTCTCATAAAAATGACATATTTGATGGCAGCCCTTAAGGTAGCAGCCAAACAGTTATTGTCTTATATTACTCTCTAATTAAAGTTCTCATTTTGAGCATTTAGTACCATTTCTGAATTAAAACTGTCCTTAGCTATTATTTACACATCCAGCACTTAGAGCCTTTATCGACCGAAATGCTATAAAATGACCTTGAATTGACAGCAAGGATGACTGAGGGCAAAAACACAAGATGTAAAATACAGGTTAACAACTACCACATCACAGGCTTATATGGTATCATTTGAGAGAGGTAATTGCTTTATAATTAAAGAACGTTATGACATGGAAAAGAAAAATAGGACTATTTGGTGCTTCAGAGACATCTCAAGTGTTTTAGACACCTTCACAACATCCAAGCTTTGTGACAGCTGTAATTTTTTATTAACCACTGAACAACTACATAAACACACCATTTCTGAGTGTGACATTGCAGAACATCATAGTTCCACTGCTTTAGTGAGCATAAGTGTACCATAGGCTATTAAGCTCCATTTGAATCCTTGGATAAGTCTTACAGACAGTAATTTAACATTGGAGATAAATTATTATTGGGAGAGTATGATGATCAAGTGGTAACAGCCACAAGCTCTCTTTAGTATTTATAATATTTCTATTATCCTGCTCTGTGAGATGTCTCAAGCTCAACTGTCTCCAAGATTCTATAACAGGATAGAGAACAGATTCTGCCCCCCATAATCAATATGTACCTATTTAAATAAAAGTGTAATTCAATCAATTTCAATTGAATAGACTTCTAGGTAAATTTTTTTCAGAGTCATCAAAGTATCAAAATGAGTCTATGAATTAATGCACCAAACTCCTTTTTTTCATGTGGAGGTTCACCAGGAATGCTGATTAATTAAGAAACATTCTTGGATGATTATTCCTGTTTCATCTCAACTTTGTTATTCTATTTGTTCTACTTAATGCATTCTATCACATAACATCATTGTAAAACATGTACACAAGCATCAAAAGGAAATTATCTTCTCCTTCATCCCCAATGTATGGCACAGCAGTCTGAGACAGCAGGATTCCTGCTGTAGTCTTTGGAGTTTAATTATGCATTTCAGCCAGAGCACTGGATGCTGCTGCATATGAAATGATAAGGTGCTGCTCAGAACTGAGGGTGTCACTCACTTCAACAAGCAAAGCTCAAGTTTTACAGAGGCTGCTGTGCCCACCCAGACCCCTTATGTGAGGTCTGTTCTTGGCAGCAAGAGAGCAATGCCCTCTGGTGCTCAGACACTACCCTGGGACAGACACCACCCACAACTGCTCCATGCCACTTCAGAGCACCTTCCCAGAAAAGCTACAGCCTTAATAATAAGAAAAACAGCTTCATCTGGAAAAAAACTCCAAACTCTAATTTGACTTTTCAACAATATTGCTGGTTTTCTGGGCTGATGTTTACTGGCAACAACAGTGGCACTGAACCATTAGTGAAAGGAATTACCTTGCCCTGAAAGGGAGGGAGGCTGGCAGCCAAGGGATGGTCTCTTCTGCCTTCTGCACAGTTCTCAGCCTGAGCATCCCCACTGACCTCCAGTCCTTTTGTCCTTCTGACACTCTGATATCAGTTTCTGAGTCTATTGTGCTGCTCATCCCTTTGAGCAGGGATGGAACCATGCCTGTTGCACAACACAGCTAAAGCTCAAATGGGCTTTTTAGTCCTGATAAAAGAGGTGGCAGGATGTAAATGAGCCTCACCCTGATGCCAAACCACTTAGGAACCGTATTTGTTAAAATACGGTGCTTACAGGCACCTGCTTATTTACAGTGATTGCCAGCAGTCATGTATGAGTTCAGTCACATATTGCTGGCTGCTGGATTTTCTTTCTATTTCCTGATATTTGATTCACCTGAGAAATATAACATGAAAATCCCTTTTTCAGAATTCACCACAATATTCTCGTTCAGTTTTGATCAAGACAAAGGCACTGTGTGTGGTTCCCAAAGAAATAATGGACAAAGATAATGAGGTACTGAATTAACCTGGGTCCCACACGACAGGTTCCTGACTGACACCATGGGGAAATGGAACATCTTTGTTTACTCACAGGAGAGATTCCACATGGAAAGGAGCTGCTTTCACTGCCAGTGTCTGAGTGGATGTAGGTGTGCTGTTGTAGCACAGGGAGAAGAGTGGGGAGCAGTGTTGCAGGGCTGTCAGTCAGTTCTGTGACAATTTTTAACTACCACATCAGACATCACACACTACATAGTGTGTGATTAAAAAGGGAAGTAAAATGTCTGCATTCAAAGCACCACATGTTGGAACTCAAAAGGAGCAAAGCAACTTCAGCAGATACATGACCAGCTCACTGTGACCCACGGCTGGAAAAGACACTTAGGATGGAGTCCAACCAGTGACCTGACAATGCCAATTCCTCTGCTAAACCATGTCCCTAAGTGCCACACCTATGTGGTTTTTAAATCTGTCAGGGATGCTGACTTGAGCTTCAGATGGTTCCAGAATTTGACAGTCCTTTGGGTGAAGATATTTTCCCTGCTATCCCACCTAAACCTTCCCTCGGCACAACTTGAGGCCCCTCCCTCTTGTCCTGTCACTAATGGTACCTGCTGAAGCTCAGTGGTACTTCAGAGGGATTTCTCTGCTCCTGTACCAATAGATTTGAGTTGCTACCTTGGCTCCCTGCCCAAACTAAACAAGGGCTAGGAGAAATGTAAGGCTTCTCTGTGGAGCAGGAATGTGATAGAATTGGAGAACTCTCCCTGTCACACTTGATGGCTGCAAGATGCCATGGCACAGACACTGTGAAGCCCCCTCACATCACTCTGCTGCATTTCTCCCCCTCCCTCAGCCTCCCCCACCACAGAAAGGAACAAACTGGAGTTAACAGGGGACAGAGGTTAACAGCACATCTGTTTCTAGGCCACTGTGCAATGAATAATGAAGAGATTTGGAAAAATGCTTCTTTATTCCCTCCTAAATCCAGCTTAGCAAAACAAGCAGTGCTCTCTTGGATGTCAGTGCTGCACTCCCTAATCCCTCCTAACTCTCATTCACACTGCTCCTCGCTCACATCTTGTTTTGCTGCTGCATTGAGGCAGTGTCCAAAGGCCTAACAGCAACTGGGGCTGTGGTGCAATATCCCTGGAAATAAAATGGAGCATAAAATAGGTGCCTTATTGCTGTTGGTCCCACAAAAATCTAGAAACAGAGTCTCTTATATGTCTAGCAATTATGTATAAAAGCAGACAAAGCTTACATAAAGCACTTGCTATAAAATGTTAATGTATTAATGAAGCTGTGCCTTATTAAAGATGCTAGTAGGTGATTTTGAGCCTGGACAAAATACTTCAAAAATGACTCATGTAGCAGAGTGAACTGGATAAGAGTAAGTGAGGTGTAAATAAGAGTAAGTAAGGATAAGAGTAAGTGAGGGACACACAAAGTTTTGGACGTTTGCATTCATCATATCCAGCAACTCAATACACTAATGGAACCTAAGCAGAGATACCATCAGCACTGTATGCTGCCTTCTGTGGGGCTTTTGCCCCCTGTCTGAAAACATTTATTTAAGTAAAGTGATATTAGCATCACATACCCTGTGAGAAGGGGTTAAAGGGCAAACACCTCCTGGAAAATGAGGATCACCCATTAAAAATTGAAATTAAAAGGTATAAGTAGTGATTCTTTGAGAAACACTAGTTCAGGAGAAAGGGAAACACATTTAGCATTTATCAGTGTGTGATCACAGAAAAGCAGCTCCTGCATATTTGGTCTCCAACCCCAGGGTTTCCAGTGAGAAATGTAGTTGGAAAAATACGACAGCAAGATCATAACCCATCCATTCTTCTGAAGCACAGTTAACTCTGTGGAAAATTACTCAATCAGTGGCAAGTAACTTGTGGCTTCCAAATCACTTACATCCTGTCCAGGTTGTGAAATTATGTATTTCAGTGGTTAATAATCCTGGCAATAACATCAAAATTTACAAAATGGTGTAATGCTGAACAAAGCATCACCAGTTAGAATCTGTTCTTGTTATTTTCAACGTTCTTCTCTAAGTGGGAATAGAAATTTGCATGCTGTGGAGGTTGTAAAGGGAAAAGAGGGAAGGAGAAGAGATAAGAATCAGGCATGCTTTGCATCTGTCTTGAGTGAAAAAGCAAAATCTTTCCTCTTCAGGAGCCAGGAAGGCTAAAGGAGGAGCAGATCAGCCCCACAGCAATTTGCTGACATTGTGTACAGTGTCTGTAGCAGCTAAGACTGTACCACAGCACAGAGGTGACGAGTGGTGATACCACCACAGAGCCGTGGCTGTGTTCAGGGGATGAGAACATGGCAGGAACACTGCTGGAACCACAACATCTGCTCGGCTTTGTTTGCATTCCCTAAACAAATCTGTGGGGTGTAGCTCCAATGGGTCACACAGGAGACAGGAGCCAGTGGAAGCTGTGAACACTGCAGGGACCCTGTCAGCTCACATTCTTATCTTTACTGTCCCATTAGTGACAGCAATTAGAACAGCATTACTAACTTGCCCCACCAAACAGATATATCAACAGCCCTGTGTACAGCTGTACAAAGTCAGAGCAGTAAGTCACTGCTAACTTTGTATATATTGTCAGAGCACTGGGCTTGTCCAGGATCACCTCACCAGGTTTTTCACAGGAGTGGGTGCACGCTATAAAACACATTTTCAACTTCTTCTACAAATATGCCCCTGCAACTTAACCACACTGCCTTGGTTCTTCATGAACTCTCCCAGCTGGCTTGTTCAATATCCAGCACTTAAAGTATACTGAATTCTGGTAATCTGGCTGCATGACAGTAAAATTCCTCAACAGTCCATTTCATGCCCTGCTTTTCATGAGCAGTGCTCAACAAACTGCAGGACCCACTTCTTTGCTATTATTTGTGTTAAAGTCAAACATTTGCTTCTCAAACCCAGGCTTAGGTCTGTGTGTTCAAAATCAAAATGCAGAGGAGGTGACTAAAGAGTCAGCAGCAGCAGAATGGGAGAGCAGCAAAAGGTCTGTAAAACCTCTGCCTGCATTCCTTGAAAGCCAAGAGTCTGGGCTGAATATGCATTCTGGCTCTGACTTGGAAGTTTCTCCCACATAATCTACTCCTATAATCTCTCTTATATAACTTCTCATATAATCTACTTCCTCAAGATGGAAGCAGGGCTGATGGTCACTGGGGAAACTGCAGCCACATCTCCTGGTAAGGAGATTATGGAGAAACAAGGTAAAAGAAAGAAGGAAAAGATGAAAAACCCATAAAACCCACATTATAATCAGAGTGGAACTCAGTGATTCCAACAGGGCTTCCTCCAATGAGTAACATTACCCAAAAGTTTAAATTAAGCCTTTCATTTTTTTACATTTTCCTTTAGAACTTTCAGACATAGAGCCAGTATAAAATCAGTATTTTAAAACCAAATAGACACTAATCTAAAAATCCAGATAAATCCAAAAATCTGAATTACAATAGGCAACAACAGTGTAAAGGACACCATGAGTCAGCTAACAGGCAACAAAATTTCCTCTCAGATTTTTATTGGAAGTTCAAATATTTTTTCCTGCTTAGGGGGTTGTGGTGGTTTGGGGTGATTTTCTTTGAAATGTCATTCAAATTTAAACACTCCAGTATATTTTCTCATGTCGCTCTCCTGCTTCCCCTTTTCCCTTGCAATTACATTATTATACCAAAAAAAAAAAACAAAAAAAAATCTTGTGGCAAACTACTTTTCTGCAGTTGGTCACAGTGAGCATAGCTTGGACATGATGCATCCATCTAGGAACAATAGAATAGGAAAGAACTGAATAATTGGATTTGAAATGGCAGACATGCTGGGATAGCTGTGGAAAAGCCATGGCTGGACACACTTTCTCTGGAAATATGTAACTTCAGTTGTGGGATGGGAGAGGAAGTTTTCTGCTGGCTCTTCATTTTTTTTTTTTTTGGTATGTTACATAAGCTCCCTTTCCTCTTTACTTTTATAACAGCACATAAATATTTTATGAACTATAGGCCTTTGAACTGTGTTGCTCTGACCCATTGACTGATTCTCATTTGCCTCTCTGAAACTGCATCTCAAGTGCTTTGAGAAATGCATCATCCTGGGCTGTCATATAAAACCCAACATAAACCTCACAACAGCAATCCTGTTTGTTGCCAATGATACAAGTCAACTCCAAGGACAATAAATTTCCACTTGCTAATAGCAAGGTTGCTGGAGACATTGGCATTCTGATATATTAAAGGCATAAAGTGCAAACAGCTTTTAATTCATTCTTTATATTCTTTTAGTTAGCCACCCCCAAACAAAATGTAAGAAAAGGAAAAAGGGAAGAACAGCTCCACTTTTGCTGTAGAATAATGTAAATCCTGATTTTCACCAGCAAAATAATGGCTATGGATCTTACTGCATCTCTGGAATTATCTGTAGGTGCCAGTGATACCCATGCTGTTTCAAGGCAATCCCAGACCAACATCTGATGCTTCACAAAGTGCACAAGACTTTCTCATATTGTGGAAGAAAAAATATCTAATGTAAGGCATTTAAAATGGTCCATGAAGCTATTTACCAGTCCAACATTAGTAAACAGCTCTTAATCATTGACTACATTTTCTAGAATCCTCCAAACTGTTCCAGTTCAAGAGAACTTTGGTGGTTTTTTTTTTCTTCCCCCTCCCTTCTTCCTATCTGTTTTCATTCTCATTCCTATGGGATGAAGGATCAAACCCCATGCTTGAAAATACAGCCAATTGCAGTTCTAGGATCTAAGCTGGAAGGCTTGGTTTGACAAGGAAATACCTCCTTTTCTTCTGAGATTACCTGTATTCCCTGTACAGGATCTGAAACTGCTGCTCCAACTCTTTCCCAGTTGGACTCAAAATTAACATGTTAGCTTCACCATGATGTAGAGCACTTGCTTGGGAACAAACCTCATTTACCTCATTTTTATTTCATTTGCTCCAGGAAGACCTCTCATCAGTATTCCTCCTGAGCCTATAAATATTCTTTGCATCAGGCACTTCTAAGGACTTGATGTGCTGGAATAAAAGCCTCTCTGGGTCACTGGGGCTCCTTACTGGGGCCATGCAATCACAGAATGATTTGGCTTGGAGGGTCCTTAAAACTTATCCAATTCCAAGCCCTCTGCAGTAGGCAGGGAACCTTCCACCAGAGCATGTTGCTCCAAGACCATCCAAGTCCTATTATCACCTATATTATAGCTAATAATATAGCTCATACAGATACTCTGCTGGTAACAAACACAATAATGGAGCCAACAAAATAAAGAGCTGTGTATGATGCCCATCCATTTGTTTTTCTTTTGCTTTTCTAGCTGAAAACAACAATTTTTCTTTATTCCTGCCTTACCTAGGGATGAAAAAAAGGAAGAAAATTCTCATTCTCTTCTTGAATCTGCAATTTCCAAGGTGTGCTACTGAGACAAGAAAATGCAACAAAACAACAATCTGACAAAGGTGAAAATTTTCAAGTGCCTGACTACTATGGAGCTCTTGATCAGCCTGTAGATGGAAGAGATAGATTTGAATTAAGTAGTTAAACAAATGAAATCACACAAAGCACATGTTGCCTTCTAATAAACCCCCAAAATGCACACAAATTATTTCATATTCTCAGGAGACAGAATGATTTCTTACACTCACTCTCTCAGGAATGTGCTTAAAAAATTCCATTTCTCCTGCCTTAACTCCTACATCAAAATTCTTCCCAATAATGACCATGGCTTCAGCTGCTTTTCCAAAGCCAGTTGATGGCCTTTCTCTACCTGCAGGTAGTTTCTTTTCTTGCAGAGAAGTGACAAAAATTAAACACTGTGCCTGCCCATTTCCATCCTAAAGCAAGCTAGCAGCTGAAGCAGCAAGAAAGGCTTTAAGAGCCAAGAAGTGGCCATGTCCATGGCTCAGGGACTCTCTCCATGCTCATGGTGACAATCACAGGTTAGAGAATCACATTTTCCTTCCCAGAAAAAGTTTTGCGATTAGCTAAGGCACAGGTTGGCCTCTTGCTTGCCTGGCATTATCATCCACCCACTCCAATTAAGCCATAGTTCCTTTGTTCCCTCCTTTCCTTAGATAATGGATTGATGAGGTGTGAATTCAGCACAAGTGCTATCAGCAGCCTGGGCACGCTTGGCTTTTTCTGTACCAACACTCTAGTGCCATAAATAGGTGAAATCCTCCCTGTCAGTGAAGGGAAGCAATCTGTTCTCTCCCTGTCATGTTCCTGGCATGCCAATCTCCACTTGTACACATAGACGCAGTCCCAATAGGGGGCAGGAAAAGGGAAGAACACACAGTTCAGCTACATTTCGAATTTCGTGTGTTGCTGTGGGTGCATTTCTGTTTTGCATGTACTTCCTGTCTTCAAGCACCTACTCCTTTACCTAAGGGGACTGTGGGTTTATTTAGAGTTATTTAACTAAACAAGTTATTTAAGAAAATACACACTTTTATTCCTAGGAGGTATATCAAATTATAGCTTCAAGGGAATGACATTTTGTGTTTAGTGAATTATTTCTGGTTTAACCATGGCAAAACTGTGTGTATTAAATAAAATCTTGTGAATACAAGCTTCACTGGCTCCTAAATTTAGGTGTACTTACATAACAAACTGAAGATGTATCAATGTAAAAATTAATGGAAAATCATAGAATTGGAATAATGGAATGACAGAATGGTTTAGGCTCCAATGTCCCTGGTATGGCAGGGACACTGAGCATGTTCCATTCCTAGTCCCTGCTGCTAATGGAGCATCACTGGCTTGACAGGATAGAAAGGCAGAGGAAAACAGGGAGCACACCTTCCCACAGAGGTCACATACATTCACCCAGCACAGCCTGGGAGGTGAAGGACACTCACTGGCTGTCTTTGGCAAAAAGAATAAAATAAAATAAAATTTAAAAATTAAAAAATTTAAATTGCATTTTCTGAAGCACAAGAACACTGAAATAAGTCTTGATTTATGCTGAGTTTTGTGGGGAGACAAACTGACTGCAATTAAAGCATTGCTGTGAAAGCCCAAGTTGCTGAAAGATTTCTTTAAAAAAATCTTAATGCAGGAGAACATTCTCAGTTTGGATCAGGGTACTATAGACCAAGTTTCTCTATGGCATCAGCAGCTGATAAGCCTCGAGCAGAAGGCAGAGAGGAAATATTTTAATTCCATTCCTGTCTGGCCAGTGTTGCACCAGCACCAACTGTTTCAGACACTTCTGCAGAACAGCAATATTTGCAAGTGTTTCTTCAGAAATGTGCAGGATTTAATTCCAAGTACACAGGACTGTTTTGACACCATTTATCAACTGCTCCCAAATAGATCAGGCTGGGAGCACACTTGTTCCATTTGCTAAAGTCAAAATTTCCCTTGTGCAAGCCAAGGGAATTAGGCTAGACAAGGGTGGGGGTTTTCTTTGTACACTTTTGCTGTGTTTTTGCAAAGCCAAATACCCTGGCCATGGACATTGGTTGCCAGAAGACTGAGTTCAAGTGAGAGAGCACATTTACCTTCCATACAAGAATAGCTGAGCAACAGACCTTGCCCTCTCCAGTAATGCCATTTTATAAAAAGAAACTGGCAATTTATTCATATATATACACATATATATGACATAGATATATCTATATATTTTATGTTTTACTCTGGCAAGGAATTAGTTTTCCTCCCTTCTTCATCAAATCCATGGATTTTTGGCAAGGAAGAAACTCTCATGGTACTAATAACAGCATGCATGGTTTATTCCCAAAACCAAAATCCAATTCACTGATAATGAGTGACTATTCCATTTTGCTGGACATGATTCAAAAGCAAATGAAGGTCATAATTCTAATAAAAACCTGTATTAGCTATAGCAGAGCAAACACCTGGAGCGTGCCTAATTGGTCAGCTCCAATCTTTAAAATGTAATGAAGGCCCAACAGTAATTTTGTAGGAAATGTCCTTGCTGTTAAACACCATATATCCACCCCACAAGAGCCAAAAGCTTCAAGTGGTCTTTTAAGAAAATGTCTTTATATGTCAATGTTCATTACATCATGAAATTGGTCTTTGCTCAGCAGAGAAGTAAGATTTTTAAAGATCACAAATGTATTTGTATTTTTGAATACCAGAGCTGTACCTGCCTATTAGTTTTCTGGCCCTGCATATGACTTACCAGCACCTTGACCTGCAACACAGACCATTTTTTGTGATGAAACACAATCCAGCAACTTCATCTGTTACAACTTGTGAAAGACAAATCCTTCCTTGCACAGAACCAAGATTCAGATGAGGACAGCCTGGATTCCCAGCTCATTCCAGCCTTGTCCTGCTGGCCTCAGCACAACACCACAGCTACAGAGGAGGCTCTGTCTGCTCCTTGGGAAACTGCCTGCCTCATTTCTTCAGAGAAATACCCAACCAAATGAAGATGGAACAATCAGCCTATTCTTATCTTTCTGTAATACCTGCAGGTGACATCCAGTGACACTCCAGCAGAGCAGGATGCATGGACACTGGCACAGGTCATTGGACACTGGAATGCCAAAACTCTAGATCATTATTTTGCTTGATGAACCAGAAACACAGAGAAGGGAGAGCAGAAACACTTCAAAAACAAAACAAACTCAAAACACAAACACTCAAGACTCCAAAAGCTCAAGGTTGAAAAAGACATCCTGAAGAAAACATTTTACTGTGAGGAGGTGAGGGGGTGAGCCTGGCACAGGTTGCCCAGAGCAGCTGTGGCTGCCCCATGCCTGGAAGTGTCCAAGGCCAGGCTAGACAGGGCTTGGAGCAACCTGGGATAGTGGAAAGTGTCCCCGCCCATGGCAGGGGGTGGACCAAGATGAGCTTTAAGGTCCCTTTCAACCCAAAACATTTTATGATATGCCCATATGATTTCTTTAACTAACCCTGAAAACTGATTTGGCAAATTCAAGTTGTAAAATGAAAAATTTGGAATAAATATATTTAAGCTGCAGGCTTTTTCATTCCTAAAGTACATCTGTGAGGAATTAGAAAAAGCAATTGGGTTAATTACATTTTGAGTGATTATTTTCATAGGGGTTATGAATATATGTTTAAGGTGAAATTTATACAGATTAAATTCCACAACCTGTTCAGACTGTAAATTTGCACTCATCAAACTGCTGCACTGCCTGTTGAAGAGCTGAAATTCAAAAGGAAATTGAATTAGAGGAATAACCTGAACTGAACAGGAGGCAATTCACTTACAATAACCACAAAGCAGTGCTTTTGGGGTCAAATAATCAATGACAGTAACTTATGTTTCTTGCAGAAAAGAAGATCTGGGGCTTGCTGCTAGCCCAGCCTGAGGGTGAGTCAGCAATGACTTGGTGCTATGGAAAAAAGCTTTGTCTTATCAGGACCTACATGAGGGGTTAGGGAAAACCTGACACCCTGCTTTAAGTAAGGCAATAAAACACAGGCTCCCCAGGTCTCTAAGAGGAAAAGAAAATGCATTTGCTTCATATCCAAGCATTGAGAAAGGGGACAGAGCTCCCACCTGGCCGTTATCCTGTCATGGGATGGTGTGGTTTGAGTGCACCTCACCCTGTGCTGCACAGAATGTGGGAGTTGTCAAAGGAACAAGCCCATAAGGATGATCAGCCTGGTTTAACTGGCAGATCACAGCTGAACTGGTAAAAATAGTACAAGATCTGTTGTTCCTGTGACATTCCCTACCCATCAACAGCAGAAAAGCCTCAAAGACTCTGATAAACAGACGCTTTGCCCAGATTTTCTGCTGAGGTAAATTCATGCCAGTAAAGGAGTTGTTATGCTGCCTTCCAATTACTCAACTGTGAAAATATTTTAGTAACTTTGGGATTGAGAACAAGATAGCAAGGCTGGACTGGTCAAACTTTTACTGGAACATTGTGTCCTGTTCCTGATGACACTTTGCAATAAGAAATAGGCCCAGATATAAAAGTCCAGAGGAGTACACTAAGAACCATCAAAGGTATATAAACCAAGGTCTGTGAGGAAAGATGGAAAGAACTGAATTTACTTAGGCTGGAGAAGGGAAGAGCAGAGATGTGATAATAGACTCAGATGTACAGATTTATCACCTTTTGTAGCAAAGTAAGTTCTTCACCTGAAAATTGCCGAAAGATCAGAGGCTTAAACTGCAGGAGGAAAGATGGAAGTTAGACAGTTTCAAAGTTATATAACCCAAATTACAGCTGAGACTGCCTAGGGAAAGTGTGGAAATCTCTGTTGAAAGTTTTTTAGGAAAAAGTTATTCCCAGATATTTAAATAGCATTTTTAATGATTTCTTGAAGGAGATACATAGTAATTTACTAGGATTTCTTAAAACTGTTTTCTTGACTTTTCTGTGGATGCAAAGCAACAAATGCCAGTCTGTTCCCTCCCTTCTGAACTGTCCAGCAGCAAGGCAGTCAGCTCAGGAGCCATAAGGGGAACCATCCAGAGAGCACCATCCAGTGAGCCCAAGCATTTATTATAAAATCTCCTTTGACAACAGGCTTTTTAACTGTTTCAAAATAATTTCAGAACTGTGCAAGGAGTATTACCTTTTATACCCCTTCAAGTGTATTTACAACTGTAATCAGCTATAATTAATCCAGCTTTAAAATACTGATAAGGAAAGTATAAATATTATTTCTTTATGCATACAAATCTTTACACCTGCCAATAACTGATTAACAGAAACATAAATTCTTATTGTATCTGAAAGACACATCAATCTGCTCTCATTCCAAAAAATACCTGAAGAATTAGAGAACTAAAGGACAGGGTGAGACAACCCATTCTTGTGGAGAAGACTTGGTTTGGCTCTTCCTCCGCTTGGTGCCAGAGAGGATAATGGGGAAAATGAAGAGAATGGATTTAAGACTGGCAGCCAAACTGATTGGCCTTGGAAGCAGAAAGGAGACTCTGAAAGGACATCCTGGTGGGCTGCTGTCCAGGAAAGCCTGGAGGTGGTTCGGGAGGCTGCAAATGTTTCAAACTAATTCTGGAAAGACCTGAAAAGGCTGAGTGTTTACTGGGGATAGTGTGCGAAAAGGTCAGGGAGGCATCCTGAAGGACAGGAGGGGAGGGTGGCACAGAGCACCAGTATTACTGCAGATATAATAATTTCCTGTGTTTTTTTCTTAGAAGGATGGGAGGCTGCACAAGGAACTGGCAACCAGGTCAAGCTAATAAATAGTCCCATTTTGTAAAACACACACCTCCATTACCAGAGAAACACAAACCAGGCAACAGCTTTCTCCAGGCTGACTGGGGAGCAAAGGGATTGCTCCCCACTTTCCCCTTGGATGATGGGCACCCTCATCCACAGGAAGGGTTTCCAAACACACGAACCTAGGTGAACAATCACAAGGGCAGGAAGTAAAATCTTGGTTGTCTGACTCACTGCTTGAGTTGTTTCTTCTGCTTCTGACCCCAAATACATTTATTATGCAAATCAGTAATTTATTAAGGAGCAGAAATGTCCCCCAAGTACCCCCAAAACCCAACTATGACATGAAATCATTTAATACAGAAATGCTCCACTCTGATTTTTTTTTTTCTTTTAAGATATCTCAGGCTGCATCTTATTTAGAAAGAAAAGCAAAGTAGCTCACAAATTTCATTTTGCATTACCACGGCTCACCAGGGTTAATGGTAACAAAATAAATGTTTTTGTTGTTGTTACAGTTTTTCAGATTCAAAAGCACTTTAGGGGTTTGCCAGGAAAAGCTGCATTTCTATATATACATATATTAAAAATCCCATTAAATCAGTTTACTGGTAAAGACAAGGCATTGTAGGAGGTAACAGCTGAAATTCAGGCTATTAAACCCCAGTGCACTTCCAGGTCACATATAGCAAGAAACACGAAAACAGAAGCTGGTAAGAATGGAGAGGGCCATAAACCAAGCAGCAAATACTTCATTTTTTGCCTAGAGTACTTGTACAGGGGGAGAAACAACACAGAAGTAAGTTGTTCCTTCCTCCCCTCCCCCAATTTTATTTTGACAAATCAGAACCATAACATAATTCAGGAATTAAGAATTAAACAGACCACAAATCAGAACTAATGTGGAATGATGGTAGGCAAGTACGTACAAGAGTAAAAAAATCTGCTCTTAAAAAAATCAGCAAACAGGCTAAAATAGCTTCCTCTGAAGGCTCTTGAAAATGGGACCATGGAAAAATTAAGGAAGGAGCTGCCATTATGCCGTGGTCATTAACAAAGTCTCTAATTAGATCAATTGGCTCTTTAAAAGAGAAAAAAATAAATATTAAAAAGTTCACAAAACACTTTTCTTAACTAAAATTAACAGCATGGTAAAGTTAGGAAACTCCCTAACAGTCAAGATTGCAATTTCTTGAATACTTGGCAATATTTTTTTATTTCTAGGAGGAAACAAACAATAAAGAAGAGTTTATAAAGTCAGTGTGTCCCTGCTGTGTGATGTAATTCGGCAGGAGACCTAATTCAGCAACCTCCAGAGGCCCCCTCAAACCCAGTTTTCTGGGACTTCATCAACACTGATCCACGGCAACTAGATCGGAGTATATAAAATGCAATGGTAAATGGTGTTTTGACAAAATTTATTACATTCAGAGAGGTACAATTTGTGAGGCAACAGTGGGTCTATTAGAGTATATTTAGTCTAAAGATACTACACTGCTTCCCCCTATCCTGAGACTAATTTTCTCTTTTCCCTTCAGCTTCCCATTTTCCTCAAATTATAGTGTTTCTTCAAATTTGTAATTTTCTGCCTCTCCAACACAGAAGGGAACTCATTTCTCATGAGAGCTTATTATCACAGAGATCGCATCTAAAGCAGTACCTTGGTACCCAGTTGTGTTCTATAAATGCTAAGAAAAATTACATAATGGGAGAAAAATCTCTTTCAGGGAAGGAATGCTTTAAAACTCATAAATGGAGATAAAAGTAGACTGAATCAGAAAATGGACGCAAGAGATTTGGCTAGAAAACAGCTAATAATCTGATAAGAGGATGCACTGGAATTAAAATCTACCCCAAAAAGCTGAATTAATATTTCAATTAAAAAAGGAAAAAAAAATTAAAAGCCAAAGTAATTTAGTTTGAATTCCGCACTCACAATCAGAGTGCCATGACAGTGAGAAAGCTGCCATGGCACAAACATCCTCACTAACCACATGTTTAAGTGTAAGGAAAATAAGGACTAGGTTTGGTTTCCAGATGTGAGATTTCTGCCCCAAGGTTGAAAATAAAGGCTCTGGGGCCATAACATACTTATGATATTAATAGTGGCTACTTCAATGCATGTTATCTAATATCTGCAGAGATGCATTTGAGAAGATAATTTTGTGTTTGAAGCAGATTAAAATCTGCCTAATTATCCCAGATTTGTTTTCCAACTTCAGCAACATTGTGTCCCTCCAACCTCGAGCTTGATAATATGTTGCTAACAGCCTGAATTAATAAGCAGGTGATAGCTGACACTACCAATTAATGTATTACAACTGCAGTTGAACTAGGATGATGAAACATACTGAACTGCTTTCTTATTATAAACCAATAAAGTTCCCCTTTTAAAATTCTGCAATTTCATCACAGGCCATGAAGCTATTTCAGTCAATGCTAAAAACACCTTTTGTATTATGAATCCTTTCCATTTGTTACTCATTAGGATTGTCTTAGGTTTTCTCTGAACTCTTGCTATTGCATTCCAGCCTCCCAATTTACACGTACAGAGAGAAGCTGAGGTCAGCAGCCAGGTCTTCTGGTTTTTAAGTGAGAAAACCAATAAATTGGGTAGCTTTGATGAAATGCTTACTGATACAGAGAAAGCTAACACATCCTACACAAGATCACTCGCACAGGCCCAATCTTCTTTGCCTTGTGCTATTTATATTAATTGAAAAATGGCTGGTGAATTACCTCCTTCATTCTGGAACAGACATTCCAGAATGGACCAAACTCAACTCAGCACAGAAAATCTGACTGTGAATCAATACAAAGCCAAGCAAAAAATATGGAGGGAATAGGAAATATCAAAGATTGACTTTAAACCCAAAGTGCAACAAAAATTCAAACCCTAAACTAAGATACACACAATTGTCAAGACAAAGCCCTGGGTGTGGTATTACCACCCACAAAAGTGTCACAGAGACAGAAAGAATGTGGACAGATCCTTCCCTTCTTCTGACATTCAGCTCACAAATCTGGAAAATCTTTCTATGAAATGTAAAGTGTCTCAAAGAAAACATTAATTTAATTTGTCCCATTTCATTTGGTCTAAATCCTTTGACAGGAAAGCAGACCTCATATTTTAATTTCCAGTTTTATTTTCAGCCACCCATCTCAGGTTCCCATCTTGATTCACTTGAAGGAAGAGTAACAGTGAAAAGGGAGAACTGCACAGGAGTCCATGGCCACCGCTCATCCAGCTTCTTGTCACCAGCAGTGCTGTGTGCCACCAATGCCAAAGCATGTATCAGGAACAATGCTAAAAGGGCTAAATTCCTTAATTATTTTAAGCTTAACTTTTCCATGGAATTTAATTTCTCTTTTACAGTTGGAACACCCAACAAACCAAACCGCAGGATAAAAGCCTATAACAAGCTCTTTGGAGTACTGATAATTTACAATTACAGATTTTCTAAATTTATTTCCAACTCTATTTCAGCCTACTGTACTTTGGAAAAGTACATAACTTGGAAAATGAAAAACAAAAATCAATTTCCACTACATAGTTATAAATGTCAGGCAATGCTGTTTACTCCATGCAACAGACTTTGCCTATCAAACAATATTCTTAGAGGCTGCCAGAAAGTGATGCAAGAAAAAGTTATCACAACCTGTCCTACACTTTGCTACTTCCTGCATGTGCCACTTTTTATCTTGATTGCTTGCATGTAGTTTCCCTTCCTGCTCTGTTCTCCACATGCTCCTCTGTGCAGTCAATTAATAATTACGATGATATAGACAGACCTCTTGTAGCTTAATACCCCAGAGCAGCTCAGTACTTGGATCTAATTTTCCATAGAACAGAGGAGAGCAAACAGAGGCAGAAGAAAAAAAAGAAAAATAAGTCCTTGCATTTACTTATTTACTTGTTCTCTGTGTGTGCTTCATATATATGTATGTATGGACAGTGTCATGCTAAGCGAAAGACATAAGAACATGGAAAAAGATACCTCAACATCTTTGGCAGCCGTCCCATAAACGGTCCTGAAAGAAGTCAGCAGAAATAAACAGTGACATACTCCAAGAGTTATGAGGCCTAGGGGGAAAAAATATTGAAAATTTCCAGAGAAAACTAGGATAAAGAAAACAGGAATTTCTAGGAGAAAACTGAAATTCAACTTTCACACAGCATTTTCTCTCAGAGTGAACACTGAAATAGTTTCTGGCATTTAGTAGTGTTTTATTCACACCATGCCTCAGAAGGCCTTCTGTATTAATCTGTACTTCAAATGAAGCACAAATGAATCCAAGCTGGAAGAGACCTCATCCAACTCTTTTCCCCAAGACAGACTCAGCTATGTTATGTCATTCCTGACATATCCTTCCTAATGACTGCCGCTGGAGAAACCCAGCAATTTCTCAAAGCCAGCTATTCCAGGGTTTCACAACCTCTATGTTGCAGGTTCTCCCTCTGATCTGACCTGAAGCTTTCCTGCTCCAGAAAGCCCCTCATTTCTTGTACCATCCAGCATGACACTGAACACACACAATGCCCCTTCTCTACACAGCTCTTAAAACACCAGAGGCCTACCACATCCCTTCCCATTTTTCTCTTCTTCTGCCTAACAGCTCCATTTCCTCTGATCCTTCCCCCTGAGTTATCTCCCTGAGATATCAGATCACCCTTCTCTGGACACTCTCCAATGATACAGACATTGCTCTTGGGGAATGATGCCCAAGTTTGGGCAAAAGTGCTCCAGCCATGGAGAAGGGTTCCTCACAGACCCACCAGGCCCCACATTCTCACAAACTCATGTGATGTTCACCTTTTTTGTAACAGCATGACATTGCTGACCTCACACCTAGTGCATGATGCACTGTAATTCCAGCTACTTTTCTAAAGGAATACTGTCTAAGGAGTTGATCACCAATCTCAGCCTGTTAAATTTCTTCCTGCTTCAGGAATTCAGCAGAGTATCTTCTATTTATCACTGCTGGCTTTAATTTTGTTTTATTTCGGATTATGTCTCTAATTTGTCAAGATGATTTTCAGTATCACTACAGTCCCTTAATGCTGGCAGGCCCTCCTCTCCCACCAGCCCATTTAATCAGAACATTTTATTTCATCATCTCAGTTCTTAATGGAAACACTGATCAGAATGAAGCTCAGGAGCACTGACTGCCAAGTCCCTTTACCCCAGAGCAGATAAAGTATCAGGTCACCTTTTGCTTCTTCAGGCTGATATTCTGCAGCCCTGATGTTTTGTTTCTAATGGAGTGTTAGATATGCTTCCCAGTACCCTGTCAAGGCTCCAGGACCCTTCACTGCACTCAGAGCACAGCAGGTAATTCCCAGTCCCACACTGCTGTACTGGCTCCTTCCCAGAGCAGCACCCTGCTGGAACTGCAGCCTGGGCCAGGATACACCCAAAAGCAAGGAGAGAAGAGGATGACCAACAACTCACACCCGCAGAGTAAAGGATTTCTGCTTGCCTTGAATCAGCTACACTGCCTGCAACTCAAAGTACTGAGCCCACTCCTGTTTGCCAAAATAAGTCTTAGTTTGCTCAAACATTGTCATTTTTAATGCTGAACTAGGTATCACTACACAGGGATGCCTAGAGCCATATGCCTAACACACATAGCTATATATATGCTTATAAATGCGTGACATTTCTAAATTAGATAAGAGATATAGTTACTTCTATTACAATAACACTCAGATTATGCTTACTGATTACACACTCTATTTCTGTCTGCTTTGAATGAGCAAATTCTCAATATTCCATTTTATCCCAGGGGAAAAAAAGGATTTATTTCCCCAGACTTTCAGCATTTCCCACCATCTTCCATCTCTGCATTCCATCTACAGTGCAAAGCTCATTCCAGAGATTAGTGCAGGGCTTCCATGACTACGAAAAGGATTTCAGATTCTCACTGATCTGTAACCCCAGCTGTGCATCAGATTCTATAAAGAGAGATCTCTATTCCTGAATAGATGAGGAACCTTCGTGTGCCCCAGATGGATTCCAGTGCACACCATGTTCCCCAGGCTACAAGTCTGATGGTCAGCAGAAAACCAGGAGCCTAGAGGAGGAAGCAGGTATCTAAACAATGCCAAAAGCATTTACAGCATATTATGTCTAGATTCCTCCTTATCAGTCAGTATTAATTGTCAGATTCCTTTGCTAAATTAGGTATTGTTCCAGCAAATACCCCTGCATTGCATAATGCCTGCTGCACAGAACTGGGACAGCTACCCCAAGACATGCTTCTCTAAGCTTATAGGCTTTCAGCCAGGTACCCCATTCTGCTCAAATTATTTAGGTTTTGAGGTATGCCTGGTACTTTCAAGAAGGAAACAACCACAAAAAATACTGTACCACACAAAACAACTCATCTGGAGACAATTTATGTCACTCACAGCCAAGCCCATCGACAACCACAGGTTTAGTCCAGCTGTAGGAGGTGGGAGAGGCCAGGCAGTGTCCCAGAGCTGCCCAGGGCAGAGCACACTCTGTCACCCAGGTCCCTGCTGCCACACCAGCTGTGCAGCTGCTGTGCAGAGCTGCTCCCTCACCTCCTCTCACAGCCCCCGCACATCACACTGGCCCTCAGCCCACTGCTCACGCCCTTCTTCATTCCTGAGGCTCAGCTCAGCTGCAACCCCCCACACACACCCAGAAGTACAGCCCAAAATAATAAGCTGTGGAAGCCAGCCCTACTAATGGCCTAAAAGCAATAGTTTTGGATGGAGTGAATGGGGAAAGTGACAATACTGTGGGAAAGCAAGGAACGAAAGCAGCCAAAGGCTCACACACAGGGTGTGAGAAAGCTGATAGGGACTCAGAAGTGGTCAGGATGACAAACTCACCAGCTGCCACACTGTGGTACAGCACAGGGGGAAAAAAATAATTCTGCCTCTTCCTTCTAACAGGTCATCTCCAGCCTCCTGCCCTGTACTAGCTCACACACAGGACAGCCACCATAAGAAGGGTCTTTTTACTAACACAGGCCACGGAGGGGCTGTCTGGAGACCTGTGAAGAACTTGGGCTGTTCAAAGTCTTCTCCAGAATTTAACTTCCACTTGGCAACCTGAGTCAATCATGACTCTGATTTACACAAGTCCCTCTGGATTTGACTGAGCCAACGGGCTATGTTTGGAACATGCTCTAGTTCAAGATGTCCATGTCCATGGCAGGGGTCTGGACTTTTAAAGGTCCCTTCCAACCTTAACTATTCTTTGGTACTATGTTAAGCACTGGATGTGTATTGGGAGGCATGGAGCATCCAGGTGATCCTCCAGAAGATGAGCAGGTCTTTAGCCTGGAACTAACACATTTAACAACTCAAGAAATACCACCACTTGTCCTGGATTAGGAGTGCCCAAATCCTGGCATTTTAATTAAGACACCTCTTCTAAGAAGGCATTACAAGCAGTCATCAAAGCATTTACCTTCAGCAAGAATGGAAACAGTATTCTCTGAACCTGCCCTGTGAGTACTCTATCCAGCCTATCAACCCCTCACCAATCCCTTCCTGATTCCTCCCTCATGAGAAACAGTTCTCTCTCTACAGCTCCTTTTTTCCCTAACATAGAACAAGATAAAAAAAAATACTATAAGGGCTTCAGACCAGCAGACTAAGAAAATAAAGACAAAGTATAAGCAAATTTCTTTTTTCCTATAAAAGTTTCCAAAACCAAAGCAGGCAGATTTACAGAACCATTTCCACCTAGCAAGCCAATGAAAAGAGCAGGGCTCCTCAGAACATGCCTACCTTTTACTGTATTTAAAGAAGGATGAAAATAGTTAAACTGAGTAACAGTTATCCTTAACTTGTACTTTTCTCACGTTGAGACAATCTCTGCAGCCTCCAAGAGCCAGAGCAGCCCCCTGGTTCCACTGGAACTCTGTCATCCCATTCCTGCAGCTGCTGCATGAGTCATTGCTGTGCGGCATGACACTGCCTTTGTGAAGCACTGCTTCCCAAGCCATCATGCTCAGAAAGCTGGCTGCCTACGTGCTGCTGGCAGAGCTCCTGGCCTCCAAGTGCTGCGTGCCTCTAAAGACAGCCGAGGTGCACTGATCGCTGCCCTGGCACCCGTTTCCCTTGAGAGCTGCTGCTTTAGCGGCCTCAGGGCAACTCTGTTCTTGTGAATGAGTGAGGAGGTGCCTCGAAATAACTTCTGAGACACAGTCTGCACAAAGAAGTAAAAAAAAAAAAAAAAACCAAACAAAGACCTGTGTGGAATTCTTGCTCTTGATAATGTGTCAGCTCTTCATGCAAATCTCCCTGGTCCAGCAAGGCTGGGAAATAGACCGAGACTGGGAATTATCTCCAGCTCTACCATATGGAGATGCGAGACACCAGGCCAGTTGCTTGTTATATTTAACATGTGTTTCTTTTACCAGCAGTATTAACATGGCCTTGTTCCTGTTTATACTTCGGGAAAGGAGAAAATAAACTTTTTTTCCTCTCATTTTGTTTTGCTCTTTTAGGAGTTCCCTGTTCCTGTCAAAGGGAGTTAAGCTAAACAGAGACAAGGAAGCTCTGTTCCAGAGTAAATGCGTCCACAATTGGAGATTTAAAAATTGTTCCTACAGTTCAAATGCATAAACTCCCCCCCTTAATTCTCATTAACCTTCTGACGTAAGAAGGCCCTGAGTTTGGGTAATTATTTTGTTAGCAGACCACAGTATAACACAACTTTAAGGCAAAGCACATGACACCCACCCAGAGCTCTCACCAGTGAGGAGAGGCACCTATTTTAGTGGCTTAGGAGTAAAGTTTGTAATTGTCTGCAAAGTGACGAGAGCCATGCTGCAGCTATGAGGGTGCTGAGAGAACCTGAACTCCCCATGCCCCACATGTCCCCATGTGACACACTGGGACACCAGCTCACAAATGCAGGATAACCCTTGGAAAGAGCCCACATCAAGACAATGCCAGTGAGACCCGTGACCCAGCTGCAATGAACACAGGAGGAGAAAACGAAAGGCTGGCATTTCCTCCTCCTCTGAGTGCCCTGGAAATCACATAGCAAAGCGGAGCTGCTCGCTCCCAGCAATAGCAACGTTACTTGACAACCAGCACGTCTGTCAGTGATGCTGTAAGCACCAACGTGCTCCAGCACTCTGCAGGGCAGCTCGCAGTGCTGAACCCTCCTGCCTCACACGGTGACAGCTTCATCTCGCTGTTTCAAATCTATCACAAGTCCATTCCATTCAAGGTTTTAAGGGAACCACAGAGGCACCTTTTGCCCATAGGATAACCCACACGTGAACCTGCCAGGTTCACCCCTGCTCTTTCCAACAGGGACAGCGTTTAGGCTGGAGAGGTGAATGATGAAGCAGTAGAAACTTACTTTCCAGTGATCAATTGGCTTCTGGACGGTGTACACATGGGCTGGACATAGTAGTTCTCCAGCTTGACCCCTTCGGCAGCCAGCTTGTCCAGCGTGGGCGTCCGGATCTCGGACCCGTGGTACCCCACGTCCCTGAAGCCCTGATCGTCGGCCAGGATGAAGATGATGTGCGGCTGCGAGCGGGGGGCGCCCGCCACGGGCTCCTCTCCCAGCAGGTTCCCCGGCGCCTCCCCGGCACCTCCCCGGCGGCTGCCCCAGGCCAGGTAGCCGCAGGTGAGGAGGCTGAGCAGGGACAGCCCGGCCAGCACCGCCGCCACCATCCTCCCCGGGCTGGGGCGGCGCGGCCAGCGGCGCCCACCGCGGGCCATCCACCGCGGCGGGAGGGCAGAAAAACAGGAACGAAAAGGAAATAAATCAACAAAAACCCCACAAAGCCAGGCGGCCTCGGGACGGGCGGCGCCCGTCAGGGCTCCCTCCGGGCGAGGGACATCGCAGCCACCCCAACTTCGGCAACTTCAGCCGCTGGAGCCGGGCGGGTGGGCAGGGCCCTGCCGGGGGTCACAGCACCCTCGGCCCGCCCCCGGCCCCGCGCCGGGGCGCCGCTGCCAGCCCGTCCCGGGGCCGCTGCCCATGGCGGGGAGAGCCGGGGCGCCCCGGGACGGGACGGGGCCGGGACAGGCCGGGACGTGCCGCCCCCCGCCCGCCTCCGCCGGCGCTGCCGGGCCGTGCCGCTCCCTCCCCGCTCCCTCCGCCCACCCTCGCCACCGCCCCCGGTGGCTCCCGGTGCTCGGACCCGCCGGAGGACAGGGGCACCACGGCCCGGCAGAGCCCGCAGCCCCGCTCCTCCCTGCCCGGCCCCTCCACAAGCCCGGCTCCGGCACCGGCCCGACCCGTCCGCAACTCTTTTCTTCCTTTCCCTCTCGTCCCCTCCCTCGCCCGCCCCCCGCATCCCAGAGGAAAACCCCCCACCCTGTTCGGCCGCCAGCCCTGGCCTCCCCCCCCCACAGCGAGGTGGTCCTGCTCCTTCCGCCCCCTCGAAATATTGATTGTTTTAAGTGTTTCTGACTTGGCCACAAACATCTGGAAGGTATGAACGTACCGGATTTGTTTCCAGCCACAAAACAGCCCCAAATCCCAAACCCTCCAATTCTGGCGAGGCTGTGGCAAACGCCAGGAATGCGCCTTTGCAGAATACAATCACTTTTAAGAATTTGGCTTAATGTACGAATGTGCTGCAGTTGCAAAATAAAACTTCGCCCTGTCCTGGAAGACACCGAGTCAAGCAGAAACTGATATTCACACACGATTAGGCTGAAGTAAATCTGCAGGTCTGACCTGTGTAACGTGAGTCAGCACGAACGACTTTTAGTCACACCAGGTTTTAAAAAGCTTTAACTCTTAAACAGGAACTTGGACCAAGCCCTCTAGTTCCTGCACCTCTGTGCTAAGCTACAGCTGGTCCCTGCCAAGGGACTTTCTATATCCCTCTGGGATCCCTCCCGGCTTAAAAATAAAGTAGGGCTGTCTTGAGAGAACTTTAATTTGGGTTGAATCTAACTGATTCGGTTCACATCAGGTTGTACAAAACTGTCCCCACTCTAAAATTTCCATTGAAAAAGACCCATTCAGAAATAACTAACTGTTAGGCTGAAGTTTTCAATGATACAGCAGGAAAACATGGAAGTAAAAGCAGATTTAGGGATTTCAGTGTGCTAAGTAAAGGCTTGTTCATGCTGAAAGTTGATACAATAAAGTAACAACTGCACCGTAAAACCTGCAGAGTTTAACTTCTGAGGTAGAACATCTTCTGAAATCACAGCACATTAACACAAGAGCTTAAAAAAAAAACCAAAAACAACCCAAAATCTTAAACTAAAGAAACTGTGACATTTTCATCTACTGTCCCTGCCCATGGCAGGGGGGGGTTGGAATTAGAGGTTCCTTCCAACCCAAACCATTCTATGATTCCTTGAAGTTACACTTCCTTTAAAAGAATTTTCTATTTCTATTCCAATTTTTACTCCTGCCTTTTCCCCACACTTACAAGACCAAAAGAATGTATGTAGACACTAAATCCATAAATGGTCAAGTGCAAATCAGATTAGTGATGCCATTTTGCCTTTAACACAAACAAGATATGATGATTCCCTTTTAATATAAGCTGTAGTAGCACCATGGACCCAGGCAAACATCAGAGCATCATAAGTATCTGATTGAATCTATACATACATATTTTCTAGCAGTAAAGTAGGAAAACTATATTATTAAGAAGATGCCATAGAACAGTCTAAGAAGATAGGAGGAGGGCAGAGCCTGTGACTTGCCAGTGCCCCATTAACCATACCAATCCCTATTAGTCCCACCCAGCTGCAAATGAAAATATTCCAGGGCAATCTCTGCCAGACATCTATAAACTTGACCTTCTTTCTTTTTAGGCCTGACAAAGCTTCCTTTTTTTTTTTCTTTTTTTTCCTCCCATTTTTGCAAAAACAAAAGTAGGCTTATGTCAGCAAAATACTCAGCTGACCTTCAAGCAGAGAGGCCTTAGAAGATAATGTGCTACTAATATTCTACTTCAGGAAATATTTGTAGATGCTCAGAAATTGTAGCCAAGGTTTATAGAGCCCATTCAGGATGCTCAGTGAAAGGAACAGAAGAGTTGTGAAAGCTGAAGGAAGTATTTTTTCCCTGAGGTGAAAGAAATCCTGAACATCCATAGGTATTTGAACTTGAGTGCAGTGAATACATTAATTCAAACATACACTAGTTAAAACTGAATTTAGCACACCATTAGGAAAGAATATATTTTTAGTCCTTGCTATGCAGTCTCTTGTGTGTATTGAGGCCATCAAATTAAATTTGTGCAGAGAGGACGGCTGCAGTTGGAGGCTCATCTGCAGTTACCTGCAGCCCGGGTGGGGGCTCTTAGAGCTGCCCTTTGCTGGTTCTTTCGGGTCAGGCTGCTACTGACCTGCTCTTCCCAAGGCAGATGTGTATGACACACAAAGATATCCCAAAAAAACACGTGTTCTGTCTCCTTTCTCTGCCCTGACTGCCCTTTGTGCCAGCTGCCTCCCAAAGGTGACAGCCCTGTGGTGCAGGAGACTGGAGAGAGCTCCAGCATGAAGGCTGGACATGCAAACTCCCATTCCTTGTGCCAGCACTCTTCCTGAGAGAGAGCTTCACTCCAAGTTACAGAGAAACAGGAACAATACTGGTAAGTGAGGTCTTGGGAAGACAGTTTATAGAAAAAAAAAATAGATTCAAGTGCTAAGGCTCCTACAGTAGCTGTTTGGCTAACCCTTAGGTCAGTCTTGAAAAGGTAATTCTTCCTAGCTGGACAAAGGTAATTCTTCCTAGCTGGAGCCTACATGTTTCTCTTACCTGTGACTCACAGCTGTCAGTAACAAGGAAGGATGCAATTTGGGATGTGCAATTCAGTGCTCTTCCTAATCATGCCTGAGGCCAGGAAACTTGGCCTGAAGAACAGCTTTGTGAACTGCTATTTTTAGCTGAATTGCTGCAACTAGAGAAAGAATGAAGCAGGCTTTGGCCTACACACAGAGTCAATATTCTACATATTTCCAAGAACAGTAATTTCTGTGCATTTCCTTTCACCTTGCTCATTTCTGCACACCCCTGTCCTGAGCATACCTTCCTCACAGAGGAAGGAAAGGCAGGACATCCCTGCACTCTGCTGTCCAGGTGGGTGCTGTGCTTTTGCCAGGCACTCATCACTGAAAACAGCAAACTACAACATGAATAGAAGTCTGGTGAGTCACAAGCTTGACATCATTCCCTTTGCCTCCTTTGGTGGACCCTGGTAATTAATTTTCAGATGTGCTGCTTGGGAATGCTCAGATTCCACCCATGGCTTAGTCCCTGCTGCATGATGACATAAACAGAGCTTTGCTCTTAGCTTATTCTATATTTAACACAGACTTTCCTCAGCTCCCCACTGTATGTCGTAGGCAAAGGTCCAGATTCTGATCTCAGCTGCCTGCACTGATGTAAATGTGCACTCACTCAACTGATGCCAGTAAAGTCACTCTGGAAATCTGGGATGTGACCTTAGATATCCCTCTTCTGTCAGTCCCTGCAATCATTGAAACAACACAACTTGGGAGCTGGTGCTGGCCTTCCTGGAGGCGTCTCCCATTTCCCAGTTGCATAAGGTTTATGGTCCCAAGTGAAACAGAACCAAGTCTTTAAACTCCTGCAGTCCTACTGAAATGGCTGCTTCTGGAAACAGCAACTGCTGTGCTTCTGTAGGAAAAGGGGACATTTTGGTAGCAGGTGCCAGGAGAAGTCACAGAATCACAGAATGGTTGGTTTGAAAGGGACCTTAAAGACCATCCAGTTCCATTCCCGTGCCATGGACACCTCCCACTGGACCAGGTCTCTGAGCACAGGTCACAGTTCTCTGGCTGTCAGAGCAAGGGGTGTGGACACTTTTCTGGCTTTACTGAGTCTCTGAAGAGCCAAATAATTCAAGAGGTTACAGCACACATTCAGAGGCTGCCACAGCCATCAGCACGTAAGTGCTTTGAAACTTTGGCATGTTGGCTGAATCTCTTTCTCAGCTACAGTCTCCAGCACGGTTTCCTTGCCACTAACAGTAGAGAGGGAACAGCCTCATCTGTTCCTACAGTGTGGGGTTTTACACAAAGGTCACCTGTCCTGTTTAAAACTTGCACTCTTGGTTAAAACTGCACTCTAGTGCACTTAAAAAGGCCAGAGAAAGAGAAGTGAGGCAAGGCATGAGCTTATAATGAATGCAATTGCAACATAAATCTAAGAAGTTCAAACAGGATGGAAGATTTATTCTCTTCTCAAAATTACTGAAGTTTTACAAAGGAAGAAAACCCTTTTTCTCTTTCCAGAACAAAACTTTCCTAGTTTAGGAAGGATACACCACAGACTGCTGCAAGTGTTCTACCAACTGCCTGGCATTCACACAACAGGACATTTTTATCCCATGCAACAATAAAGCTGAAAATATAGACAGGTCAAAAGGGTACAACTACAGCAAAAATATAATTCTAAGTATTTCTTTTGGTCTTGGGAAGGATTTGATTTCAAGGTTACGAGTGCACAACTGACAAAACGCCGTACCTTTCCAATGCAAGCTTTAAGGGAGAGGGATGATTTAAACCAGGAATGGTGCTTGTCCTTAGAAGGAAGAATGCTAATGAAGTGTTTGTAAGGCTCAGGATGTTTTAAATAGCTGTTAAATACTAGAAATGGCATTTAGATGATTCACTGCTACACACCAAATAAAAGCTTCGTGCATACAGAACTCTAAAGATTGCAATATCAGAGATTACTCTGGTAATAACGCCTAATTTCACCTTATCATGATTCACGTAAAAAACCCCAACAAAACAAAACACACAGTAAAAAACCCAAAACAACTCAGAAAACCCAACAATCGCGATCCCAAAACACCCACTCATTACCTCCACAAAAAACCAAAACAAACCAACCCAAACCCACCCCAACACCTCAATTCTTCACCTTTACCTGGGCCATTTCGTTCAGCTCGTTCCTAGTTCAGAATTATTAACTGCTAGAATGTCATTGCTGCAGAGAAGTGTTAGGTCATGGATCATAAATGTCATCTGTGTGGCTCACTACTCCCAGCTACTCACAAACCAAACAGGAGGACTGAACTCAAAAGCAGAAGTTAGCAGTCAAATCAGAGCAGCACCAACTTGCATTCCTCCTGCACACACTGGAAAGAGCAATAAAGCTTGATTTGGCATATTCCTTATCTGCCTGGAGCTGCAACAAATGCCTCTTGTCTGGGAAATGGGTCCCTTCCAGCACCTAGCAGGCTGGGGATTTCCTGAGTTTATTGTGTCATAATCAATAACTGGGAGGGAAATTATATGGTTTTCTATTGAACCTGTTCCTGGTTTTGATCTCATCACCAGTTTGGCTCAAGCACTGTGAGAAATACTGCCTTGGGTTTGCTTGAAACCCACTAGTACAGTTCATTTTTGCAACTGCATGCTGCAAGAACTTTCATTTGCTTTCTTTACTGTGAGATTTTCAAAGCCGTCACACCAGCTCTTAGTGCAGACAGTAAGAGTTAGATTTAGTTACAGATTTTAAAGCTGGAAGAGCCCACCATTACCATCTGTGTAGCAACTCATGTCACAGAGACTACAGGACTTCCCTGAAATAATGCTCTTATAAACATGTGGGCAAATGTTTTAGAAACTAACCAAGACTTCACTTAAAAGTTATGATTATAGACCCTGATTCACTATTCCAGTTGTTAACCACAATCACTGAAACTTCTGTATTTTATTTCTAGTCTGAATTTGATACCGTCCAGTCCACAAGGCAACTACTTGCATTCCTCACCCAATCCTAAACTCTCTGCCTACTCACATAACCAAAACATGCATTGAAAGATAGAATATGATAAAGAAGATTGAAATTTAAAAAAGAACCACAAGGCTTTTAGGGAGAAATGTGCTATAAATCTCTTTTTTGATATTTAAATAAATCAATACTTCCTGCAAGTTTGGTAAATTATCTAAGTATGTGTGAACACAATGTATTTCAAACGAAATGCTATTTATTATGAATATGAGAATGTATATCATCTGGGGGGGTAAATTTCCTCACCGTATTATTCCCATTTCTATGAATGAGGCTCTAGGTCTCATTCATAGGTCTTTGGTAGAAAAGGTCTTTGGTAGAAATGACTTCATCTACAGATAAGATAAACTTCATTAAAGCTGCTGTGCAGATACAGCCTTGTGAGCCCAATTTACAGCCTGTTGGAAAGAGACTCCTCAATGGACAGCAGTCTAATAAAGCTCTTCTCTTGCATGGTGCTGCCAGGACTATTCTTCTTGTGGATAATGGCTGCATGTGCCTTTTTCTGCTGCAGGCACTTTTTTCTAGGATCAAGGATATAATCATCAATTCCTCCCAAAATTAATAGAGCAGCTACACATGTAAATGACAATTAAGCAATTTTACATTCGTTTAAAAACCCCTTTCTACACTAAGATCACTTCCTGTGTTCAGGAAAACTACTGCCTACTTTGCGCCATAAAGCAGCAGGTAAAGGGATAACTAACCTGGCAGAAAATAAGTGTTGCTTAGGAACCAAGAGGTAAGTAGGAAGAAGAATGCATTTATCAAATTCTACAGCAAAAGCTGGCCAGAATGGAATTCAGTGGCACACTGAATCACAGAAATGTAAAATGTAGGCTGCAGCATGTTCTGAACACCAGAGCAACCAAAAACTGCTGATTAAGGTCAATCAGTAATTAAAAACCATAAAACCCCTCTGATTCCACAGAGGGTGAATAATCCCAGGTGAAACATCGTACAGGAGTGTGTTATGCAAATGAGAGCCTTAGGGCACTGTTGCAGTATTAGTAATAACAAGGAGCCGAAATTCTGCAGGTAGAGTGTTTCTCTCACTTCTCTGGGAATGTGTGAGCATTCTCAAAGTCAGCAGCTCCACAGGTTAGATGGGATTTCAGCTGGGCCTGGATGAGTGCCAGGATTCCTGAAAACATACCATCCCCTGCCTGCCCAAACTGCACACGTAGTAAATTAAGAATTTTTTGAGAAGCCTTTCCAGCATTCTGCTCTGGTAACATCACACAAATGGCTGCTTGCATTATTAGCCCCAGCACCGTCCTGGCCTCGTGGATGAAGCCCCACCGATTCCCTCTTCCGAATTCCTGTCAGGCATGTTCAATGGCTCGGATCAGGATGCCTTTTCAATTACACACAAACCTTGTGAAACATCTCCAATGAGGAAACTCAATCCTCTTCCAGGAGATCATCAAAGTAAAGCTTTGCTCTGGGATTCATCAACACACTCTGCTATCCTGCCCCAGCACCCATCGGTTCTTATCTCCTCTCAGAATTGCACATTCCTCCATCCCTTTTCCAAGCACAGGCTCAGCTCCTGCGAGAGGACTTCAGGCAGACAGAGCTGTGCAACAAAACCAAGCTGCTCTCCCAGGTGGGTTTGTGTTTCCTTCCCCACGCTGAAATGAAAACCTCCTGTCTCCCGGCCTTCCCGTTTGGGATGAATTACCCATGCAGTTCCTGTGCTGCCAGCTCTGGACTCCTGACAGTATCATTAAGCTCAGCTCCACCAGGGACACATCCCTTCAGACACTGAACAGTAATACTTTTATGCTGCCTGAGGAGTCTGCAGTGTTGCATGTTGCGTTGGGAAGCAAATCCCTCTCCCAGGGCAGGAAAAGGCATGGGCAGAGTGGTCAAAGAAGGCGTTGTTAGAGGTCCCTCTGTGTTTCTAGAGAGCAAACGTTGCCTTTTCTTCTGGAAGTGCTCAAGACAGAACAGGCTGCTCCTCTTTCTTTGCTTTTTGCTAGGAGCTTACAATAAATCTCTGAGTTGTGCCATAGGCTGCAGGCATGGAACATTGTGTGAATGCCCTGGGCGAGCAGCTGTGGGGGTACTGACAGCCCCAGGTACCTTTTCAAACCCTATCCTGGAAAAAAGAACTTCCTGTGAAGTGTGCACACCACTGCACAGTGCCCACACAAAGGAGGAATATGCTTTACCTAAGGAGTGGTTGAAGTAAGAGCCATTGATGTCCATGAAACATCATGGACATACAGCTGTGGAGCTCTAATGAGCTATGGAATGCTCTTGGAATGACAGCAGCTGCTGTAGCATCACGATTCTGCAGTTGCTAAAATAATTGCCTCAGCTTAGAGGAAGTTTTACTACTTTAGTTTCCTCTGTTCCCCTGTGCTAGGCCTTGTAAATGCTGTGAAATAGAAACTATCACCACACTCAGCAGTGAAAAAAAGACCAACAGAGGAAAAAGCCCTGAGAAACTAATTTCCTCAACTGGGTGTCAGCAGTTTCTGTATCAGCCTGTGAAAGCCTTGAGTTATTTGATCCTCAGGTTACACTTCCCTGAAAATGGACTTTAAGTGCATGTATTTGGCAAAATCTACTCTTAAAGCTGTAATAATTTGCAGCTGCCTGTAGGTCAATACTTTTTTATATACATATATGATGGGTAAAACAATAGCTGTTTCTGTTAATTTACTATGCTCTTTATTGCACAGGTTCTTTCACCCACAGAACTGCTGCTACCATAAACCCTCAGAATTCTGGACACAGTAAGAACACGTATGGTCTAAACTTTCACTACTTCAATCATCAAAAAATAAAAACCTAAATTGTATTTTGTGCAGTAGAACTGTGTGAAATACAAGAATCTAGAAGGAATGTGTTGCCCCTTTTTCTGACAAGTGGCAATGAGTACTTACAAGTAAGCCATATCCATCTTTTGGTTTGGGTGAAGAGATATAAAATAGAAGCTCTTTTTTTACTGTTATAGGAAATTCCTTCTAATATTGTCTCTAAAGTAAACAATTATAAACGTATTCATGGGCATTTATAACACTGGCAAAGATCCGTGTCTTCAGATCATGGATCAGGCACCTAATTCTCATGGGATTTTAAAAAAATAGTTTAATTAAAGTTTCTCTAATTTGTTTAATAAAAATTTGTTTAATTTGTTTAATACATTTTGGATCCTATATCTCTTCTGAACTTGGCTGTTTTAATGCATTTTCTCTTCATTTTTTAAGGGAAAAAAGCAAGAACAGTCCCACATTTTTATCACAAATAACCTCAAGGCATGTTTTGCTCGCCTCTCACACTCAGGTTTGAGTCCATAAGTAAATTTCAGAGGCTGATAAAATCGTTAAAGCCAGCAGCCCAGCAGCTGTACTGTATGTCTTTAGCTGTATTTCATCCTTATCAGAGGCAGCATCCAAATGTTCGCCAATTTTAATGATAAAAGTGGACACACCTATTTTACATTGAAGAAAATATCAGGTTTAGAATAACCATGGAAGGAAAGCTGAGTATCTCTGTGACTGAACTGTCATAAACACGGATTAACTGAACATAATTTATAGATTTTGATTTTACCAGCAGAATGCGTAGATTAGAATTTATTCTTAAAGTTATGATTTGAATGCTTGAGCTCATCTGTAAAAATCAGTCTGTGCAGAGGCAAACCACACAAGTTGCTTTCTGAAAATCAAATGGGCCTATGTTTGCTTAATGCCGAAGCTGTCACTGATTAAAGATAGGCTTGGCAACTGTATCAATGGGGCTTGAGGAGGCAATTCTCCGCCACGGCAGAAACCTGGAGCCGAAAACCTCGGAGGTCTACCCCTGAACCGTCTTGCTTGCAACTAACTCCGGCTTCTCTCTTGTCTGATTCCAACCATCCTGACGAAGACATCAATTTCCCTTTATTGGTTTACAGCAAATCACGCCAATCTCTCTGTTACAGCAGAGATTACACAATTTAACAGCAGAGCTGTTACAGCAGAGCTCTCACCATTACAGCAGAGCTCTCACAATTGCTAGCAATACAGATCAAATCCACAGTTCCGTTCCTAGATGGTTCACTTCAAATTCACCAAACAAATATCCCGTAGTCCTCATTCCAAGGATACACTAACTTGGATATGCCTGGAGACATGGAACAGGAAACTTGGTTCCTTTCCATATTTTATGACTAATAGTGTGGGTGTATTAACTCTCAAGTGGAAGGTATTGTGCTGATCAGACTTCGATCCAGAACCTTGATCCCAGTCTACTGTTTCCAATAGTCAGAGAAAGAGTCCCTTGGGTAAAATTTTGGGGTTAAAAAGATTTAAGTGTGCGAGGTTGGAAGCAACTCACAGAAATAAGTAATACATGGTCAGTGGAGACTCTTGTATTGCTCAATACATATGGCTCAAGGTTTGCATATGGAACTCCAATGATTCCCAAACTACAGGATTTTCTCTTCACCTGTTGCTTGCCACAGACTGCTGAGCCACAAAATTCCAATACATCACACACAGAGAGCTGGAGGGATGTACAAGAAAATGCATTCTGAGATAGCTTCAGGAATGTTAAAATGGACTAAACTCCCCATGAGGTCACTTTTCAACCTGAAGTGCCAGGACCCCAAAAATTGGCTGCTATAAATTCTGTTGGAGTCACTTCTATACTTTGCAAAGAGACATGAATCATCAGTGAGGCTCTGGGAACTCTGCAACTTGCGCAAGGACAAAGTGTCAGTCCCAAAACACCCTGCTACAGAAAGCAGTGTGCTAGGGACAGGGAGTGCTTGGCTCTGCCTTGGAGGGAGCTTTAAAGGCCAGGCCTAGCAATAGCATAAAACTGAGACCCCAAAATGTTTTCTGGGTTGCAGCCACTTATACCTTAGGAATAAAGTGTAAAAAATTTTAAAATAAGGTTTAACAAATTTTCTAGGGATCACATTGCTTTTCAGAAGAATAAAAAAAGAGAATGGGCTCAAATGAAAGTTTCAAAGCACACTTAAGGAAAGAGAATGCTGGAAAGGGAGTCTGGAACAGAGACACCACAGCAATCACTTCATATCTGCAATTAGGAATAGCTCTGCCCTGATGCACAGCAAAAGCAGTGGGGAGGCTTATTTTGGGGGAATCTCCCTTCAATCCAATTTATCACTGATTGGCTCTACAATCACAGGATCAACTAGAAAGAAGGCTTTCCCAGTGGGATTTCACTGAGACCATGCTTATTCCACTGACTTTCATAACACTCAGGGGAGCCTCAGAGATCCAGATTACTTTGCATTTTGGAAAGCCCAGTGAGGTCATTACCACAGATTTAAGAAAACCAATATTTGGGTTTTATATTTATGATCTTTTTTCCACTTCTTGTATTTTAAGCATTGGTATTTCATGGTTTTTCTTTTTGCCAGCTGTTCCCTTATAAGAAGGGTGAGCTATAAAACCAGTTCCAAACTGTAGATGGTTTTGTAATCAGATGAAGTTAAGGGCAGCAGCTAGGGACAGTAGCACTCAATAAAACTTGACTAGTTAAAGAAAAACTGGCACCAGTATTTTCTCTGTTAATATGATTAGCCCACTGGAAATTACTGCATGACACACTGTGCTTTGAGCGATCTGTCTCCTTCCTTTGTTGTTGCACTGATCACAGAGATCTCCTTAAGGACATATTTATATGTTTTAGAAATTCTTCAGGAAGAAAACGTAATACAGCATTGATGCTAATTGTTGTAATACCATGTACTGAACTGATTTTAGGATATTATAAATATTGCTGTTTCTATGGAAATTGAGCACCAGTTTAGGGATACAAAATCCAAATTCACACAGGCAAAACCCAAGCACAAACAGACGCACACACAAACACACTTGGTGAATGCTTTTGGAATTAGTCCAGGATGATTTATTTTCCAACAGTAAATTTCCTCCGTGTACAACATTCGCTAAACACTGTGAGCACTATGTACAACACTTTACCAGGATGAATTACACCCTGGGAAGCTTTTAATGCCAGGACAGAAGAACGTCAGCCAAAAGGTAAAACTGGGGGGGAAAACCCACCCCATATTCTTGCTTTTAAGGCAGCCAGTATCAGTATCAATATGAATGTCAATTGATACTCCTCTTTGTAAGGAGAGGGAAAATAAAACAAGCCTGCATATATTATATGTCAGTGCTTCTCAGTAACAAATAAGCCAATTGAAGTGAAAAACTAGGAAATCCACTTATGCAAGGTCTAAGAAGAGACCTTGAGTTTGCCAACTCAAGAAGTGGAAGAAAAGCTCCACAGGAGGATTTGAGAACAGGCAAGTGTGAAGCCGGCTCCTTAGTGAACTTGAGCAATTTGATTTCTGGTTTTGTGTTTCCCAAGCAGTCACCGTATTTTATGTCCATAGCCTGCATTATGCACTTTATGACTGGGACACATCACACATCCATTACCTAGGATGACTAATTATTTGGGAATTACTGCAGTGAGTAATGACAGCAGAATTTGCTTTATTGCCTCAGCATAGCCGAGCTGGAAAGTGCTTTATGGATAGATCTAATTCCATGAAGACAAACAACTTTATAGCCATCGTTAACACAAGCTGTAAATGCTAAACATGCAATTCTGCAGGAATTCTTAGAGGCAAGGAAGAAACCCCTGAAAGCCTACCTGGAATATAACCCACCCAAGGAACCTCTCTGCTGTCCCATCTAGGGAGAGGGAAGCAGAAACACTGCAGCAATCAGAAAACACGGGGAGCTCCTGTAATTCAGTACAGATGTAAACCCGGGGTAAGTCTGTCAGCATAAGCAGGATTTTCACAGTGTGGGAGTGCTGCCTCCAGGCATTTGGAAACACCTCCTCCCTGCTGGCTCCTCACAGTACCTCGGAGTGGAATGAAACCAGACCTGTGCTCTGCACTATCTGCTTTACCCCACGCTGACTGTAGCACTGATCCTGCACACACTGCCATTCACAATCAAAATTCCAATCATAAACAGCCCCACTGCTCACGTGAGGCAAGTACAACACACACACGGTTTTTGGCAGGAGTGGAAATCATTCCTCTTTAGGGCACCATGGAATTGCTGACTGGATAGGAATGGGTCCACAAGTGTCATTTCACTGAGAGCTAAAACCAAATTGCAGAATCTGAGTTTTAATCACCAAAATGAATGCCAGCCACAATGCACTCGCTAAGCAATAAAGGTCTCCCAGAAAATGGCTTGATAAAAAGCAAAGCAAGTAATAGGCAAAAAGATCCAACAGTACTTCTGAATTAAAACAAGCTAGGTCACTCTTTCCTCTGCTTTTTTATGGGTACAAAGATGTATAACACAATCAGAAGAAAATACTGGATATCAGCAGCTTTATCCTGGTAATTCTCTTTTCTGGCAGACCCAAACCCTTTCAGAGCACCATCTCCTTCCACCTTCCCAAACACAGTCACGGGCTGGAAGATCACATCTGGCAAAGGTGAGAAAGCAAGGAATGTAAAAACAAAGTAAAAGTGGAAAGGAGGTAGTTCACTTTACAAAGCAGGCATGTTTCTCCAGCTCATGCTACTGAAGGAAAGGATGTGATTGAAAAAAGCTGGTCTGGGGCTTAGTTCTGAGCTCTGTACAGATGTCTCCTATGATGGAGAGCTATCAGGTACGACTACACCATAAGGTACTAAGTGGCACCTTGTAAATAGCATTGTTCACACAGATACTGCTAAAAAAACCCAAACATGTGGAAGTTTAATGGCTTCACAAGGATCAATTATAAAGGTAAGGAAGTTTTGAGTTTATACAGTTCAATTTCTGGAAACAGTGAGAGCCTTTTAGTTTGACAAATGAATTAGTAAATGAATATAGAACTGCAGAGTTTGCTGATCCTCTAGAGAAAAAATCTGTGGTCGTGCTTGGTACTGCCATTTGTTAAAAACTGCTTGGGGATTCCTCTGGAAACACGAGGAATTGCTTTCCATGTTCAAGGGCAAGCCAAAGAAAGTGGAACAGACAGAATTCATCAATGCTGAGTGTTGCCTCCTGTGTCACACGTTTAATGTCTGTTCAGTATGCTGTGTGAGACCCGTGGGTTTAGTGATCCCCAAATCCTGCAGGTCATCATGGATGTGCTGCAGCACAGGCATCTCTGACCTAGAGGAGATTTCTTCCAGAAGGATCATCTCTTTTTTGATTGGAGTTGCCCTGGTACTCTGACACAACCATAGTGCCATGGAATCATTCTGAATCTACAAGGTACTTCCCAGGAAGTGTTTTCTGAACTCTCACTTCCATTTGGGAAAAGGGATCTTGACCACTTAGGAGCCAACTGCCCTTTGCTTTTAACAATTTTTCTAGGGATCACATTGCTTTTTTGAAGAATAAGCAAAGAGAATGGGCAATTCAGCTAGTCCCATTCTGTATGAAACTACAACTGGGCTCAAATAAAAGTTTCAAAGCACACTTAAGGAAAGAGAACACTGGAAAGGGAGTCTGGAACAGAATTACCACAGCAATCACCTCATATCTGCAATTATTTTCCCCATGAGGAAGTTTGGGCCTCGACCTGTTGATTCACAATCAAAATTTGGGAGGAACAGAAACTACTAAATACATGACACGAAGTACATCCACAAATACCACATGAGCTCTATTACAGAAAAGCTTATTTGGCTGAATATGTGAAGGCTCTTATCAAAGCAGCCTTTGAGGAGATCCTCCCTGGATCCTCCCTCATTCCAGTCTGCCTGAAATCTGGGTGTGAGAAGTGCAGGGCTGAGAACATACATCAAGGTACTCTATGACTGCACTGCTCCAACATGCTCTGGAATTGCTAGGAAAATACAATGGTATTTTTTATTAGGAACTGAGAAGAGAACTGACCACAAGAAGGGAACCCAAAGGGCATCTCTGGTTGCTTATCCAAATTGTCACAGTGCTTCAGAGGAATCTCTTATGCAACAAATGACAAGAATTTTAGATAGATTGTTCTCTCTCAAGAGTAAAAGAAGGAATTTAGAAACCTTATTAAAAGTAATCCAGATGCTGTTGTTTTTTAAATGTAAGAATTAGATTTTCATTTCTTTCCTATGACAAAACAATTTCCAAACAAGAAAGAGAAAACTCCATATAAATTCATTGTTTCAAATTAATTTCAAATTAAATACCAAAAGCATTTTAAAATGAAGCTCAACAACCTCCCAGAATAAGAATACATACACTTGAAGATGGAGGGAAGTGGGGGAAGATAAACAATCTGTAAGTCCAATTACTTATTGAAGACCTTATTTAAGCTGAGGTCACTGCAATGCCTGTGATTCCTTTGCAGAAAGGATCTGGAGAGAATGAGTGGCTTCAAGGTGAGGGCAAGAGACCCATGCCTCCTCCTGTGCTCACTCTCTTTTGTGTCCTGCCTTTCAATTACAGAGCAGCTCGGCTGCACCTGCAGAGGAGGGAACGCAACCCCGGCAGCACAGGGCCAACATCACCTGCCCAAAAGCCTGAGCTGGGCACAGCCACAGGCTGTTTGAGGATTACCTTTGATCACATGAAGTTAAATTCTTTACCTTTAATTACTTCATCTCAACCTTCCACTTAACATTTAATTACTTCATTTCCACTTACGACCGCTCCATGCCAACATAAAATCTTTGTGAAAAACACTGCCTTGCCATCATTGTAGTACCTACCACCGAAGAACAATGGAAATGAGCCAGTAAACTCAAAGAAAACGCTCAGTTATTACACCAGGGCAAGTCTTGACACATACTAAGATAAAACAGAGAACATTGTTTGTACTGTGTGATAGTTTTTTTTGAAAGAAACAGTGACAGCTAAGTTCCGTGACAGAATGTGGTATAAAACCTGCCCTGGTGAACTGCCACAGCCCCATTTGGAGCATGTGCCAAATCACAGAATGGCCAAGTTGGAAGGGACCCATTAGCATCAGCGAGCCCAACTCCCGGCCCTGCCCAGAACAGCCCGAAAAATCCTACAGGCACATTCTGTGCCTGGGAGCCTCGTCCAAATGCTCCTCGAGCTCTGGCAGCCTTAGTGCTGTGAAGGCAATCCTTAATCCTTTTACAGCGTGCATGCATTCCAACTGTGCAGGGAATCCTTCATCCTTCCACAACGCTACCATTGTGTTGTCTTCCACTTATCTGCCAAAGCAACCTTCTTGAAGCCCAGCATGGAGCCAAAAGAACCCCAAACCACAAAAACCAGAGAGACTCACCCTTGCAGCAGGCAGACGCCATCCTGCCATCGTCCAGGAGTACATCGCAGGGAGAAGGGCTCCCAGGAAGAGCCCGTAATCCCACGCCTCGGGCATTACCGGGCGTGGTAATCATCAGGCCGGCAATTATCAGCCGGTGAGGGAGCCACGGGGCCGCCCTCCTCCGCCCCCAGGGGAGCCATCAGGCCCAGGTCTCCGCCTCCATCGAGCCCTAGCAGGGTCCATCTCATCCCCACGGGGCCCCCACACCGTCCCCCGGAGCGGCATGGCCGCAGCCCGGGCGGGGATGGCCCCACTCAGCGGTGGGGAGCACCCGCCCCGCGCCTGTGTGCCCCCGGGCGCGGCTGGCAGCTTTCCTCCTGGAGCGTGTTCGTGACTGCGGGGCACCTTTTCCGGGACATCTTCTCTTTCGAAAGGCTGCACTGGGAAGCATCTCTGGGAAGCCTTCGAGAGAGATCAGGATTTTTAAGTAGCATCAGCCCAGCTGGATGGCAGGAGAAGAGCCTGCAGACAGATGAGGTTGTGTTGGCACAAGCTGGGAGCGCTGAGCTGCAGCACCCAGGGCACCGTGCCATGACATCCAAGTGCTGCCAGACTCCGGGCATTGTGAAACCAGAGGCTCACCTCGGAGAAATCCGTGTGTGCAAATCTAACTGTCAGCCGCTGAAATTGCTGCACCTCTTTCCTCAGATAGCACCGTAATTTAATTAAGTGTTGATGTGTTCTGGGTGGAAGCCCCTCAGCAGCACTGCTTCTGAATAAGCCATTTCATTTTAGAAAAGGAATGGGAACAGAGGCCTTTCCCATTCTACAAAAATATTTTGGAACCAAAGTCGAATTCCACTTATCATTGTTTTCATAGTAGTTGGATTTAAACTCAAAGAAAAAAAAAAAAAACCTGTATCGCAAATTATATTCCTACAACACATTAAGGGTGATTGCAAAATCAGTGGAAAAACTTGAACCAAATCTCCCAGTACTGAGGGATTAATCTGTTTTGCCACTGTTTTCCAGGCTTATCAAAAGACAAATCTGCCTTGGTCTTCGCTTGCTATGTATGTATAAGGTGGTCTGTGGTTGGAGAACAGTAAGCTCTTGCTCTAGGATATGTCCCTTTTTCCAGCTAAAATTGTTACATTTTACATCTCAGGAAACCTCTGGAGGTGATTATAAGTAGCACCAACAAACCAAGACTCAGATCTACAGCTACTGTATTACAGGTTTCTTCCTCTGAAAAAGAGAAGCCACCCCCTCTCTTCCTCGCATGTATCTGAGAGTCTTTGTGGTATCAAATGAAGACCAAAGGAACGTATGGCACTGGGATTTCTTCTGGATGAGGTCATTCTGAAGCAAGGTCTCTTTTCCTCCACACACACACTCATGCTGTCCTCAGAATTTGGCCTTGACATTCCAGATAAAATTATCACTTCCCCAGCCCTTAGTATCTCCTCAATTTTCTGTTTTAAGTCAGCACTGGGAGGACAGCCACATTCCCTGCACAATGGCTGACAGATTCCTTGGGTTCCAGCCAAAATGGAACTGGTTCTTGCTGTGCTTTGGAGTCTTTTCAGCCCCTGAGCTGCCAACTGAGTTGGGAGTTTTGGGGGTGTTTTCAGGAATTATTTTTATTGAGAGCATCAAATGACCTCTAAGCCAGATATAAGCCCAGTTATTACTAGTTTTGAGGAAATTCAAGCTGCTCTTTTTGGAAAGAGAAGTTAGGGCGGTAGCAGGAATTTGGTTGAACAGTTAAATGTGCTCTGTGACAATAACCAAAAATAATATCAACACAGGTTCCACATCCTGCAAGATTGGTTGGTCTGTGTGACTTACAGCAACTGATGTGATGGAGTTGCACATTAGCAATGATTGTACTGGCACATGTTTTGAGATGCATCCTGTCTGCACATAAAATCCCAGGCATTGCATGCAGGGAATGGAGAGCAGGGGAAACAGGGCTTTGTGCAAGCACTAATTACGTACATTGGATCAGGACTGGAGTTGATGAGCAAAAGGAGGTACATCAACAAAAAGTTATTCTGTGAAAGACAAGGGTGTGAGGGTAGTATCAATCCACAAATAACATAGCTTAAAGGATTTTTTTTTCTCTCAATAGAATGCTTCCTTTATTTTCACATTTCTTTAAACAGCCAGACAAATTCCCCCAATTTAACTTCATTGTTAGTATTACTCTTAATTAAAAAAACCCAGTAATGAGCGGTAACAGGCATTATTCCTTAGATCCAGCTTGTCTCTTTAAGTATGAGGTCTCCCCTGAACTGCCCGTAGCTCCCATGGACAGGGAAAAGGTGCTCAGGAGGGCAGCTACAGGGGCTGGAGCCCCGAGATGGGGGCAGTGCTGGTGGGGAGTGCTTGGAGAAGCCCTTCAGCCCTCGCTGTCTCATCACCGCCGCTCTGGAACCCTGCCCTGCCCCACAGGTGCTGCGGGCTCCGGCAGCGTTCATTGGAAACCGGAGATTTTCAGCTGAAAGGCACTACCAAAAATATTGTCGTTTCCATGGCAACAGCCCGTGCAATACAATGGGGTGGCTCTTTGCAGGATATTGCCAAAAGATCCGAGACGAGAAACTCTCGCTTCAACCGCCAGAGCTGCAATGGAGCAAAGGAGCCCCAGAAGCCACTGCTATTTATATATATATATATATATATATTTATATAACCACCTCTAGCTTGCTTTGTGCCTTTGTGCAAAGCTCCTGGTTCTCTCAGTGCCCCATTCCAAAGACAAACTTCCCAGGACCAGAGAGTAACAGGAGCAGCAGTACCTAATGTAGTGCATTAAGGTCTTCTCCTTCCATAGGTTTCATACTGGTTGCCAAAATGCTCATCTGTTAATTTTGCTATGGCTCCAAGCACCTTTAGAGCCATATCAATATTTAAACTTGAACTACAGCAATATATTGAAGCCACAGAGAGGCTGCCCAGATTTACCTCAATAACGGAATCATGATTGCTTGAGGTAAAAGATTTCATAAACATACACCCACAGATAGGCTGCAAAATTCGTAGCCAGCCTCCTAAAAGTTGAATTTTGTAGAGCTGCTGAACAGTCGTTAGCCCTTAGGGTTTTAGAGTGGGATTTAGTGGGAATTACCAAGAGAAAAGCTGTTACTGGGATCAGAGCATTATGATTTGACAGCCTGAATGGATGTTACACCTGACTTCAATCCCATTCTTGAAACTCATTGCATAAAACCTAGAAGTAAACTAGGAAATCAATCAGCTTGGCCTTCATGAGAGCTGTCCTTGCTCCTTATGTCTAACTGGAATATGCAAGAGTTTTTGATACATTGTTTCTGAGTGAATAGTTGGAAGATAATTTAAGCAAACTGGCTTCCCATCCTTAGCTCTAAGTTATCCAATTTTCATCTCAAAAATTGGTCAATGTGCCAAGGCTTCAAATAAAAACGAAGGCAAAACACAACTAAATGAGGACATTTCTTGGAAGTTTATCTTTTTTGATGATTACAACAAGAGGCCGTTGGAGTTAAAGCACATCCACTGTTTATCCTTTGTGTGGAGAGGCTGCCTGTAGAAAGGGATTCAGTTTACATTGTTGTCAGTCTGGCAGGAACTGAGGAGCTGAGGGCCAGCATGCCTTGCTCAGCTATTCAAGAAATAGCATTCAGCAAGATCCTTCTACAAATATCTAATTGGCTTCTCAGGCTAATGTAATTAAATTAGCTTCAAACACTCGTTTGGTTGCCAAATTGTTTGAAGTACAGTATAACACAGGGATATTGCCAGGGAGATATGGATTAGCAAATGAAGAGAAATATAAAACTTCAGAGCCAAAAATAGAATTGTACTGAGGAAAAAAACCAAGGGTTTTCAATTAAGAAGTGAAGTTTTCTCTCTGATAGTTGTAATAACATTGGCAGTATAACAGTTATAGTATAAAGGTGAATATATAGCAAAGGGGAGTTCTCTGTGGACTGCAAGTACACACCTGTAATAATGGAGCTTACATTCCTCTAATCTCTATTAATATGATTTACTGATCTTGCAAAATGCAATCCTTATCAGTTGTCCCACCATGGCTTTGAGTAATTTCCATTCAGCAAGGCACTGAACTGTGTGATTTCAAAGGGATGTGAGCACATACTTAAAGTTAAGCCCATATAAGTGGAAAGGGATATGCCTAACTGCTCACTCAATTGCAACCTACTCTCCTTTGGCACCTGGCCCATTTGTAGGGGTAATTTCATGGCTTTTTTTCCTTTGTCTACAAGCAACTCCATGCTTTTCTGTGCAAAAAAAATGGAGATGCCAACTTCAGGTATAGAAAAAAGCAGTAAAATAAAGGTCATGTTTTATGGACTTTTTCCAAACTTGGCATCACTTAACCAAGACAGAAGTCCAATACAGAAGAATACATATATACTAATCAATGATTACATTTCACTGCAAAGTTCCCCTTTTTTCCATTTCTTCCACATTAATCCCCCGTGATTTTTCTGAGAACAGAGTAAAGCCTCCCTCACCATCTGACCTACAGTGATTTTTGATCTCCCAGAACAACAAGACCAGCATTATCCGTCCCGTCCTTCACATTTTGCTGTGGAAGGATTTACTAAGTAAAATCTGGCAGTAAACAAGGTTGCAATAAGAACTCTTCACCATGAAAATAATGAGTCAGTTAAATTATCCCTGTTCCACTTCCCTGTAGGAATCAATGGTCATAGCTAGAACAGCACAACAGAAAGAACCTTTACATTTTTTATTAGAAAATAGCATATGAATAGAAGTGAAGAGGAAAGTGATGTACATTCCTAGAGTAAATATACCACTAAGAGGAAAGAAAATTGTTTAAATTTTTAAACTGTTGTAAGTGGATCAACAGAGTGAAAATGAAAACCTGACGAGCAAAATGCTGTAGAAAAATACAGAAAATCTAAGGTTGAGCTATTGCATCAAACTGAGAGATAAAAGCACTCAGTATCTCTGAAAATTGATCTTGCAAGCATGGAAAGACCATTCTAAGTGTAGCCTGACAGGTCTTTCAAGGACTTGAGAAACATAAAGGCAATTCAATGCAGTTATTTTGTACTTTAATTAAAAGGAACATTCAAAGACTTAATTTGCCAGTTTCCAGCCTAGACTGAATTTTTATAGCTGAATTTGAAACTCTTCAAAATAAGGGTTTATATAATGGAAAGGCTGACACAAGCCTGACTTCAGGGATGAGAACCACAGCATCAGATTTTCCTCTCTTGCTGCAGAAATTACAAATGGCTTCAAGCAAAATTGAGGTAAAGAAAAGATAAAAATGATCAGTAGCTTTTTAGATGCACCTTGAAGAAAGCACTTTTGAGTGACAAATAAGATCAGATTCTAAAGCACATAAACTAGATGTTTGCCAGCATTATGAGAAATATCAGGGAAGAATTTTGCTTTTCCCTCAGGCAGATCTTCCTTGGACATGCACTGGGAAGGAAATTGACCCCAAAAGCAAAGTAAAGCAGTAAAGCTGCCCTGAAGAAAATAGTAACAGGTGCTGGCAATGCCAGAGAAAGAGGAAATTCCCTCTTGCAAGCAGCTCTTAGGCAAGACAGAGTATGATAGCAAGCAGAAAGCAATTCCCTGGCAGTTCCCTGACATAATTGTTCCTCTCAGGATTTCAGCAAACATCTCTTGGCTTCCTTGCAACTGCTTGCAGAAACAGGAGCACTGCAGTACTTGAGCAGCTGCATGTCTGCAGGATTGTAGGAAAGCTGGGTATAACCCTGAGCTTCCTCTTTTTGCTCCAAGCAAGGGAGAGTTTTGTGGGTAAAGGTCTTGTTTCTCTCAAGATCTATTCAAAATCACTTCTGTTTTTATTTCTAATAAAGCTTTTGGAGTTTGAACTGTAAAACCATCTTTGTCTCCTTTTAGGGAGTTCACTGCAGCAGAGTCTAGGTTGTTCCACTGCAACATCCTGGCTGGCTTTTGGATACTTGGTTTCAGTCTGTGAGTTTGCTTGTCACAGTGGATGACAATGGGAATTTAAAGAAATCCATGCAAGCATGGAGATTTTCCCTGTTCCTGTGTTCCCTGAATCCCCAGTGGTGTTGGTTTTCAGAAAAGCAACTGAGTGACTAAATGGAAATTGGTGGTTTCTTTTGAAAGTTTAGGACAAGAGTTAAGCAAATAAACAAATGCTGTAGACCAGAACATTTAAACTGGTGCCAAAATAAACCCAGACAAACGCTGGAGTGATTCAGGCTCTGGAATTGTAGATACAAGACTGTTCACAAATGTTTTCACTCTTTCAACAATAACAACAACAGAAAGTTACCACAGGCATGGAGTGAGCTATCTCAGAGTTAAAATTTTCAAGTGGGAGCAGTGCCAGCCATGGCTGTGGTACCTTAGTGAGATTATGTGACACAGTCAGAGCAGAGCACATTCTCCAAGTGTGTCAGTCACACAGATAAACAAAAATTCTCTACCTGGACACAGCTTTGCTTCAAAGACCAGAACTCCCCTTCTTCCTTCATAATAGATGCTTTTCCAACCCTCCTGGTGAGGAAACTCCCTAATTTCTCTCCAAAACCTGAATGCCCAGCAGCTCTTTGACATTCTGCACATTTCCACTCTGCATTTTTTCAAGGAAATACATTTACATTATGATTGTGAAAGTCTCTTTACTTTCTCAGTACCAGGCTAGAGATGTATTTCATATTCTCCCTTTTCTGCTTGTTTGGAGCCAAGTGTGGAGGAATAAACCACTTGGGAATGACAATATGAGTGAGCTGTGGGAGACTGCCAGACTTTATTACAAATAAAGTAAAAAGCCCACTCAGAGTGGGACAAGATGCAATATAAACCAATCTGAACTAACTCAAAAGGCAGCAAGCAAACTTCTCTCAGATTCAAAACCTGTCTTGCCTTTTTTTTTCTCCCTCTCCTTTTGATTTTTCTGCACCTCTGCGTTTCTTAGGTCTGGTTGTGTCTGAAAGCAAAATAGTGACTTTTGCCAAGAAACCTGTTGTCACAGGATTTCCAGTACGTTTTGGCAGGTGCAAAAGATAGATCCCTGCATGTTTACCCAGTTACTGTGAAAACTCCAAGCTTTCAGAGATTCCTCCAGTGCAAGCTAGAATATAAGCCTAAAGCAATTTCCTTCCTTTTATATAAGTCAGGGTCACCTTTGAGTTAAAAAGAATTCAGAAGGATTTTCAGCATGGGTTTATTTCTTCTAATTTCTATTTCCTTAGTTCCCTTTCTGTGATTTAAGAATCCCAAAGGGAGCTACAGTTTACCACAGCAGGAAGGCACAGACAAATATAAGAACCTATGTTAGTAATAAAATTATGTGATCTGCTTTTTGTTGGAAGTGCCAGAAGAAATCAGTCTCATACATCCTCTCCAAGAACTGAGGATCATTAATCATAGCAATGCTTATTTTTCACTCCTTTTGAATGTATGTGCTATTTCCCTAAGAACAGCAAAATGCACTCAGTTTTCCTGTGCTGTGGTGTTGCTATAGGCTGGGTTAACACCTGCATGCAGAAATACTCCTGAAAAAATACCACACTGAGTGAAAAAAAAATTAAATACAGCAACTTGCAAAATGCATAATTTTATGGGAAGCCCACAAGCCATTGATCCCACTTGACTTTAAAACAGTTATAAAACATTCTTTTAAAGAGGATTTTCCAGGCCATTATTTACTTGTTGTTTTTGGCTTTTTTTTTAATTTTATTTCCAATGGCAGAGAAATGCTTCAGAAATGTCCTATGAAGTTATAGCAGGTGATTGTTTTCCTGAACAAAAAAGGATATATGGTTTTTCAAATTTCAGTATGTCTCTGCTACTTCCAAGTGCTTTAGTAACCTTTTGAAAGACTCACAAAAGCAATCAATTTCTTAAGATGATCATCTACTGAAAAATAAATGACTCAACATTGCTGTCTTTGTTTTCATTCCTAAGAAGCCAGATTTTAGATATAATTTCTGGGTTTAGGTTCTATGCCTTGCCTAACTCAAAACAAAGATCTTAAATATCTTATTAAGGGAAGGGGTGAAGCATAACAGGACTATGTGTTGGCTACTTTGCTGTGAAATGAACCTGAAATGCTTTCACTGCCCTTTTTGGCTGGCTGTTGCCTATATGTAACACTGTTTCAAATACCACTTCCAGTCTATGTAAAATCATTTGAGAGATGTAAATGAAATTCCTGGAGGGTGCATGACAAAGTGTAAGTGTTACACTTGTCATCATTCAGAGCAGAGAGGTTACATGAGGAATGCAATTGGGAACAATATTAGGTACTCCCTGTGAATCAGGGGCGTAGTAAAGCAAGTAAATAGGAAGGAGCGTGATGGTTATTACATTGATTTTGTTCCATGAACAAAGATAGCTTTTTAGTCTCTGAGGATGGCAGCTGCCTAAAAGAACACATTGCTTGGGGTAGCTTACATGGGACTGTATCACAGGGCAAACAATCATTTCACTGCAGTGGGTAGAGCAAGAAAGAGCTTGCATGCACCAGGAGCGTGGAAAAGGGAATGGCAAGTTAAGCTGCAGAGCTGAGTGACCTTTGAAAGCAGCCCTGAAAGAGGCTCACAGCCTGCAAGTGCCCGAAACCTCTGAGGGTCCTGGAGCTTGATGTGTCTGACTCCTCTGTGCTCAATCTTCCAGTCACCAAACCTGACCAAGAATGAAACCTGAGCTCCAGAGCCTCGTGGTTCTTTGCACCCTGATCACAGCTGATTTTATTTCTACCCTCTGCTAAGAAATCCACACTAAGAACTACGCTTGCATTTGTGAACTAAAATTTCAAGTCTCTAAGTTTCATGCCCCAGTGATTTCCCTGAGCCCAAATGTCCTCAGGGATGTGGCAGAACCACACCCCTTAAAACACAAGTCAAAAAATGGTCAGAAAATTATTAGGAAAGCTTTTAACTGCCCTGGAAGATTCCAGAAGAACCCTGGTAATTAAATGAGGAGGTTAATGAACTAATAAAAATAACTGGTCTGTGTTGAAGCAGATTGCCAGCCCAGTGTGGTCTTTTGAAAATGACAGTGAACCTGCAAGTGGATCCAAACCCACCCTTCCCCTTGTGGCATCAGCTGGGTGGAGGCTTTTCTATTCAGACCTGAGCTCTGCCACTGTGCAGCCAGCAGAGTTTTTGTGAAAAGACAAAAGGAGAGGAAGAAAACAAACTGGGTGTAACTTCTTGGGGATTTGTATTTTTCTGGGTGGTAAAAAGCTGAGGGCAAAGTGTGGACAGTTGGGAAGCAAAGAGAAAGCTCAGCCAAACTGTTCCTCTGCTTTTTAAAGGAGAAAAGAAGAAAGAAAATAAGAGTTTAAGCTACTGCTATGAAGCCAATTTGAAGTGTTCAGATGTTCTACTTGAAGAGCTTTAGGGAAGGTCTCTGAAATGGCAGGGACAGTCAGAACTTCTGCCACCACAGATGGTGGCTTTCACACTGCCACCTTCTCCTGCATCAGATGGATGAATGTGCCAGTGCCAGATACAGAGGACAGGAACACGGTGGGGAGGAAGGAGAACTTCCCTGTCAGCAGCAAGGAACACTGAGATGAGCTCAGCAGCCACCTACAGAGTTCCTGCCTTGGTGGAAATCTCCCAGAGAAATGCAAATGCCTGTGTGCCTCTGACAATCCAGTCCAAGCCTCAGGACCCCTCCTGCTTCCTGAAGAGCCATGTGAGAAAGTGTTAAGCTCAGCAAAAATCAGAAACAAATCTGCCTTAGAAACAGATCAGGCTGATCCACACACAAGCATGGAAACTACACATAAAAAAGTGAATGGACCTGCAGAGCAGTTTAATAAAACATCTCTGGCTCCATTGATTTATAAGAGAGAGAGAGACAACTTCTTACTCTGACACTTTACTGTACCTACTCCTCTCTGCTGTGAGAGGTTCAGAACAGTTGTACTTTATGCAAAGGTATTTTCCTTTATTTCAGTGGCAGGATATGCAGGGATTCTGGAGAGGGAACAGCGTTAGATTTTCACTCTTGGCCAGGGCACACCAATTCAGAGTACCCAAAAGCAAAGGCTGTTCCTTCAGCAGAGACATCACATGTTGGTTTGGCTCATATTTGAACAACTGATTTGAAATTCTCCTTCCCTGAAGAATCTAGGCTCCTCTCCTCCCCTGGAGCCCCAAGGATTGTTTGCCATCACACAGCAGTCCCAGCCAAAATGGAGCACCTAGACAGATTTCTGATTTTCATATAGCAATGTGATCACTCTGTAGTCATTTCCTGATTCTGGTGCACCAAAAAGAAACTGTCCCAGTTTTTTATAGAGTAATTTGAGCACTAGACATATTGTCAGGTCTGAAAGGCAAAATATGTGGCAAGTCTCATGGGTAAAATTGAAGCTGGTGGCTAATTTCCATTTTAGCAGAAGGGCTTGCTGCCGTGTCAAATGCAAAAAGTGCAATTATTTTCATCTTTGAAAATAAAGACTTAGCATTTAATTAACAGAGTGCATGCTCACTACACAGCCAATCCACGGGCAGCAAGATCCTTGCAAAGGCAGAAATGGGGTGTGCTCTGAGAGACAGAGCCAGCCCTTAATGACAGGAATGTTTCTGGAATGTTCACAGTGGCAAGTTGCTTATGAAAAAAACAAAGCACACTTTTCACAAGTTCTTAATTTTTTTCACTTTGTTGTATCATATTGGATTTCCTTGGATTTGGAGCAATTGAGCCACATCACTGGGAGATTTTCAATAGAGTAAAAAATATGTTTGAATCAAAATCACAGGAAAGGGATTTCGGCTGAAATACTGAGTTCAAGAGGTAGAAGCAGTTTGCTACCATCTCAACATTTGTATAAGAATATTTGACATGCTCATGTTTGCCGTGTTCTGACCAGTAAGATCAAGCACAAAAAAGTCAGATCCCTACATCCCAATTTGTTTTACCAACTATTTATTCATGAGCAGGGCATAGTCCAAGGTAGAACTATGCCACAAGATTATCAAAAGGCAGCATTTTCTTGGATCATCTATTGCAAATAACATTGTTTCTGGTTCTATCCCTCAGGCTAAGAGTTCTGCAACTTTTGGGAAGATTTTGAAACCCAAAAATATCAATAAAATATTTCAAAAGTATCTTTTTGCTTTCAATCATCCCTGTTATGTACTTGTTCTTAAATATATCATCAAACAAAAATAAGCAGATTACACCTACCTATGACCCATGAATGTCTGGCAGTCAGACATTTATTTTAACTAGCAGTTTGTGATTGTGAGAAAGGCATTGCTGGAAGCAATGAACAATGAACAAATGTCTGGCTTTATTACAATAAATATCTATGAAACCTTTCTCAAAGGGTTTTCTCTGCTCTTCTCAGTGTACCCTTGCTCATATTTTTAAATAAGATTTTTTTTTTGCTGAGATGTAGTTCATATCATGGAACTTGGATGAAATCATGCTCCTTACAGCCCTAGCTCTTTTCCAGTTTGTGACTGAAGCTGAATTAGTATTATTATTATTAAAGGGCAGACATTTAAGACATAATCCAGCTTGGGCATTTCTGTAGAAGGGACATTTCACTAGGAAGTTCTTACTTTCTTTTCTGCAGCCAGCATTTAGTTAAAAACATCCCTATACTACTGATATTAACCAGCTTTTTCTTCATTACCACTGGCAAGCAGCAGCATCTTATATATCTCAGAAAGCACTGTGAGGCAGCAGGAAGAAAAACTCCCATGCGTGTGTTGAAGGGTGGCAGGGAGAGAAAAACGAAGCAGTGCAAGACAAACAGCACAGAAGGAAAAATTGTAAGGGAGATTGTAAAGTTTTGTGAAGCCTTGTAAGGACAGTGACATTAAAAGAGGAAGATCTTAATGATTTTAAAGATCTTAAAGACTTCCTTTAACTTCAGATGACAGACTGTGTGGTATCAGGAGAAATTTCCAGTGCCAGAAAATGGTCTCAAATGCTCTCCCATCTGAGCCAAGTATAGCCTTGAATAGGTGGTCCTGTGGGGTAAATGCTACAGAGAAAGGCACCCTGGGAATGAGCAGCTCTGGGAATTCCTGCAGCTAAAAACACTGTGCAGAAATCTTACACATCTGTATGTCTGCTAAAACCAGCTACTATTTGTCCTTTTTTATTTATAATGATAATGCACATTAGAATAACTCATCATAAAATGTTTTGGGGTTGTAAAGGACCTGGAAGCTCATCCAGTCCCACTCCCTGCCATGGGCAGGGACACCTTCCAGTCTCCCAGGTTGCTCCAAGCCCTGTCCAACCTGGCCTGCAACCATTCCAGGGATGGGGCAGCCTGTGCCAGGGCTCCCTGGCTGTTAGGGCTGGGAGGAGCCTGTGGCAGGCAGAAGGAAACCTCGGCCAAGCCGCTGGGGAAGCTGCTCTGCACACATCAGAATGAGGGGAATTGGCAAACCACTGGCAGGAAGCTCACGGTTGTGGCTGCCCACATGTGGCTGCGCTGTGTGGAGCCTTGGGGCTCCCTTGCCGAGCCTTTTGCTGCTGGGTTCATGTTATGAGTAGAAAAGTTGCCCATTTTTTTAAAAGGTTGCAGAGTTCACAGTTTAGGCTAATTGCTGCCAGGGTGGAGTTCCAACTGTTGTTGTAATCACCTGTCGTTTTCATGTTGTTGATGGTTAAGAATTCCCCCTTTTGTGGAGTGGCACCCTGCTGCTTCCTGGAGGATGGCGCCCTGACGGTGAAGAGGAGGGGACATCGGAGTTGGCATGCAAATGAAGGAAACCCCATACCAAACCTAGCAAAAACCCCTAAAAACAACGAGCCAACACGGAATTAACGGATCGAAGTGATGTCTAGGTATGAGGAACAGAATCCAGTATCCGTTAAGACCTTTACCCCTCACCCTAACCTCAAAACCTGTCGGCCGGACAGAGGACCTCGAATGTCTAATCAATTGCTTGGGAATCTTCTGGTGCTCTCCTGAGGACATATTCTGAGGTTAACTTGCGGCCCAGCAGATGGAATTGTATATTGCCTTATGCACTGTGCTACTTCTGGAAGCAGTGGTGGCATGAGAGTGGACCCGTTGGTTACTCCCACCCGAGCTGATTTTTAATAAAGGCATTATCAAAGGAGGTAAGTCTCCTGCCCTGGTTATTTCAGTTCAGGTCTGTGAGAGCTGGCGCACTCCTGTGCTCCCAGTGCCAGCGCAGCATGGGATGAAGTCCCCCTCTTTTCCTCTGTGGGGAATCTGAACCACACTGACAGCGCCGTTCCCATTTCAGGGATGCACCACCTAAGGCACACACTGGGGCTGGGTACAGAGAGCTCCCAGAGAAGCCCAGTCCTCCTGCTCCTCCTTTTTTTTAACAGCAGCACCACTAAGATGTGTGCTCTGCTCTATGAAGCTGTTGTACTCAGTCTTTTTGACAGCAGGAATGGCACATTGAGTCAGACATTTTCTATTATGGGCTATCTAGCTCTTTCCAGAAAAATACTGGAAGCACTTATGTTCTTTAGTGACTTTATCTTTTTCAGATAATAAATTAGGAAAATTGATTTCAAATTTACAATCTCATTACTAAGCTCTAAACCACCAAATACCAAAGAACATTTGTTTTTTACACAGTTAATTCTAAGCATATATTCATGGCTTATGATTATCTGCTAATTAATTAGGCCTGGGTCCTACACCACCCACTGATTACTGCCTGATGTACAAGAGTAAGTCATTAAAAATCTTTAACTGAAGTCCTATCAATCATTCTACAATAGCTCTTCACCAACTTGTAATTTATGTTTCTGCATAAACAACTTGGATCTTGTGTTCCTAGGTAGGAAACTTGTAAGAAGTAGATTTTATTTCAGCACCAGTCACTGTAAGGACTCAAGCTTACAGACTCCAGTCTTCAGCAAAAAGAATTGGATACAACCATTCTAACTTCTACTGTGTCTGAGGTGTTTTAGGAATTGCCAGAGATGGAGCAGGACACATGTATCTTCTCCCAGAGTATATGTACAAGCAAAGTGAAATTAAATGTAAGTAAATATATGGTGAGAGCTGTGAGGTAGAATCAGTTCCAAAGTTTTACCTACTGCTTTTAAAAAAAATCTGGGATATTTTGTAGAAATTACAATGAGTGATGTTTCTCATTGCAGGGTGAGCAGCACTGTATGTGGCTGCATTAAATCTCATTTTTTATATATAGCTCCAGGTTCCCAAAGTTCCAGATGGCACTGTAGGACCTCTGTGTCCTACCATTATTTCCCCTTCCAATGTCCTTGGCCCATTTTATCAGCCATGGTTCAGTGGCTGCTCCCAGAGCATCATTTGGCCTGGTGGCTGTCCCTGCCCACTTTGCATCCTGCACTGCCACAATTACCCTGCCTGAGCAGTTGAGTTGGAAGCTCTTTCTTGCCATTGTGTTTGTTTATTGGAACCAGGTTTCATTAGCATCTCTTCAAGACAGAAGACTGCATCAACAGATTTAAAAGCTGCCAAACCCTATAAAATCCAATCAAGAAAACAATCCCTAAGGGAGAAAATGATTTAGTGCCTCTAAAGGTACCAAGTTCTTCCACCCAGATGGATTTTTTTTTTTAATAGAAGTCTGCTCTATGAAGGCACTTAGGGTGCAATTCTGGCACCGTTGGGCAAGGCACCATTATCTGGGAGATAACAGGACTGTTTACAAGGAGAGGGAGAGCTTAGGGCCACTGAGAGTGTTAGAAGAGAGTTCCATTTGAGAAATGTCAGGTCAAATTGCTTCCACTTCTTATGTTATCCAACTGTGAAAAATATTAGTATGCATGCTAGGTAGAACAACAGACTAAATAAATAAAATAAAAGTTCTCTTTCAAGCCTGGGAGGTTTTTGCAGTATTTGTGATTAGTAATTACAACAGAGAAGATGTGTCTAGGAAAACCTTTCTAATTTAAAACCAGACTTAAAGCAAAGTTGGAATGAGTGAAGAAGGTACGTAGCTGTGTGCAGTCACACTGTGCAAACACAGTGTGTTTGCAGGGTTGAGACAAATGAGAGGGAAAACAGGGAATATTCTTGATAGTATTGTAAATATTTATGTTGCAGCAAAGTATCCTTGGCAGCTTAGGCAGAGGTTTATAAAATATGAAGATAGAAAAGTGCAACCTTCTACCAGATGGGGTTTGGCAGAACACGACCAAGTAATTTACAGGTTATATAAAGAGATTACCTGACTCATCCTTGGAGCACAGCAATCTGTGGGCTGAGTAGAGGCAGCCCTTCAGATGCTGCAGGTTCTTTGGAAGAAAGGAAAGATTCACTTGGGGGGAAAAACACTGGTTAAGTACTCTTCTCTTCTGTACAAAGTGCCTTGCAGGCTCTGTTCTGTTCCAGTACAGTTCTACAGATCCCCAGGAAGGCAGGATGCAGACACAGGTGCATATTCTCACTGGCACCATATCTGCTGTGTGCTGCCCAGTCTGACTGCCCAGGTTACAAGGGGACAGCCTCAGCAAGGGGTCAGAGATTCCAAGGAGCTGGAGGGGACACATCTTCCACTCATCTCCACATGCAAGGAAATGCTGTGACTGCTTGTAAGTCAAAAATCTGCTATGGAATGTCCACTTCTGTGAATAAAGCTATTTCTGAATGTTTACCTGTTGCCGTTGCTCATTTGAGCTGATGGTTCAAACTTACTCAATAAAAAAATGCAAGTTCTGTAGTGACCTCTCCTCTTGCTCCCTGGAAATTGCTTTTGTGAGCAAAACCTCTCTGGGGAAGCCTGACTCCTGATCTCCCCAGGAAATTAGCAGGGCAGGGAGCCAGTTATGGCTGCATTCACCGTGCCAGCACAGCACAACAAAAACACACACAAAGGAGTTTAATAATGGTAATTCAGTAAATCCACACCCTGGGGAGCAGGTATGTGCTTTTTGGATAAGCAAACCCCAGTGGGGAAGTCTCTGGCTGTAAAAACCCCGGCCATTGCAAGCAGGTGAGAGGAGGAGCAGAGTAAGCTGTGACAGTGGCTGCAATTTCCACTAGGAGCAGGGTCTGGCTTCCCAGGGGTGACTCCATCTGTGGTCAGATTGAGAAGGCCACAGAACAGCCAACATTTTGCTCCTGTGTTAGCACCTCTACCCAGGCTGGCTAGGCTATGGAGAGCTCAAATAACTGGCCTGAGGCAGCAGCTTGGATCAAGGGTAAAGAAAAGATGATAATGGTTTTTGAAGACTGTGGGTATGTAAGGAAAAATACCCCCAATTTTTCTCAAACTTTTTGCTAGTGTAGATTCATTGTACCTGTCATCATTAGATTTTTATGACAACTCTTTACATTCTCCTTTTTTTGCTTGAAGCTACCAAATTATTCAGAATATATCAGCTTACTTATCTTGGTTTTGGTTCCTCATGATAAATATTTCAGAAAATTCTGATTTCTCATTATTATTATTACCTTTAAGCCTTGTCAATCCTTACTTTTTCTTTTGGCATAAGTGTGGGAAGCTGCCAAAAGGATGAATTTTGACAGCTCTAGCTCTTTTTTGTTTGTATTGATGAAAACTATCTGTGCAGAAGAGAAAACAACTTGTTTTGTAAATGATAATGAATATCTAGGTATGCAGATGAGCATTTGGGTACTGTGCTGCTGGAACAGAGAGAACAGGATGTTCTGTCACTCAGAGGTGAGCAGGAACTGCCTACCTGGCAAGGGGAACTAGCACACAAACAAGTGACAATTTCTGTGTCATTACAGAAGTTGTACAATGTGAGAAATGGAAAGATAAAAATTTCTACAGATACAGGAGGGTTTGATCTGCAGCCTTGGGGAGCTTAGATTGATGTAAAAAGAAAGCACACAGACATTAAGTAGAAAAATCATAAACTTATGTTTCTATAGTTGTAAGAAAGAATATGCCTTAGTAAGTGAGAAACTGTATTGATAAGATGGTAAGGGTTTATAATGTAGGGGTGTGGTTATATCGATTAAGCTAAAAGTTTAGAAATTCTAATAGAAGCGTCTGTGTAGATGTGTAACAAAAACCCATTAAGCAAAAGTATCTGCAGTGCAATAAGAGCAAGTAAAGGTGATAAGTTAAAAAAGCAAAATAAGCCTTGTAGCGACTGTCTATTAAGTTAGAAAATTATATATTGTCTTATAACAAAGAACTTCTTTAGCCTAAACTACCTTAGGCTATAACTGACTACTTACTCCTTTAAAATCTCACGGCCTCTGAGACTGATGTTTACCTGAGCAATAAATCGTTCTTAACCCAACGAGATCCCATTCCTTCATTAAAAAACAGTGATAATGATAGCACAGCAAGGTTTTATACTTCCCTAACTAAGCTCCCACTGCTACACGACACAACCCCTCTCTGAAAAGCCATTTGGTCTGGTGTTTCTCCTCTCCAGGAGTTCAGGGAGCCATGCACTTATGTGTCACCACGTTTCTCTTCACAGAGAAAAGCAAGGCACAATTCTTCCCAAGAATATTTCTGAGATTCACATTCTCTGAACCTCATAGAAAGGAAAAGCAATTCTTATCATTTGCTGTGCCTATGTTTGTGCCAAAGTAGAATGCAATATGGAGATTGTTTACCCAAAGTGATGGTGTTTTACCGTTTTCTTGGCCTATCAGGGCCAGGTGTGTGTGTGAGTCAGGACTGTGGGCTGACAGTCACAAGATTCTGTGCAGTGTGTGCAGAGTTGAGTGCTTGGCAGATTCAGTTTAGATGTAATGTAATATAGTGTAATATAATATAGAATAATATAGTATAATAAAGTAATTAATTAGCCTTCTGATATCAATGGAGTCCTCCTTGTCGTTCCTGCCTTTGTTGGGGATCCCTGCAAATTCAATACTTATGCCTGTTACCCTCACAAATGAACTGGTGTATTTGAAAAGTACCTTTTTCAAATCTTTTCATGAGCATAACGCAGCAAACTACACAGATTTTAGAGACCTGATGACACACATTTTGTGTTATCATCTCCATGAAGGAAACCCCCCCATTGCTCTAAAACCTGAACTCAGATCAGCCAACAGCAGCAGGTGTGCAATGCCAAAGTCAAGCTCCAGGGAATCAGGATGCCGTGCGAGCTCTGCCGAACACAGGAAAACAAAACACAAACTCCACAGAACAGAAGCAGTACAAATAATTTAAGCCAATGTAGTCTAAGGAGAAAAAAGTCACTAATAAGGCTGCTAGTTCTCAAGCATACCATCTCTGGTTTGGATGTGGAGGTTGCCCTTCAGAAATGGGCAAGGGGAGGGAAACTGCTCTTGGGATTGATGTGCCAGTTCTGTGGGCCATGAGGCTCTCATGTGTACATGAGAATCCACTCATTTGTAATTCCCACCGCACACAAGGAACAAGCTCTCCTTTAAAAGCATCATATCAGCCTCAATTCTACAATTCTCTGGTTTACATTTAAAAGCTCTGGAAGGCCACCCAGCATTTTTGCCAGGGTACATACATTTTCTTCTTCCCCTACATTGACACAAATAAACAGCAGTGCTATTTAATACAGGGCTAAATAAAAAACAGAACAAATAGAACTTCCAAACAAAAAAGGAACAGCATACTTTGTGAGGGAAAAGAACCCCAAATCTCAGAATGGATAAGGAGGGGCTCTGTTCAAGGGACAGAAAATTCATGCCAGTATGAATTTGTGAGGGAGCAATTATGCCGATTCACTTTACTTGCAGAACAGTAAGACCTAGGATCACAAAGAGAACACAAGTTATCCTTGAATTTATCATAGTATCACAGTGTTCACGAGACACATTAAAAAATCGTTCAAGTTAACACTGATTAAGCCTGCAGTAGAACATTATGATCAGTTTGGATGCTGTGTTTTAGTAAAAACTTGGAACAAGTGGATAAAGTTCAAAGGAAATCAGCAGAAATTTTAACAGGCCTGGAAGATATGGCCCAAAGGAAATAATAAATGCTGGATTAGGATTATGCAAATGTTAGTGCTTTCCTGCCCACCTATTAGAAGTAAGTGCTGGGAAATGGAAGAGAGTGTTTCTCTTTCTTCATGTACATGTTGGATAAGACAAGGAAAAAAGGATTGAATTGGATCAAGGAAGATTTATGAAAATCTTCATATTATAAAAAGCCTTGAAACAGCAAGATTGGTTCAGGAGGTTTTGGAACATCAGCACTGGAAAATGAAGAAAAAGCCTGACAGCTGTGTCAGGAATGACAAATACATTTGGTGCACTGTTGTGGGGGAAAGGGAATGGACTAAATGATCTCTTGAGTTTCTTCCAGCCTTGTGATTCTCTGATTTCATGGTACATTCCTTTATACCACAGAGCTACATGTTTAACATTGTACTGTTTACAGCATTTATCTCAGGAATTATATAATTTTCTTTTATTATTTACACTTATTATAGTCCATTCACTTCCTATTCAGTATAAATATTGTAACACTGCACTCTCCTAAGTGATTTTTTTTTATTTCATTAAGCATTTCCCTCTGTGAAATACCCTCTTCAATAAAGCATGGCAGCAATAATAAATGACCCACAGCAAGAGGAGGAGTGGGATGGGAAAAGTCTAACAGGAGGAATTCTCCTGTTTCATAGACATTCCATTAATTTATTTCCAGCAGGCAAACTCCATTTTCCACTCAGCAGTGTAAGCCCTGAACTGTGGCTCAGGAAACACTCTGATGCTGGAGGCTCAAATAAATGCCTCACAATTTTCTACTGACACCTCCTCAATAGTTCAAGTGGTTCCTCTGCCAAATGGGTAAAGGCACAGATTTCACATTAAATATCACTATATCCATCAGCAAGAAAATGCAGAGTTTCAACATTCGGGGGTGTTGATGGAAACCAAAAATTTTTTGGTGAGATGTAGTGGCTGCAAGCTGAACAGGTGACACCACTGTTGGTAATCCAAGGAACCACCCACTGCTGAGTCACCCCCAGGCACTGCCATCACTTTCTAGCCTGGACAGCATTAATAACACAACATTAATCTCTTCCAAATGCTCTCAGTATTTAGCTCTGCACCTCAGTTCTGAGCTGCTTCACAGTCCCACTTTCCACCATGGAAAGTCTCAGGCCCAACCCCAAACCTGTTGGTCAGCACTGAAAAAGGGAAAGTCCTCCAATATTCTCCTTTTACAATTATAGCATCAACAGATCAGGGAGTGGAAAGTGCTTGACTAATATTTATGAATGAAGGCTTACAATGCTTTTTCCTTTTCCCCAGGCACAGATCACTGACAAGAGAAAAAATCCAAGAAGAGGTAAGTGATTTCTCAGAGTTACACAATCAGCTTGTGGGAACACTTAGTTTTAACCACCCTTTGCCCAAACTCTGCTATTCCTGCTGCAGCCCTCACTAAACACACATCCCCAGGACTACCAAAATGTCTTTAGGATGCAAATCCTTTTACATTTGCCATTTTTATGCAGGGGTTGTTTGCCTTCACTGAAATACCACCTATGCTTAAATGTCTGAGTCCTTTCATCTCAGCCTGTTCCTTCATTGCTGGACTATGTTTTCAAGGAGAAACTTTTAGCAGTCCCTACTGCAGAGTGTCTCTTTAAAAGGAGCTGCAAATACCAGTTTTCCATGGTCTTTTTAAACATGTTCTTTCATTCCAAATCCAATTTGGATTCTTTCAGATTCTGGAAGGATCACTTGAATTTTAGGCTAAACCCTTTATCACAGCAGGGCTAAGGACTCCCACAGAAAGGAAGCACAAATAGTTTGCTGTAAAGAGGGATCCTTTTACAGACCCATTTTCAAGGTGAATGTTTATGTACAAAATACCAGTTCAAGACTCAGGCTTTCTTAAGAGTGCTGTAGCAGAAAACCAGAAGTATTTTCGTGTATTTCAGAACTTGGTGTCCAAAACTGGACAGATCTCAGGTGCACAGGTTCTTCTATACATTTGCCTTAAGATCCTCTCCTTGCAGAATCGAGTCCTTTTGTGTTTTTACACAAAGATGTCTGTTTATAATTTGGATAATCTCAAAGCAATGAGCAATGAGCAATCAAGTGTCTATTCTGGAAAATTAACTTGGGCAGAAAACTGATGAAGATGTTGGACTGTTTCCTCCATCAGGAGGTCCTCTCTGAGCCTGTCATTTTGCTGGCCACAGGGAAAAAGAGTGAGATCTCCATGTAAACTTAGATCTTATGATTTTCATCAGCTGCATCTCTGCTGCTTCTATGAGGCATTTAAGACTTAATGTCAGCTTTGGTATATTTTTAAAAATCAGTGAAGTGGTAAGTTCAAAGCAGCTTCTGACCACACTGTGCTTCAGAACATTTAAGAAAGCCTAATAGACCATTGAGTCATTATCCTGATATTTATAACATTAAGAATAATAACATCCTGAGGGATGGAAGTCTACTGAGAGCATGTACAGTCATCCTCTAAGAGAACAGCTTCAGCAGAGGAAGATGCTGTTAGAATAATCTTCCTGATTACAGTCAAGAAAGGACATAAATTGCAGAACACATGCATTCTTCCCTCAGCCTTTTGGGAAAGTGCTGACAAATCCCAGGTGACAAGCCCTTTGCAAAATATGAGCAAGAGATCCACAAGAAGATGTCGAGTTCAAATGAGAACCTCAATTATACACAAGCACCCACTCAATACTGAGACCTCAATTAGCAGATTCTGTATGGATTAAGTAAAAGCAGCAAGTGAAAACCTGTGCAGGTTTATGTAGGTAGCCTGTGGTAATGGAGTTTCTAATGCATCTGTGTTATATTGTTTCTCTGAGCAGTCAGTGTTGCCTTATTGGTTCTTTATACTCAGCTTCACATTTCATTATCTCCTACTTGGACTCTGAAATTCTGTGTAAATGTATTTCTAGTGTCATTCTCTGCACTGTGTGACACAGCTGACCCTGAGCTAGAGTGTCTAGGGGCAAGTAATGCAAATTTGGAACCTTAGAAGCCTGTCTCAATCAGATTTAGGAAATGCATGTTATTTCAATATTCAATGGTTTCCATCACTAAAGCTCTTCTGAGGCCGCCATAACATTCTCTGTGTGCTTTTCTTTTTAATTATATGTATACAGCTCATATCTCATTAGCCACATACCTGCCTCTGCTCAGAGACAGCAGCTCAGTTCCTGACTCTTTTCCTTAAAAGATGTGCCAGGAAATGGCTTTTAAAGAAACATTAGTACCACCGGCGTTTCCCAGGAATTGTGTGAGGGGCACTGGGAAAGAATACCTGCCACACAGCTCTGTTCTTTTGCTGTGCCTGCACAGATCTGCTCCTGGCAGTGTCACACACAAGGATCCTTTATGTCAAGTGCCCTAACTGGGGAAGGGGGGGTAGCCAAAAGTTCTTGAAAAGCCTCCATTCCCAGCATTTCACTTCACATCCCGTTTCCAAAACACTGAATTTAAATGTCACTTTGCTAATCTCTTTATACATAGTTATTCATTGTAGAGCCAAGAAAGCAATTCTAATCTTTGTTGGTAAAGAATGAAAAAAAGCACTCAGAGCTGACTGTTTACATGACAACAAAGGTTTTCCAAACCAGCTGCCTTTCCCCAGGCTGGCTGAGCAATCCTCACAGCAAGAGCAGCTGCGGATGTTACAGTTCCCAGCTCAGTAAAAGGAAGTCAAGATGAAGGAAGGAGAACAGCAATCTTCAGGACTGAAAAGCTGATTTTGGAGCGCAGGTAGAGGAAGTGTTAACACGACTGAGCTGAAGTCTATTTTCCTGCTTGTTCTCCAGGACAGCATCACCGCCGGCTCTGTGAGAGCTTCCTGAGCCAGGCACAGAGACCTGCCCGGCCTGCAGGCAGCCAGGAAAATCCAGGAGCCCTCCAGTGGCCAGAGCTGCCTCAGTTCCGTTGCTTTACCTCCCCCGTGCAGAAATTGAATGGAAAGATGTGCTATTTTTACCCGTTTTGACATTGTTGATGGATGGAGTCCCTGACAGGAGTCAAAAGGCTGCTATTTTCTTGGGACTACTCCTTGACTTTCAAACTGTCTTGTCCTGCTTTCAAATAACCCAAATCGTTTTACTAACCATGCATGCTGGAAAGTATTGCTTTAGCTGGGCTTTTGGGAAATTAGGGAAATGATTTATTCTCTCATTGTTTCAATAAAAAAAAATAAATAAATGACATTGGCAGAAAAGTTGAGTACCTTAGTAGAATTTTAAGTTTCAAACCAAGTAATTAATGAGGTTCACGTGTACCCTTGTAGCCACCAAACTACCTACTCAGAATATACTGTGCACTCTCTTTTTTGTGATATAAATGCAATTTTCTTCTACTGCAATGCAAATACCTTTATTCCATAGGTTATAGACCTATTCCATACAGGAACAGCTCTATAAGGAAGACTGAACACTTTGCAGTGTACCAATCTCTGTGGTGCTCAGGGATCAGTGTACCACTGACCTCCAATAACACATGGCTACTGCTTGAGGAGCATTAATGGTCTCTCTTAATGTTCTTTTACACTTTGAATTGTGCTCTCCTCTGCAGTACCCTCGGATATTCCACGAGGTTACTTAGAAAGCAGGGCCCTACCCTTTGCAAGACAGAACTCGCTGAGACAACACATGCAAAGCACAGAGATGAAAAGAATCCAGCTTCAGCAGATCTTATCAAGGCACTGGATAATCATCAAGTGAAGGAGGAGGAGTCACTTATTCCCCCTTTTCTAGAGTTTCAAGGGAAAGCAAATCTCATTCCTGCCAGCCAGCCTTTTCTGTGACATCCTTATTGTCAAGTTCATGCCCAGTAATGAGGAACAGAATTGCTGCCCAGGGTTTTGGCATGACAGTGACCAAACACTAAAGTCCCTGCATTTCTTTATGAAGACATGAAACTCCAAGGCAAGGTGTCATACTTCAGACAGCCTTCAACTGGTGATGATGCATATTCTTTGGAGAACTTAGGGAAAAGCAGAGGCAATGTTATGTTATGTTATTTTTTCCACATTTTGCTGCTGCATTACTTTCAGAAAAACACCCCACATACAGATTACAGATTATAGAGGCAACATCTGTCTGTATTCTCCCCAGAACCACATGTGGCTGGTTAACTCTTCCAGAGGAACTAACTGACTCAGGCAACTTTATAAATGGCTGTAAAGATGCAGTTACACCTTTCCACCTAACTACACATCACAGCTGCAGAACCCCAGCTGTCTGAGACACCCTTAGGTCTCTTGAGCACACTTTGGGCCAGGTTCTCAACTCACAGTGAATTTGCCCTGCTTTACCAAGCCAGAGACCCAAACTGGTGTATCCTGTTTCGCAGGAGATGAGGAAGAGCAGGCTGTTCCCTAGATGAACATCACACTGAACAAAGAGCTTTAGGAATTACAGTTGTTAAGTTTTTGAAACCCAGAAAACTATTGCCATATTTTTGATATAGACATCACTTATCCATTTCTTTTAGCTGAGAAAGAGTAATGGATCACTTCCACTCTCCTCACTTCAAATTCTAATTCAGCCTCATGAAAATCACTGGTTTTATACCATGGCTGAATTTGCTCTGTCATAATTTGAGATAGCAGAGAGGCTGGAGAGGTATAACAGGTATTCTTGCTCAAAACAATTCACATCTGCCCTCCTTTTCTTGTTAATTACCATTTTATAAGATACTAATTCTTGGTCCAGATGACATATTGATATAACCACAAAGACTTGGAAGAATTGTTCCTGCTATAGAAAGACTGACTTGAGTGTTTTTACTTGCTGAAATAATTTTTAAGGCCTCATTTCACAAAACCTGCAAAATGCTATTTCAATAATAGATCTTTTAGCTCTGCAGAAGAATGTGAGTGTGTTATAAATAAGCTATAGCTCTCTCCTGCTTTATGGCATGTGAAGATTAGTTTTTTCCAGATATTACTTACTGTGAAGTAAATATACTGGTGTCCTGCTGATAAGACCATTATTTCCTTATAGCTGCAAATAAAGCCTGTTCCCCCTTATAGATACCTCTGACAAGCTCCTGAAAATATGCCTCACACAGACACTGCCAGTGAGTCACCTACAGTATTGCTCCAAGGGTAGCTGAAGCCTCTGTACTTCCAAAAGTGTTCCCAGAAACTCAGCTCACCTCTGCTCTTCAAAGAATGTACCTGAGGAATAAAAAGTTTGATGGACAGTTCATAAACCTCTCCAGCTGCTGCCCAACACTGGGAAGGGACTTCCAAAGGTGTGTGGCCCTTTCCAAGAGAGCCTTTCCCAACAATCTAATTTTAAATGAAATGTCTCTGTGGATCCCAACTGTGAGGGCAGTTCATGCAATGTGTCACTACTCTGGAACCCTGGGGAATGGCTGGTTCTGCTCCAGAGTTATGCACTTTGGCATGGACACAAGGAATTCTTTTTCATGGCCCCAGGTGCAGCTGGGAAACATACGAAGTTTGCCAAGAGTGCAAAAAATGTCAAGACAGCAAGTGCTGCAGGTGGCTCCAGCAATTGACAGCAATTCAGCAGGGGCATCTCTGATTCAGGATCAGAGCTGCTACGCCTGGAATTTGTCAGCAGCCAGCAGACATACTCTGAAAGAAAAGTGGGATAGATCTTTCCAAAGGTGAATGATGAAATTTATTTCACTTAATCAAGGGCTGCAAAAGAATTAAGCACACAGTGCCTAAAAGCCTGAGGTGTCTGCTGCAATGCTTGGGGGCTGGAAAGATCCTGTGATTTTGGCATGCAAAACCAGGACTCCAAAGAACAAGAGAAGTTTGCTGTATATTCCAGTGGCCAGCTTGGGGCTCTTCTGCTAACAGAGAAGTTTCCATGCAAGGCATGGAGCTGACCAGATAATCTAAATTCCTGGGAATAGCAGTAATTAACCAAAGAGGCTGCTAGAGCTCCATGCCCCATGGAGAGGTCGTGATCTGGCTGACTGTCCTGGACAAGGATTCTGTAGGAGGAAGGTTCTGGAGCCTGGGGCTGCTGTCATCCAGGACTCCTCAAGTTCTGCTGTGTGAGGCTCTCAGGAGTACAGACCACAGAGCTGGTGGAGCTCTGACAGAGGAGGGTGGGAGCATTTTAGCCATCCTAGCCATGTGAGCCTTCACTACCCTGGCAGCCATTAACCATCTCCCCCACTAACATCAGCCATCCCACAGCTCTCTCTGTACCTTCCAAATGGGATTTTGGACTCCAGCTCTTTGATTAGTGTCCATATGCTGAAGGGAGAGGGAAGTTGTAAGTAAATGCAGCGATTTTTCACTTTTTCAACATGGAAAAGCATTGCATGCCAAGAAATGTCCTCTTTGTACTTGTTCAGACAAGTTGCTAATGTCTATATTGCAAGATTCAAGATATAAAATAGTCTCCCTTCTGTGTGCACATGTGGGAAGGAGAAGGGCTAGCAGAATGTAAATTTTGACTCTGTTGAAAGCACAACCCTGTGGGAATAACTCCCTACCATGCTCAGCTGCAGTGAGGAATCACTGCTGGAGAGAACAAACAGGAGAATCTTCATGAGTGTTGCATTTTCCCCTCTGTGCCTGGTGGTATTTAGCAAGTCTTTCCCCACAGTCTTATTGGTGGAGTTGGGAGTGATCTGTTCTCCAAAGGGGTGGGAAAGGATGTCTCTTTATTTTGAACACATGGTGAAAAAGCTGAATATAATGTTGGGAATTTGCAGTTGAGAACTGGATAGCAAAAAGGATATGAATAAAAAAATATATATCCCAACAATTAAATCATAGCTCAAAAAGAAGAAAGCAAAATCTTTGCAGCTGGAAGGGGGCAGGAAGATAGAATAGATTTGCACATTCAGGTTATTTATTATTCCAAAATAAACTGAAAGGCTTAGAAGTACAAATGGGCAGCTCAGCAGTGGAAGAGTGGGCAATGGTTGTACAGAACATTCTTTAAAGATTAGTCACTTCAATGTGCCCATATGTGTCTTTGAAAAATGGACCAGATTCTCTGTAGGTGTAAAAGGCAGAAGTTCATAGAACTCAATTATTTATACTAGTAGATAATTTAGATAATGTTTCTACTCCTGGAAAACACCAAAGTATGAAAACTTGACAAAAATACACACAGAACAGCAAAGGGGGGAAGAGCAGACCTTGCAAAAAATGCTTCTCTTCCTGCTAAAAATGGACATTAGATTTTCCTTTTAGTTTAAAAAAGATTTTGCTCTAGAAGTCTACTTTCCCTAAGCTGTGCAGCTAATTATAGTGGCTTCCACACGATACAACACTAAACAATTGTGCCAGTCTGCCCACTCCTAATGGGGGGCATTTATCTGTTTGCTTTCCAAGCAGTCACCAAGGTGAAGCTCATCTGGCCATATTCAGTACACTGTGAAGAGAAAACCAGCTCTGACGCCCATAGATCACCCTGGGTGCAACTTTTGGGGGGAATGAACTCAGCCAGCTCCTGTTAAGAATATCTCTGAGAACTAAGTGTGTATTTGTAAACACAGCTACCCTTGGGTTCTTGTGTCCATCTGTGTGCTGGTTCTGGCCTTTTCTCTGTTTTGTGACCCCTCCCTTGTTAGAATGATAATTAATTACCACAGTCAGAAAAGAGACTCGGTCTAGGTTGTACTAAAAGCAAAAAATCAAAATGCCTCCCTACCATACTGCAATTCTCTCTTGCATTTTTGCTGACAGTGGCAATGACATTTAATCAGAGAAGGTGCAAGTTCAAGCTGAGGAGGAGTCATTGATGCAGAGCGGTGTGAAACTGGTGGGAAAAACTTTGGCATTATTCTTCACCATTTGGAGTTTCACATTCCTGCTTTTAAACTCTCTGTTTAAAGATAACTAGTACAATTCATTTATCAAGGACTTTTTTAGCCCAGCTCACCATTTACCATTAATCCACCCGTCCTGATATGAATCTTCTGCTCATCTACTTTTGGCATAACTCCCTGTTTTTCTTCAGTATTTTTTTAGAAAGAAGTTGAAAAGGTAAAGTACACATGTTATGCTTAATACACACAAGCTGTGACTAGAGTCTGACCCATTTTTGTGTTTTCCAAGAGGGCAAACAGGGAATTTTTAATCAATAATTTGATCAAACACAAAACTGCAAACCTTTCTCTTTTATAGCATACCAATACAAAACTGGAATCATACATATGCCTGAGAAAACACTTCTCAAAAAAAACCCATTGTAAAGGACAATTCACATTTTGCAGTGGTATGAAGTAAACTTTTTACAGGACTTAGACCTTTTGTGCCAATATTTACCAAACAAAGCATCACAAGCCACACAATGACCCAAATTCACTTGCCATTTACAGCCATGCAAATCCTCTTCAACTATAAAGAACATAGAATTTCAAAATAAATCTGGCATTAAATAAAGATGTGAGATTATCATCCTGCTTGAGAAATGTACATTATAACCTGAGAGAAAGAATTCTTCTAAGCAACTGTGACATGGTATTTGGACAGCTGTTTAATAACAACATAAAATCCTGCCAGCTGAATTCTATTCTAGTTTCTCCTTGTGCTTCCAGCTGGCCTCTGCCTGGTCTAAGGGGAACGGAGACCAGAGCCAAAGATACACATTGCTCTGTGCAAGAATCAGAGAAAGGAAAGGCTGGGAGCCAAATCAGCCCCTCTGCTGCTGGGTGCTTTGGGCTGGAATTCACACCAAGACTGGCCAGAACTGGCCTGGAATCTTATCAAGAAATGCAGATGCAGATGTCACACTTCCACACATGTGCTCCAGGGCCACTGCAGTCTTTCCATGGCTCTTGGGTCTGACACCATGACCAGCCTCCTTCTGGGGATGAGGTTCTGACTCCTCTGGAAAACCCAGCTTTGCAAACTTGCCAGGCTTTCACCAGAGAAAATGGCTCTGATGTCCCCCATTGGAAAGCTGGGCCCCGAGCCCATGACAACAAAGTGTAGTGATACATTAGAGCTCATTCATGCTTAGATACATGTAACGTCATTGGGGAGGTGAAACCATCTGAACAGGAAATGTCAATTCATACAGCTTGCTGCAAAAACAGCACTGGAAGCATGTTTTATCTGAATATGCCAACGTATTCAAATCAAAACTGTGAGAATGCATGGCTTTTGTCTTCTTTTGTTTCAGCAGAAAGCAGAACAATAGTTAAAATATGTCACTGCAAATATGAAGTGATTTTGTGTTTAAAATACCAAACATTTTTTCTTGGTAAAGGATTCTGAAATGCTAGCATTTTGTTCTACTCCCCAGTGTGACCAGACTTTGAAATTTATAAAACCTCCCCTGAAAGAAACTCTGGTTTTGCACAGCTCCAACATTTAGATTGCCAGCTCCTAAAGCCTTTTATTATCTGTGTCCTGCAACTATAATAGAGGAGAAACAAAGACTCTAAGGAAGCCTCACTTATTTCTTGTCCCATCTTGTCTGATGGCTTTCTTCCCTAATAACATTGCTACCACATCACAGAACTCAGTATCAGTGCAACCCCTCACTTCTTTTACATATAAACCCTCAGTACTGAGGATGCAGCGAGACAAGCAGCCAAGCCTTTAACTCCACATGTTTTAATGTCATGTGTTAGCAGTCATGTAAAACCTCAGAGTTATTTTGCCCTAACCATGAATCAGGGTCTGTGCAGACTAAGTATGTCAAGCAGCTGATACAGGAGCTTTGCACACAAAACTTTCCTTTTCCCATTGCCTCCCCCCCATACTGATTTATTCACAATTCTGCCTGAATGTATTTGCCTGATGTGAAGCCTCTGCATGATGCCCTCATCTTTAATCAGTGTTCTACAGAACCTGCTTTCCTGTCTGGCCATCACCCAGAAATGGCTCTTGGGTAAAATGAGAAAAGATGCCAAATAAGCATTTAATATAGATCAGGTGGGATTTGATATGCTGCATATGGAAAGCTCCTCCTTGATTTAAATATTTGTCAGATCAAGTGTCTTGAGTATTCTGCATCAGAAGGCAGGGAGCTGGGAATGAGTCCCTGAAGATCCTGCCCCAGCTGCAAATGCTCAGGAGCAGCCTCTCCTGGAATCACTCTGGGTGAATTAATTCATGCTGGGCAATGCACATTCACCATAACTGTGTGCCTACTCCTCCAGTTCAATGTTTTATACAGAACTCTTTCTGTTCATTTGCAGGCACATTCAAAGAAACATTTTGCTGAAGCAACTATGAGATTTGTCTTGGGTTAGAAAAAAGTCATGGTGGTTCTCATTTTTTGTTCCTTCAAAGTTTTTTTTACTATTAATGGATGAATTTCCCAATCTATTCAATTGTACCCACGAGCAATTTTTTACCTAATTAAACTGTTCCGAATATCTACATTTCAAAGTCCTGCTTTGCATATTTGCCTCAAGGTAGTGTAGATTAATGTTAGCACCAAAAACCTCGACAGGACTGGAGGTACCAGGCATACACAGGGGTTGTTCAAATGTGTGTCACGTTCTGTGGGAAAGACACCAAGAAACTCTGCAAGCTGGGATGCAGCAAAGATTCCTATCCAGCTGTCAGTCCAGCCATTCAGATGTAGGTGCAGGAAAATTCACTACAACTTCACAACTCCCTCCTGAATTTAGTTCATTCTAATATGTTAATATGAAATGTCCTGGATAGAAACTATATGATTAATTAATCACATTTCATTTTACCCTGTTAGCAACAAGAAAAAACCAACCAAACTTAGTGCAACACCACCTTGCAAGATAGAGAAACTGAAACTCAATTTCATTTCATTCAAGACAAGAATTCCCATCGTTTTTCTGTGAAGCACCCTTGGTTTGCCCAGATCCCCATCACCCTGCAGCATAACTCCCTATTGTTATGCAGTTGAAATTAAATATGGCAAGCCAAATCTAATGCTTTTGTACTTTTAGAACACCTGCTTCCTGTACTTATCTGCATCTGAAGAAATAGACTTAGTTCTTACATATACAAAAAAGAGAAATAAGAGAAAATGGAATTTTGGGCTAGATTTAAAGTGATACCATAAGCATTTAAATTCCAGCAGTGGATGACTGCTAGCTTCCTCACCCAGCAGAAAGCAGTATTTAGGCCAGGAACCACTGGACAAAATCTCTAGTAAATTAAGCAAGACATCTGTTTAGAATATCCAAGAGGCTTCTGCCATCAAAACCCTCTAAGTCCATCTAAACCTTCCATTTTCTGCTTGCACTCAACACCTTTACTAGTGCAGGCTAAGGTGGCACATTCAGGTGAGACCCTGTGGGTAAAAGGAAGAATCTAATTGTGATAGTTTTGCTGTTTGCTCATACACATGGTGGCACCTTTCTGAGTAGTGAATATATAAGTAAGAAATGTTAATGATACCTTTTGAAAAATCACAGTCAGACCTGGACTGCTTGCAGGATGGCCATGATTTTTGCTGAGGAACAGAATGTGGTGTTCAGATGATGGAAAATTTCAATGAAGTGGCAGGATAGGGGTATGAATTAAAACAACTGAGCTAATGTAGAAAGAAGGAAGTTTGAAGTCAGTAAGAATAATGGATACCATGTGAGCTGACTGGTATGGTTATGTAATGAAATTAGAATATCTAGGTAGGAGAGGAGGATTTTTACATCATCATGAGATGATGAGATGGTGAAGCCTGAAGGTCTGGGTGAATATCTGAGCATCACAGGTCGCAGAATGACCTCTAAAACCTTGGAACCCATTCATATATTCATGTCAGTACCAGAAGCTGAACTTTAAAGGCTGGAGTGTTCTTCTCTCTGCACAATTAGCAAAAACTCTTGTGGGATAGAATCTTGTCATGCATTTTGGTATTTTTATCTTAAGGTATGCACTGACATGCTGGGCAGACTCTTCAGATGACAAAGGGAGAAACCAGGAAACTCCTTAGGAGGCAACCTTACTCAGAAAGCTCATGTGTTCACTTGCCAACCCCTGTGCACAGGGAGTTATGAACTGGCAGGAGAAATGGATCAGTCCCACAAGGAACTGCAGGAACTGGCTGAAGAGCAAGAGAGAAACACAGCTACAGGATAACAAGGTGACTGAGAATCTTGTGGTTCTCCAGGGTCTTTGTAACTAACAGCCATGAAACAGTTTGCTTTGTCAGGGACCATGGCTGGCCAGGAACTCACATTTAATTGAAAAGGAGACCCCCTGCACTCTTCCTTTTTTTTTATAGCATTGACAATATCATCTTGTTAAGCTGGTATCTGTGGAAAAATGCAACCCTGATTCTTGGCCTGTGGGGTTTTTTTTTGCTATTTCACTCCAAAGAGAACTCAGCAGGCAAAACATGACATTTCCCTGGTAATTTTCACACCTCAAACAGGCAGTGATATTTTTCTAATACCATGCATTTCTCTATTTGCACTTCACACACCAAATGTTTCTGAGTCGAAGGCAGCAGATTCACATTTGTGATAAACCCATTGCAGTAAAGAATATTCTGTGATTCTGAAGGACAAGAACATCCCTGAGATTGGAAAAGTGCAAAGACAACACAAGCCACCACAGAGCCTGGTACTGAGCTATTTGTGAGGATGTGAGGAATTGAAGGTGAAAAAGGCTAAAAAGCACCTGCAAATTCCAACGGTCTTTAAAGTCTATTTTTGGAGCATTTGAAAGAATATTAGAGTAAGGCAGATGATACTGAAATTAAAACAGCAAACCTGACTGCAAGCTGGGCATTAATTATTGCATCATTCCTTGCTGCCCTTGAAGTGAGCTGCACCAACACTTGCATTTACACAAATTACTACCAAATAACCAAATCACACTGAATAAACAAAGCAGTGTCATTTAGTGAAATAGGAAAGTGAAGCATCTTGGCCTAAACCATGGGACCCAGGTGTAGTCTCCATCCCATAGGTCCACATCCACATTTCAGCTGACATAGGTTATCAATCTTGCTATTTATTAATAGTTTCTATAATTCAAAGCACTCTGGCACTCCAGCAGCTTTTATTTTAGAAGACAGCATCTCTATTTTTTAGCAGACACTTTACTGGCTCTTTTCTCTCAATGCTTAAACAAATGCTTCATATTGTTTCTCCTATGCTTCTCCATGAATTAATTTAAGCAGAAATTATTCAGGAGTTTAAAATCAGAATATATCAATTTCTCTTTTCTTTGAGCTGAATTCTGCCTTTGAAACAATCTGAAGATCTCTTTTGATTGAAGGCATTCTGCCTTCATCCGACAGAACAAATTTATGTAGAACAGAAGCTGCTGAAGGTGGGTGTATTTGACTACTAAAGAAATTTGCAGATAATAATGACATTCATGAAAGATTTGTCAAATTCCAGGTTGTACTTGTTAAAGTTTGTTGTTCCTGTGAGCCTTCTGGAATAACAGAATACCTGCTTGTCAAAAAAAAATCTTTGTATTTAGATCCCTTGAAATCCAGGGAAAAAAGAATCAAAACATCACTCTTTTGCTTAGAAATGTCTTTCCTACTTGTACCAAAAAATTGCTTTTCCTTTCTAAGACAAGAAATCACAGTGGCTAATAATCAACACTGCTCAATTACTTACACCAAATAGTAACTTATTACTATGACTCAACGAGAGGGTAATTTATGTTGTTTCATTACTATCTCATGAATCTTCTTGACTTACATTGCTAATATGGCAGATAACTAATTTGCTTCATGTCATTAAAGAATTTTAACCTGGGACTGTATTTAGGGTTTCACTTAATGCTTTTATATCAGAGTTCAAAGAAGTAAAAGCAATAAATAGTGAGGTAAATTGATTCTAGCCTGGTTGTGTTCACTGTATCCTGGGGTGTGTTTATATCAGATTTAAAACTGAAACAGTAACAAAATAACCGAAGCAGAGAAAAAAGGAATTCTCCATATCTGTAGTTCAGGAAAGAACAGACAGCTGTCAGTATGAATCTATCTTGTAATTTATAAAATAATCAAAGATTGGTTTCTGTGGTGGAAAGCAAAGGAAAAAAAGGGTTCAGTCCAGGGAAAGCTCTGACTGATATTTATCTGTGGAGAGGAAGCAGAGAAGGTTGGGTTTTCCTTACACACTTGGGATTAGCAGTTTCTGGCTGTCCTTGTGTGTTCTTAGCTTCACATCTCTCCTCATCCCAATGCTGAGAGTTCCATGTTTTTACTTTGAAAGACAATCCTTGTCTTGTCAAGGAAACCTTTTAGGGACAGAGCACTAGAAAGGAAGTTTCAAATCTTTAAGAGAGCTGGGAGAAGTTTTTACCAATTCCCTAGGGATGGATGGGTCAGAACCCAGGCTCCTGCTCCCAGGGGTTGCCATCCATCCCTACAGCACAGGCAAAATCTTCCCTTTGGGCTCCTACACCACACCTGTCCTCTAGCAAAAAGGGACCAGAGGCAGAAAAATCTCCAGTGCTCCCACAGAGAAGGAAACCAGAGATTCCAAGGGCAGTGCCTATGTACCTACAATATCTCATGGTTGTTTTAAGGACTAAGCTGGATTAAAGAAGCAAATTGAGCTGAAAAACCCATTAGTTAACAATTTCTACTAAATATACTCCAACAGAGGGAAAATTCACTTTTAAGAGTGAGTTAGCTGATTGCTGTCTGCATAAAGCTTGACCACAACTAAATTAAATGCTCTCCATTCACTGATAACTCAATGCCAGAACTCCTGTAACAATGAAACTTTTCCTGAGTCAAGAATTCCTTTAAGGAACTCTTTGCACCACTCTTTGCACCAGCCATCCTTATATGCTCAATTTATGACCCCATTTGAAAAGCTCCTGCAAAACCTAGAGCATTCTCAATACTCAATTTGGAATGCCCGTAACTCAATCCAATGAAAACCAATTTTCTCCAGAGAACTCAAAAGCCTTTCTTCTTAGTGAGAGCAATTTTCAAGCAGTATTTCAAGTTTCAGCTCCCATCGGTTTTGGCTGTAAAAGTGTTTAAAAAGAGTCACTCTCTCTATAAATATAAATGCATATAAATATTACACTTCTATTTTACTTTGGTATAGATAATTTTTAACCTCTCAATTTCATCACATACAGGAGCAGCTGAATGCCCTTCACTCAGGAGCTTCCAGGCAAACTAAGATTACCACAGGTTTCAGGAAGAGACAGGCTGAAATATTTAGGAACAAAAGGTGAAAATGCAGAAGAAAATAAACTTGAGAGTAATAGAAATCTTATAGTTGTTTTTCTTGCTTTCCATGGATCTCCAGAGTCCCCAGAATTCCTACACTGAGCTCAAGACTCCTTGTACTTGTCCCTCTGCAGGAAAATGTGTATTAAGAAATAATTCTCCCTCAGTAAGAACCTAAATATACGCTGTTAATGGTGAGAGAAGGAACAGAACTGAAATCAAAATCCCAATAAGCCATCCAACACATATAATTCAACAGTTCAGCCACAAATTAAATTCAAGCCTCCAGCCTAATCTTCCTGTATTTTAAATCAACTTATTACTGTTTATGACTTGTTTGCCTAGCAAAATTTCAGTTCCTGCTAGTACACTGCAGGCTTTGTTGCCAGAGATCCGATGCTTCCATGTCTTACTCCTTCCATATTTGCCTCCTCTCTTTTCCAGTGTGCACTCAAATTGTTTCTATCCAGTAAGAACAGATTCCATCCCGGGCAGCCAAGAGATTTAAAAACATCCCTTATTGCATTTCTGCAAAGGTTAAGAGTTCCACTCCATTGCTTCTCCTATTGCAATAAACTAGATGTGATGGAGATCCCACACAGATGAATCCTGGCTTTCATATACCCCATTAGAGTAGGAATAGAAATAATTTTGTTATCTCTGAACATTACAGAAAAATTGGTTTTCTCACTTCTTGTTTGTGCAGAACATTGGAAATCTCAAACTGTTACAAGTCAAACTCCCATGCACTTTTGGAATAATTTGAAGATTTTCAGTTTGGATAAAACCACTGCAAACACATCACTGTTTTTGTTAGCATTACCTAACATTTCAAAACTAGGACTTACTCAAATAATAAAATAAGCATCCCAGATTATTTTTCATACTGAAGACTGCAAATATTTTTTCTGATAAATTCAAAATCTTCTGATTGCAAAAACTTTCCCTCTTATTCTATTCCCTTTGCCTTAGTTTTTGCTTCAACAAATTTCAACAGCATCCAACCCATTGTGCCCTCATGGTGCTGAGATTCTGCAAGGCTTGTTCTCATCCTGCAGTTAAATTTTTATGCAATCTAAATGTCCTTGCTCTGCCAGTTTAACAGATCCAACATATTATTTCAGTGGATTTTGCATCTGATAAGCACTGCCACGTGCAAACATGAAGTTAAGAACCGAATCCTGATTTTACATCTGCAAAGCAATGGCAAGCATTCAGGAGTTTGATGTAATAAAGGTTGGGACAATATCAGAAGCCACAGCTTGGTTCACTTACTACTAAAATTTCCTACAGGAACTCTGGTCACTTTGACAGCTCATGAAATATTAGCCTAAGCAAAACACATCAGCACTTGTATATGTTTGAGAAGAGCAATTTATCAGAAATACAATAAACGCCAGCTGTAATTCTCTCAGAGGTCATTAGAACTTGGAAGTTAAGATTTACATTTTTTTATCAGAAGGAGAATTTACATTGGATTGAATTAATTTTTGGTATGTCCATGAATCATTCAGTTTTAATGGAGTTTTATCAATTTATAGCAGCAAATGATTTATGCCATTGGCATGAGGCCCTCATAGGTTTCAAATCTGCTGAAATTAAGCATTGGAGCATTCACTTTGGTTATTGTATCATTTTTAAACCTTGCAATGCGTCTGGATCTCTTGGATAGAAAACCATGCAGTAGCATTTCTTGCAGCCAGGAGCCTAGGCTGGAGACAGACCTTGCAGAAAAATAGGTAGCCTAGCTGAAATATCTGGCATTGCAGCTAAAATGAGTGTTGCTCAGAGACCTACCTTTAGTGCACAAAAACAAACAGGATCAGAGGTCATGTCTGAGATGGTATTGCAGGATTCATTGGGTTCATTCCTCCAGTACCACACTTACCTGTTCTTACAAACTGCAATAAAACATTGCATTATAATAACACATTACACTGACAGCATTTTACATGGATTAACTTCCTAGAAAAACTTCTAAAATACCTCACCAATTTTGTGGTTTTCAGCTCTGCTTCTTTTCCATTTCTGATTATTTCTCAAGTTTTCACATGTTTTTGGTTCTAAAACTTCTTTAGAATATATTCAATAAAATGTTACACAGACATGAACACACTTCCTATACACTGCAGACAGTCAATTATGTATGATTCAGCTTGAGTGGAAAAGAAAAGGGATACTGTAAGCATGATGATTTCATGTGCTTGCTAAAACTAAGGCTTGCTGGTACTTTCACCGACAAACTTGGCTTCTTCTTCCCAAGAGTGGGCTGGAAAGTTTTCCCAAATTCTACAGTGCAATATAGTTGATGAATACTTTTTTCTTAGTACTCAATATTCCATAGACAGCTAAGCTGGAGAATTATCCAGGGTGATGCTTTCCAAGGCAGCTTTCATTCACCTTGATTAAACTATTTCAGGAAAAGTTCTGCTCTCATGCCTAAAAGACTGGGCAGCAAAGTGTTGAACCTTGATTTTATAGAGGTAACTCCTTTTTGTTTCCAACATGTGGAGTTTCTCTGTCTACACACAGGCACCAATGAAAGGGAATGCTCAGGCAAGTAAGAACTGCAGGTCTTCTTTTAATTAAAAAAGCTGTGCTACATATAGCACAAGATCATGCCACAAATTTTATCTCAGCTGAAACCTCACACATGCATATAAAAATAACCATAAATCCACCTAAACAAGCATGACTCCATAAAGCAGTGGGAAAACATCTTGACCTTTTCTAGACATCTCTTGAAAAGGTTTTCAAGGATTCCTAGGCAGGCCTTACCTAGGTGATAGTGCCCCTGATGATATCCTAAGTGTAGGAATGGTATTTACTGGCATAACTCTTGTGCATTATCTGAGCAGGGTTGTGTCCCTGCAGCAAATACTGCACAGACTGACCTCCCAGACCCTGCTAACTTGGAATCAATTGCAGCACACACTTAGTGACAACTTACTGTAGGAACACAGAGTTTGTTCCTGCTTCATTTTGATGGGTGAATGTGTCTGGTATTTTCTGCAACACTTGACAGTAAAATGAGATTGACACCATTGGAAATGACATGCCTTTATATGCTTTGGAGTGTATTTCTCATCCAAGAGCACTTCCAGCTCTCAGAGTACTCTCTAGGAACAGTTGCAGCACGAACCAGCTGCCTGGTGTAAATTGTAGGGGAGTTCTTATTGACCTAATCAATCCACACTGGTAGAAAGAGGCAGGCCATGCTGAAAAAGCCTCCTCTCAGTGCACTTGTTAAGGAAAGATTAATAGGACTGACATCTGTGAGAGCAAAGATAAAGGTGAAAGCCCAAGAGAAACAGATCAAAACATGCAGCAGCAACCCAAAATATAACAAGTATTTTCTTCTATACTGCCTCATTCTCTGTCCAGAACTACAGATTTACATGAGATGTTACCTAAAACTCATTAACACAGAAAAAAAGCAGAACCTCTAACAAATACTTTGCCTTTTTGGGTTCAGAGTTGGGACTTCCTGCTGGAAGAGATCAGAAAAGAAAGAGTGGTACAGAAAGAGCAATTAAATTTCTCAGATTAAGTTTTGACACTCAAAACTGCTACTAACTTGTGGGTGACTGACAGCAAAGTGAGAACCGGCAGCATTTCCTCTAAAGAAAAATCATTGCATAGCCTAGTAAAGTAATATTTTAAGGTATGACTTCTCTTATTTGAAAAACAGGATTGACAAATGCTATTTCTGTCTCGGATCCATTTTGAAGTGTTTCCACTTTTTAGCAGCAACTTCAGCTTCAATCAGAGTGCTTGCTGCTGGAGCACAGAGGCAAGCCATGGTCTCAGGAGTATGGCTGCTATAGGCCACCTTCTGTAAGCCAAATCCAAGTATTTTTTACTGATAAATCTAAAACTGATTTTGAGGTCACTAGGGTACCTTACTTAGACAAAGTTGGTGTGCTACAGATGCTTTTAGAACAAATTCCTGCTCCCACTGAAGTCAGCAGCATTACCACTGACATCAGCAAGATCAGGACTAGAAGTTCAAAATTTCCCTGTGGTATGAGTACCTGCTTTTCTGTGCCTTGTAGGTTCTTACCTTAAATATCACTGAGCTGAAAAGAGCAGAGAAGTGTTTTTAAAACCTCTTTTCAAATGGGTGTCCTTGAATGGAAACAATATTCTCTATCCTTTGCCCTTGTAACATCACTAAACAGAGATGTTCGACAAAAATACAAAATAATAAATTAGTTCTCTTTTGCTAACAGATTAGATGAATTAATTAAAAAGCCCTTAAGCTTTGAGAAATGCATATACATTTTGCATAATCTCCTTGGATGTGTTTTAGCAAATTAAAAAATGAAGTTTATGATTTCCTTTCCCCCATACTTCCCAACTCATGTGCTTATCTATAAAATTCAGCAGTGGGAAAGGATAATTATCCTTAACAGCTGGATGTGGAGAGCAAGACAGGCAGAGAAGCCAAATGTCTGTGTACAGACTCTGCTGCAGATGGAACAGAGTTTGGTGTTCCTGAGCTACAAACCTGCCAGACATAAAGCACTTCCAGGCTGGGAATGCCACAGTTCCCCAGAAGTGCACCGCACACAGGACCTGGAGGTTGCTCACAGTAATCACAGCAAGGCCAAAAACACAAGCACCAAGTGAGTCAGCTTGGGTATCTGCAGGCCTCAAAAACACAGCCCAGGTTTTCAAGGAGTCAGAGCAAAGAACTGATCCAGGTCACCCGGATCCCCAGCTTGTGCCATGAGCCTCAGAACAACCTTACTTTATGGAGTTTAAAAGTTTACATCTCGTTGGATTTTGGGTGGGTAAGAGCATTACTTACAGCACTTGGAACTTCTGCTCAGTACCACTTAGGAATTTACCATTAACCCAGGTTATTAAAAAGCATAATCCAGCAGGGAAGACTTTGAATCCAATATCTTTTTCTTTTCAATATTGTTAATTTTTAATAGGTGGCTTTTGAATGCTGCAACAATCCATAAAAGAAAATCTTCCATATTTTTAGTATCTTTAATTTAAACAGTTGTATCTTGAGACCTCTGATCCTGTGCAAAGAGCTTTTGAGAGCAGTTTGTTTGCCTTAATGAAATTTCTGCTGAGGAATCAGCTGAGGAGTTCCTAATGTATCATTTTACTTAATGGTCCTTTTTTTAACACAAGAAGCAGCCAACTGGATTTCTCTCTTCTTTGGCAAGCTTTGAGCACCTACCCTTTCATCATTCTTTCACCTTGAACTCTTTCTAGCTCTCTCCCCATATCATGCAACAAAAGCCTTTGATGTCCCAGAGCTGTGCCACAGAGGTCTCACCACAAGCTCATTAACTCACTGTAAACCGCACTGCTGTGCCATGTAAAAATATACAGAGTATTTCCATTTTTGGGTAGCTTTGCCCAAAAGACTGTAAAAAGGCATCACTACAAATTGGGGTACACATCTCAATGTTCATTTTTAGTTTATGTGGCTTTGGTAGTTTCTCACATCCTCATTAAAAAACATTAATGCTGTGTATAAATATATATATATATACACATGCATATATGTTTTGTGAAAACTTTTACTTTTTAGATGCAGCATATTGTACTTCTTAGTAGTAGAATATTATATCTTTAGCACAAAAAGTCCTGCAGCACTTTAGAAACCACTTTGAAGATTGAATGTAACAACCTATGATTTATCTGACAGATGTTTCATATTGTTTGATAGGGAGAAATACATCCAAGATTATAGCTTACATTTATAGCAAGATATTAGTGTAAACTCCTGGATGTAGTGCCAGCACACTCCTGGCAGTCAGCAGTACATCTGGCTATGCTTAGTACAAGCTAAGACCTCCACAGCCTCTCTGCTTGTCTCACTCACAAGGACATCACATGCCCTTACTGAAAGGTCCAGTAACCAAACAGTTGAGAAGTCACAAGGTTTGATTTTTAAGTTTATGGACAGCCCCTCAAAACCCAGAAAGCATGACAATTCAATAAATGACTGTACCTGACAGATCACAGCATTAGCAGCAGACAACAGCAGGTGGCTGATGCCAATAAACCCCTTAGGAATTTCTGTCATTCTCCAGGGAATGGTAGCATAAAAGCCTCAAATAGAGATTAGCCAAAAGAGCTGACCCCAACAACTGAAGATTCAACAATTAATTGAAAGCTGTGTATTTGCTGATGGATCCAGCACAGTTGAATTTGTCCCATGATATCCCATGGCTAACAAAAACCTGAGGGGCCCGAAAGCAAAGCTGAAAAGCATTTTGCTTGCAAATAAACAGTATAAAAAGAAACATGCTGGCAAAATCATTCACTGAGGAGGAGAGAGCAAGCATGCTGGCAGCATACTCTCACCAAAATAAAAAGAAGACAATAATTCCAAATTATTTTTTAAAGGGAAAAGAACATTTCACCTGAATTTAGTCTTTTGAAAGATTCTAGAAAGCTGTGCAAATAAATTCAAATCCTGGATTCTTCTGAGAATGCAAGATATCCTGGGAGGATCAGGAAACATATTTGTTTCTGATTTCCCTCCTATGCTGTGCTCCCTTTCTTTCCTGCTTAAGTGACAATGCTCCCAATGTTATTTCCACTTAGTGGATCTTTAGTTGTTACGTAAAATGCTTTGAACGTATTTGTGGCAGATTTTTACTTAGCATAGTTTGAAATGTGAGAATAAAAGTAAAAATCAATAAAATATGAAAAGCTGACTCTGGTGTGAAAGGGGAGATAAATGGCAGATACCTCCTCACTGCTAATTCTCTTCACTGGACATCTGACAGGGCAAGCCCTAATTGTGTGCATTCCACATACCTGAACAAGGATGTTCCAGTAGCCAGAACTTCATTTTCCCTCTGAAAATTCTTGGAGAATAATATTTAGTCTTCTTTTTTAGGTTTCAGTGAATTCTTAGATTAATGGTCTCTGGAATTTTTAAAATACATATATGTTAGCATTTATTGATAAGAGTCAGTGAAGTAATTTCTCTCTGTTATACTCTGAAAAGATAATTATCTGAAAACATAATTACAACCATGCACAGCAGAAAAACATTTTGCAGCTTTCTTAGTCTGCCTGTAGACTTTTAAAATATTTTCATATCCTACAAAGTAATGTTATGACTATCAGTAATTATGAAAGAAATTTAAAGTCAAGTTAATGGGATCGGGTTCTTCTTATACCTTCTGTAGTCTTGTACACTTTCATTGATGTTTATAAATTTTGAAAGTTACTCAAAAAAATACTTATGCCACAGGAGGCTTACTTTGTAACATCTAAATTTTTAAACACTTTAGGTGTTTTTATCTGCTAGTTGTAACTTTACCTATTTTTAGGCAAAATGACCAAGTTTCTAATAATTCAGTTGCTTTTAACATTTCTAAATGGTTTTAAAAGCAGATTTATATTTTTATTGCCTTAGCCAATTTAGAAAGAAGTTTCTGGACCTCAATTTTATTAAACCTACCATTCACCATAGTTGAAAATATAAAAAAAACATTGCTAACAATTGCCCAGAAAAAGAGCTACAGCCTTACATAGTTTGTTACTCGAGAACAAACATAAAATGCATTTTTTACTAAATAGTCAACACAAATGGTAAGGTTGCTGTTGCAGGCCACAGGAAAGTAGAGGGGTAAAATACAATTTAGTCAATCAATGTTACCTAATATCTGGAGTTTAATTATAGAAATTAAGCAGAATACAGTCATGCCAATTTTTATCCCAATAGAGATATTTTAAAACACAAGCAGACAGTTCTAAAGTGACCCACAGACACAGTATTGCGTTCCAAGGACTTTTAGTTTTAATTGTGACACACAAGGGAAGTACAGGAGGATTGCAACTAGACAGAAAATACACGAGTAGCTACATCTCCTACCATGACTGCAATGAAGGTGTCAGTGCAGGATTTAATCAGGAGAATTCCTAATTAAAGGCAGCTGGACAAGACAGCCACACATACAGATTCCTGACAGCCAGCCATGGGCACATCCATTGACTGAGCTGAGAGCTGAAACACAAAGTCTGTAAGTCATAAAATGATTTGAACTGGAAGTGACCTTACAGCTCATCCAGTTCCATGGGCAGGAAGAAGTCACACAAGTAAACCTCTACTACATTTTTAAAAATATATCTTGATTGGACTTTCTAAGTGAGAAGCTCTACAGAACTTGCCATTGAAGTAACAAAACATTCAGAGAAGGTTGAGAAAGTTAAGTAAATATAATAGCAAATCTGAAGTGCTGGGTGTTTTTAAAATTACAATTTAGAACTGAAAATATGCTCAGATAATGGAAAGCCTACAGAAGAAACAAAAGCCTACAAGGTGCTTATGACTCTGTGCTACATTAATGGCCTTGCCAACCTAACAGTATTTTTGCCTTTAAAGATCTTGTCAGAACACTTCAGTGCATTTTTATTATGAATTTTATATTATTCAGACCCTTTCTATTTCACTTGGTGAAATTACTTCCATTACAGACTTTCAAATCAAGGCAGGCAGGGATTTTGAATTGGAGCTGTAAGCACAAGAATCCATAATACTGAGAAAGTTTACTTAAGTGAATTGGCCTTAGACACTGTAATTCAATAAGAATTACATTTTTACAGCAGAACTCTGCCTCTGGAAAGATGTGAAAGGTAAAGACAAGATCTATACTCACATAAAGGACAACTTTTGAGCTTATTTATGTTTTGTGAAGGATATGACTTCATCTCTTCCCATCATATATCTTCTAATCATGTTTGTGTAGTATAGGGCAGTACAAGCCCCCAGCGCTATATAAACAATGGATAATGACTGAATGCACCTAATCCGTCTCCAACAATTCTATTATGATTTCAGGAGTTACCTGGAAACCACCCTGAAAACATCTGTGCAGGAATACAGTGAAAGAGAGACATAGAAATTACATTTCCTTTTCTTCTAATTAGTCCTATCAGAGCCCCACCTCTTTTCTAGAACATAATGAAGTATCATTAGCTGTAGTGGGATGTTGTCTGACAGAACTGTTGAATTCCTTTTGATTCATAGCATAGACTGTCTGCTGCACTTATTGTGAGCCTGCCTGGTTTTGTCTGCCTGCCTTCAGAGCCAGGAGGAGTCCAGGAGGCTGGGCAAGCAGGGACAGCACTTCCAGTTGTGACACTTGAGGCACAGGAAGGAGCTCTCAGGATCCCTGGAGCCTTCTCTTGTCCAGGCTGAGCCTCCCCAGCTCTCTCAGCCTTTCCTCATGGAAGACAACCTGCAGCCCTCAGGGCCTGCCCCTCAACTCACTCCAGCAGCTCCAACAACAAACCTTGCTTGGTTTACAGGGACAAGACTGTGAAATGGCATTTCACAAGGCCAGATTCAACATCAAATTACCTGGTTTTACAACTGGATGGCAATTACCTAGTTTTTCAGTGCTCTGGCTAAAAGGCTGACTCAAACAACAGTTTAAATAGGCCCCAGTTCACTGGAGGAGGAATCTGAAGCCAGGGAGCAGCTGCACAGTAGTGTGATGCCTCCTGGTCAGGGATATCTGGGTTGTCTGAGAACAGCAAGTCTCTGAGCAACATGGCCACATGTTCAAGTAAAAAGCAACGTGCCAAATCATACTCATGTCACATACTCATTGACGGGGCCAAATCCAGTCTGAAAGTCTGGCTTTCTGATCAGTTCTAAAATATTTCAGCCAGCCACAAACTGTCAAACACTTCCTCCAGGAAGTGGAGCTCCTGGAGACATGACTGAAAAGCTCGTGCCCGTGCCACTATATCCTGCGTACTGCCATAAGAATCTCTCTCAGCTTGGGAGATTGCAGCACGTTTCCCCAAAGTTAGTAAGCATTCCAACAAATTTCCATGGATCAAGTTACTTGAGGCCAAATGTTTATATTTCACTGAAGCCCAAATAAAATGTGCAACTGCGAGCAGAGCAGTAAGCAGTGGTAGGAATACGAGGCAAATTTGCATACAATATTGCTGAGGATAAAGCAAAGGCTCTGAGTTGCATATTATTCCTCTGTCTCTGTACAACATTTCAATCCAGCCACACTATAAACCCAAGAACAATTAATTTCCAAACTGCTGATAGTGCTACTCCCACAAAAGTTCATATTTTAAGGCAGCTCAGCTCACATCCATCCAGAAACCCATATCTACCAAAGGCTAAGCTTTATAAAGCTCAATGTCAAAGTCCTAAAAATATAGTCCCCTTCTGGTTTATTACATTGGTGACACATGTGAAATTAGCCTTATAAGAGAAGGATGAGAAAAACTCCCAGGATTTTTGTGGAGGTCTGAGAGGTAAGGACTGAACATATTTAGGTTATGCTGCTCTCTGTTGCCCTTGAGGAACATGGGACACACTGTCTCAATAATTACTGGTTTTATTACTACTCCTTTTGGCTTTTGTGATCTTGTTAGACTGTTCCTCCTTTATAAGGGCAAGTGTGCTTAGCAGAAAATGATGGCCTATAGTCCATTCACCTCCTAAACACCTGCTTTGGGTTAAATTGCCACTACTCATCGAGCTCAACACACTGAATTTACAGTATAAATAAACACAGCAGAGGAGGAACAGAAGGGCATATAAAACACAAGCAAAACAGTGGAGTTGTGTATTTATATTTGTTACACCTGCTTTTATTACCCTTGTTATGTCTTCTATTTCAGTCCCCAATCCAGGCATTGAATTTTGAGAAACACTGGACTCAATTTTTGATGTACAAAATCAGACAGCTAAAAGATTAGCCAGTTGTGGAATGCCTCAAACAGCATCCCCCTGCTTATCTAAAAAGCTGCCCCTCAGACTCTGGGGATGGATTTCCTCCCCTTACACAGAATATCAAGCAAATGTAACATATTCAGAGTCACCCCTGTTATTGTGGCCCAGCATTGCTATGAATAAGGACAGGTGGATTATGTTACCTAGGCTGTTTTCCCAGGTATTCAGGAGCTCATTGGATCTGAATGCAGAACAACAGCAGCCACTCTCCTGCAACTCCAAGAGCACGAAAGCTCCAGGGCACCTTTTCTCTGTCTGGGGACAGATCTCCCTTATTTCTATAGAAAATGGAGGTAGCTCTCAATTTTCCACAATCACTCATACCTCAAGTGAACAGACAAAACACTTCTACTTTCCTGGTCTGTTGCTCCTGCTGCGTTCCAGCTCTGCAATCAGGCTAATCAGGCTGCTAAGAACTTTTCAGGGAGCACAAATATCAATAATCCTTCTCTGGCTCCTCAGCTAAGAGAGCTCAGCAGCTCTCAGCCTGCACAGACCTCAGACACACAGCAAAGTACTGAACCTCCAAAAATGGCTCTGAAATGGGATGTGGCGCAGCACAACTAGCCCTCTGAGGCTTTTAGCAGCAATCTCTGTCTAATGCCAAGCTGTGTAAAATACAGTGGAATTCAGAGTGTTCCTTTACCAGAAAGAATAATTAATGCAAGCAGTTATTATGGAAGAACACAGCCAACCTCATTTGCATCAGTGGTACTCTGCCAAACTCTTTACATTTGTGATAAATTGTCATTTCCAGGCCATTTTAGAGTCCCTTTGCATGAGCAGTGGGAAGGGCAGAAGAATAAATAAAAAATGAGAAATATTAATCATTTTAATTGGAGGAGTTGGACATTTTTAGGTACATTAAGTTTCACATTGAGCATGAAAACATCAGAAGAACTCCTGAAATTTTGTTCTAGTTTGATTACTGTGTAAACCCTGTCTCAGGAAAGGTCTAAAAATAATTGATGCTGCAGCTACTGAAGATTTGTCCATAACATAATGAAAACCCTTTCATGAACTTTCAGTTTCTCACAGCTGTGTGATCAAAGTGAGCTAAATCATTAATCTGCTATTGTAAGGAAATGTGTGAGACATCTGCTGGCAGCACATTCAAAAACCACCAATTTTTTCCCTACTGTTTAAGGCAAGGGCAAAGAGTAAATCTAGTTCAAAACTCATTAAGACTAGTAGAGTCAGTCCTATTAGCTTCAGTGTTGTTTTTTTTTTTTTAATCTGATCCCTGATATATTAAAAAAGGTGCAGTAGACAGCAAGTATGCTTGTCCTTTTTTTGATTTTTTCCCTCTTTTTGGGGTAGCTATAACCTCCTGCCCTCCTTGCTCTGCAGTGCTGAAATGCAAATTGCAGTGCTCTCAGAATGAGGCGAAGATAAACAGCTGAAGAACACAAAACCAAACAATTTTTCAAAGGCACAAGCAAGAACTTGGAAAATAACTTTCCAATGCATATTTTAACTATCTTACCCTACAAAGCACAGAAGATGTGCATTTGGGCAAGGGATACTGGCAATATTGGCCCTTACGGATCACATATCATCACGCTCACCCAACAACCTCCAATTCTTGTGGTTTTCAAGTTTGTTTTGCTCTAACTCCCAGAAGCTATTACAGTGGAAAACAGAGCCGATCCACTGCTACTGTAGGGCACCATTCAACTTGAAATAAAAGATTGCCCAATTTCTATCTGCCTTCTACATCCATGCTCAGGTGGAGTGATGCTGACATATCTAAATGGAAGTAGAGAGAAATGGAAACAAACCACCCAGTTCTCCCCACACATTTCAGCTTTCTGGCACACTAATTTGAAATTAATTCTTTCAAAACCACATCAAATTAAACACATTGCCTATAGTCTACATTCTGCATGTGAAAGGGATACACTGAGCACATGGAACAGGGTAGAGGAGCTTAAATCTACCAGGAACTAGTCACTGAAATGCTGGCCAGGTGTTTTACTGGAGCTGCCAGGTAAAAAGTTCATAAAGAGAATTTTTCCTGCTGGCAAACAGCAGAAAATCCTGCATGCAGCCACCTAGAATTACCTGCCAGAAGACTTCACCCTGAAATATTTTCTCTTAGGGTTTCTCACTCCTTGTCCTCTGTCCTTATGATATATTCAAGACATATTTTCTCAGATTTATTAACACTACAGCAAATAAATTTGCTAAGTTTGAAAAGTTAAGGCTGACATAAGTGTTCTTGAAAGACAGAAGCCAGGCATCTCTGTCAATATTAAACCTGCAGTGTTTCTTTCACAATTTCAGTGGAAACCCATCCTTCTTTCCAGAGAGATCCACTTCAGGATCAACACCTCTTGGCAGCAGAAGATGAGATTAAGTACTGACAGATCAAGATATGATAATAGTAACAATTGTGATGAATAAAAAGGAAAAATAGGGCTAATGGTTCCCTACAACCTGAGTTTCTCTGTTGAGTTGCCACACAGACCATGTCATTGGAAGGGTTGTTGTCATTGTGCTTTTCTTTTAAACTCAAGAGAAACAAGCAGTTCCTCCTCACCCTTTATATAATTCCCAGTAAATATCCACAATTAAGTAAGGTTTGAGAGGCAGTGACACAAAGAACTCAATGAACTTCAGCTCTTCCAAAGGCCCTTGTGCAGAAATGGTGACTTTTTACAGCTGAGTGAAGGGTGCAGCTTGGACAGGGTGAACAAAATACTCATGGAATATGATGATGTGCAAAGGCAACTTGTCAAGAGCCTCTGAGGAAAGAAACCACCTCAGCTCAGAAAAAAACTGTATTCCAAGCAGTAATTACAAGACCCTCAGTTTTTAGTTGTTCCAATTATCTCTACACCTGGAAAACTCTGATTTGGTTTCTGTTCAGAAAATAATTAACTGGCTTCACTGGACTGCTTAGAAGACTAGCAGAGTTCTATTTAATGCAGACTTCCCTCAGGACCAAATGCAGACAGTGAACAGTCAGCTGCCAAAGGCACTGGCATCAGTATTATCAGTATTATGGGCAGCCTTGAACACTGAGAGTGCACAAACCCAAAAGTCCTCACTTTCCCCACACTGAGAGCCGCCACCACCACTGCCACTCATGCACAGAGTGCTCACAGCCAAACACCTTCTCAGGCACTTAAAAATATCACTTTCATAAAGAAAGTGATGTGAATGCTGCATTTTTTGGGGGAAAAATAAAATCTAATATAGGTAAGATAAGATTTTTTCCACAACTGCCTAATGTGTACAACTTAAGGGTACACATTAGGGGATCAGGATGAACTACTTGAGACAGTTCATTTCAGTCCCAAACAAGCCCTACTGGAAAAGGCTGACAGAACTCTTTAATGTTTCATAAAACAGAATATACACTGAGAACCTAAGTCAAACTCTTTCATATGTGATTGCAAAGTCTCATTTTTCCCTTATTTCCTGCTCCAATACCTATCTGTTTGTACAAAATAACTACTGTTTGATAAGAGGCTTGCTTAAAATACTACAGTTGCATTTGAATACGCAACTCTGCTGTGCCTAAATGGCAGCAGAGCTGCAAGCACAGGCCTTTCCCATTTCAATTAAGAGTACATACCACAACACCAATGGAAATTCCACTTGTTGCCAACTCAGTCACAAGGTTTTCTCTCAGTTCCACTGCCTCCACCATTGTGCCTTTCAGTTCTCAGTGCACATCTGTTGGAGCAGATCTTGCAGGCAGATACAATAATAAAGGACGATAAACCCTTTTAAGACAGGCTATCTTCATGGGTTTAGTGTATATGAATTGCTTTGGATCATGTTCACCCTGGAGCAGCACATGGTCGTCATCATCTTAAGTCTGAAACCATTACAGAAAAGAACCATTCCAAATTCCTATACTTCAAATTCCTTCATAAAAGAGTACATAAAACTATCAGATTTGCCTCAGCTATTATTTCATGCTGTGCACGCTTCATGATTTTTTTCAATCTGCCCTTCTAATTGAAGGAATTACATTATCATGACTGTGAAGAGCTTTTCCCACTTCAGCCAGATACAGCAAATGACTGGGCAAGCAACAGGGCTTGAATTCCACAGGGTGACTTCTCCAGGAGCCAGATATGCTTCGAGGACAGCAGAGCCCTCATGTTGGAGCCCTGCCTGCACACACCCTTGGTGTTTGAACCTGTGACCATTGTGCCTGCTCTCCTCACACTGAGCACTTGAAAAGCCCTCCTGGACTTCACACATCACAGTAACAGCACCAGGAACAACTTCAAGTGGCTCTGCTATAGACCAAGAACATTCCTATTAAGAAAGAAGTTTGCCAGCAAACTCCAGTGGGCTGGTGAGTAGAAGAGCTGAGCTGGGACTGACAGTGAGATGTCCAGCCCTGCTGGCTGCTCTTCCACCTCAGCTCTGCAAGCAGTGACAGGAATGTTTGTGAGGCTTCAACTCTTGGCAAGCTCCTTGCTGCCTGCAGACAGGCCTAAAACTGCAACATAAGCAATTCTCACTTGTGCCTTCCTGCAAAGAGCCATCTAAAAGCACTGCCTCCAGATGTTCCAAGCAGTGTTTTCAATTTTCTCCTGCTCATAAACCAAACGTGTCTCAGGGATGACTTGTGCATGCCCTCTATGCTTTTACATATGACCTACTCCATACAGATTCCTATTGCGTGAGGAATGCTTTGCCAAGAAGGTTACTCTCAACATCAGAAATTAAAAAACAGTATTCCAGGCCAATTTTGAACAACTTTTACAATAAAAACCCTATTTCCTAATTATTTTTTATACACAGACTGCTGAGAAAGCCTCAAAAGCAGGTTTCCCAGGACAGCATGCTGATAATTGGTTGCATTTTTGTTTTAGCAAGTCATGTTCTCCACTGAGAAGCTGGACCAGCTCTGTCTCCTGTCCTGTCCCAAGGCTTTGATGCAAAGAAAGCTTCCTAGGTGTACCACCTGCCTTTTCCAGCCCAGACAATGGTTAAACACAATCTATTTTACACCTATTTCTTCTCTAAGTAAAATCAGTATTTGTAGGTTTTAGTTAAGAATGTCAAGCTCTTAATTAAACATGAGGCATTAGAGAACTCTCGACATCTAGTGATAGAGACTGAAAGTAGGAGATAAACAAAAATAAGAGACGAATTTGGCTTTTCCTCAACTTGACAGCATCCTGACTTGTTTGAGAATGAATCTGTTCTCTAATTAAGGCTTGGGGATGCTCTGGGAAGATGGATTTTCCCAGAATCTTTGCTGACTAACAGACTAAACTCATCCCTCAGCTTTGACACGACACAAATTCTTGATGAGCTTTCCTGGAACATTCTGCCTTGTGCCAGACACATCTGACTATGCAAGGGATGCTGGCTGCACCCTGATGGACTCTTTGCTAGGCACGGAGGTAGCAGGGAAAGATTAAAGGCTCTAGGAAGTGCCACTGGAATTTAGAAACCAACTCCCAGTCCAGAAAAACAAAGGGGATAGGACTTCATCTAGCCCAGATGGGGAGCAGAGAGAAAACAAATTCATTGTGTAAGAAATAATAATTTTAAGAAGCCGATCCTAGGATCAAAGGGGCTGGTAAATTAAGGCCACTCCATAGCAGTGGAATAAATTAAGTATCATAATGCAATGATATTTATGAAGCTTCCTGTGGCAGAAGATCACTCTGCATCCCAAAACCTGAATCCAAATCATTAAGAATTAATATCAATCATTCTTTTTCAGAGCTACTGTTATGCTGCTGCAGGATTTTGGCACACATATCAACAATCCTATTTCATCTGCACGGCCACAGATGGGAGAAAGACCAGGCATGTTTTTGGGTGCTGGGCAAGTTAGAGCTTTCAGTAACAGCCACAGTCTTCTCTGATGACAACTCTGAGCTTCCCACACCTGAGATGAAGATGAAGGCAGGTTTATGTGGGAAGCCTCACTGATTTTACCTAGACATGAAAACCTCTCAGCTTCTTCAGGCTGAGAAGCCAGAGACAGCCCATAACAGCTATCTTTCTTTTAAGAAAAGGTGGAACATTGCTCCTGAAAGTGAAGTCAGAAGTGAGCTATGTTTCTCAAGTTTCAGAATTAATTCCTACCTCAGCATTGCTCGGCCCTACAGGGCAGAATCCATACACCCTGATAAACTGCTGAGATTGCCAAGGATTTCATGCAGTCAAACAAAACACTACCAGGAATGCAGTTGCTACAAATATTCTATACTTTTCTGGCTTTTCAAAACTGGGATTTTTTTCCTCTTTCAAACTCTAACAGTTTAACAGCAGGTACAACCTCATGTGGATCTCATTATCATAAACAGGCAATCAAGCTCATTATCTAAAACAAGGTAGTAGCTGCCAGGTCCCCATTTTTCCCCCCTTTCCTAAACAGGTTTTGGTTTTCTTATACCAAAGCATTGCCTGGAAACATGACCAACTTTTGAGTGCTTTGTGTCTTATTAGGGATATGAATACTGACTAAAGAGAAGGGAATAAAGCAACAAAATATTTAGCCAGCTTATGAGCTTTACATGACTCTACTTCATTGGCACTCTCCCTGAGTTTTCCTCACTTGAAGGATGAATTGTATTCACTTTCTCTCCCTTCAGTTACTTAGTATAAATGGAAGAGGAATAAAATAATTTGAATTAAAATGTTATTCCAACAGCCTTTGAACTGAAAGGGTGGAAAAATGAAGTCCCATTTTCTTTCACATGCTCGAATCAGAGTTGCTATTGAGGCCCATGGATATTGGCAAACTTGCATATTGTGGTTTTATTCCATCAAATCCACACACACATTCTGGACGCCCTTGTCCAGTATTTTATATGTGTAAATCCAGAGATATGGCACAAGTGTTGAAGTACCAGTAGAGCCTGGTGTGAGAGACCAGAGCAGTAAAGATGTGCTAAGTCAAAGCAATATCTTAAACCAGCAGCTAAGCTTGCTCAGTCTCACCTTCCTATCACACTCACTTAGGAGATTTGGTAGTAAAACAGCAGGGAGAAAAATCAAATGCCTCCTACTCCTCACAGGGATGATCTTGTGGCTGTGCCCCATAAAAGATTTAAACCAACTACCTTTTGGGAAGGAAGCACAACATATCTGGTGTTACCCTGGGAAATCCCAGTTAAACCATAAGGCTCCAAAGTGCCACATACTTGAAGCACTTTAGGAATGGGATGCCATCTTTTCTTCCAACAGATTTCTGAAGCAGCTTGTATTTGAAGAGCAGATGTCTATTTTCCCTCACTTTCAGGCCTGCAATTTTGATTCCTGTTACACAGCTGCCACCTTTAATTCATTTCTTATACCTGACCGAGCTGCTCTGAGGTCAGTGATACATTGACTATGGTTCTGCCAACTCTTCCAGCAGCAAACCAGGAACTGGCCATGCCTTGTTCCTGTCATGAGAAGCTAAAAGAAGGGGAACTTGAAATGGGCTGGAGTTGATATTGATTTTCAGAGTCAAGCTGAGAGGACACAAGACCCCTTTCTCACCAATTCACTACAGGCAGAGTGTGTAAAACACACTCTAAAAAAAAAAATGCAGATGCAAGGAGAAATAATTATCAACTGACCCTCAATAAGTTTAGGCTGGAAATTAGGAAATAGGAAATTATTCAAGACATGAAATTTTTTATTAAGCTTTCACAAAGTTTCATCAGAATTCAGAGGACAAAGCAGACAGCCAGTTCAGGTACAGGTAAAAATATAATAATCTTCTAATAAAAGTATTCTGAGGGTCTTCCAGAGAGTTTAGCACTTTTCTCAATCCCTTAGCTACTAAATGGAATAGTGGTAAGGGTATTTTATAAAGTTGATCATTACATGACTTGACATATATAATAGAAAATAATTTTGCATTAAGAAATTGTATTTTGGTGGGTAATTAAGATGTAAACACCACATTTCTCAATGAGCACTCCGTTTCCATTTCGAAAGCACCCCGAGTCCCCAGTACGGTAACGAAGGAGGGTAACGAAGCTTTGCCTCTGTCCGTGTTGCTGGAGTGCTGCCTTGTGGGCACTCCCTGCAAGTGCACCCGGATCGGCTTTACGGCTTTACACTGAACAGCCAGGGCACAAAGGGAAAACACCAATTCCGCCCATTTCTTGTCTTCAAATCACCCAATTCAGCCCATTTCTTGTCTTCGTGAGAATAAAACGGCACTGTGAATTTTTACGTTGAAGGTGGGAGTCCCTCCGTGATCTTAAATCAACTTTCACATCTGTGACTGCACCTGCAATGTCCAGCTTTCAGCACAATTACATGAAAGCTCATGCTCACCTCACTGTTTGATCTCCTTAGGACATGAAAGCCAGATTACATACTTGGTCAAAACGAGCTGCTGCACATTTTGACACAAAGTCTTTGCTACGTCTCCTCAGCAAACCAAAGAGCCTGCAGACAGAATTTGAGAACTAAAGTTCTCCTTTAGTTTAGCAGGACTGACCCAGGACTTGCCCACGGTGACCCTACCTCGGCCTTTTCTGTGACTCTGAATAGCTGTGATGTCTACACACAAATTACACATTTCTTTTTCTTCTATTACAAGACTGCCCAAGAATGGAAATTACATCATTTGTACCCTGCACCATAAATAAAAATATTTACATCACTAGATCTCAATAAATTTCTTTTGAAATAAACACTAAATGAGAGGAACCTGGATTGTCTATGGTCTCCCATTTCTCCATCAATACATCTGCTCAACTGTAATATGACATGTCCTAGGAAAGGGACAAGGGACTTGGCAGCTGTCTGCTAGAACCTGACTGCTTTCACAAAATAAATGATAGCAGCTGCCCATATTTGCTTCTTAGCCTCCTCTTCTTTTATTATTTCAGGTTATCCGTTACTTACCAAATACAAAATATTCTCAGTTCTGCTTTCTAGAGCTCTACTCAAATCTTCTACAGGAAATTAAATAGTCATGAAAAACATGTAAGAAGTGCAACCAAAGATGACTCACTTAGAAATAGTTGATTTCTTTGATAGCAACATAGTCCTACAAGAGTATTAGGTACTTACTCTGACAAGAATAATTTGCAGACTTTAATTATCTATTTTAGTGGGGTTTGGCTCAATAGCTGTAGAACACTGACATCTTCAGGTGGAAGAGCTATTGAAGTATATAAATAATAGGACAGGCTGAATATAAACCATTCAAATATGAAATAATTCTTGAAACAAGTTTTCCTTCCAAGATCTACTAATTTGGCTCTTTTCTCTTTGAAAGAATTACATGGCTCCAGAGACAGTTCCATAATGTTAGCATAGACATGAAAATACCTGCAGCCTTTCCAATATGTGATTTGAATAATGCTTGAAAGATGTCAAAAGATATGAGGGTTCCTCACAAAATATTCTATTAAGTTTCAATGAAATCTACAGTTGAGACATTTCCCAAGGATTTCATTATTATGGGAAAGCCAACAATTTCTAATCAATTTATAGTCTCAATACAAGGGAGCAAAACACAGCTTCCTTTTAGTTTCTCCATTTGTTTCTAGCAGCCCTTTTGCATAGCATGCACTCTCAGTATCTGGATTAATTTGACTCAAGGCAAGTAATTAAGCTAATTCTGAATTTACAATCTTGACAAAAAGTACTGAAATTCTATGGTCCTGTTGATAACTTCACTATATCCATGGAACAGTTAATCTACTTTTGGCACTTCTCAGCACACAGATATGACATTTTGAGCAGGTGTTAGTAAAGAAAATTGATTTTTCCTAATAAGGGCTTTCGCTGATTTTTATTCTGGATTTGAAGGCTATAATTCTATTGGATAGTAAGTGATGGTTCTCAGATGTCACAGTAACAGGTGATTCAAGCAATGTTAATCTATTTGAGAAATTAACTTACCATGCCAAAGCCTCTTATGAAGTCCTTGTAATTTTAAACATTTTACTATTCAATCTGTTTATCTCCAAGTCAAAGTTATAGCACAAACAATTTTTATTAAAAAACTCATCGAGCGAGTGCTCATTTCTCTGAATAAAACCACCCAAACACAGGAACATAAAGACAAAGATATTGCAGCTGCCTGGTTAAACAGAACACTCTTAGTGAGGAACTCTGTTAAACACTCTCCCTGTCTGCAATCAGTTCAGCTGAAATTACATCTTTACTCATCATGAATGAGAGCAAAGGAATAAAACAGCAGAATAATTTTTTTTCAAAAAGCATATGAATGTTTTTTTTTTAAAAAAGCATAACCAGTGCCCCTACTGCAAAACGAAGGAGTAGAAATAGGCATGTTAAAGACCAAGGAGGAACTTCTATATAAACATTCCTGATCCTCTGTGCAATGCAGCAGCTCCTACTCCTGGGCATTCTGCACAAATGAATCCTTCTTAAACCCCAAGGCTGCAAGCAAGGCTGGCAGGTTATTAAATGACACGTGCACTTAGGTGAGAATGGCTACTATGAGTTGCCACTTGACCAAAATCAGGTATTTACTGACAATTTAGTCATATGTGAAAATGGATTGCAAACACCAGTGCAGGTTGTTTGGCACCCAAACTCTTGGATAATCACTGTATCAAGGAAAATTATTACATGTGTGCGCAGACACTTCCATAATTAGAAAATAAACTGACAGTTCCTGTAAACCCATAAACTGTAAAAGTCAGGTTTCCACAAGAAGACTCAACTCTGATGTAAATACAAAGCCTTTGAGCACCTATTGATTTCTTACAGGGACATTCCTGCGCATGCTGACTCAGTGCTGCAGGAACTCAGGACAGCAAGGAATGACCATTTACTGCTTTGGCTCTCTAGAGGTCCTCCACGAGCTGTAAATGCCTTATCCGCAGGTTCTGCAGGCTCCCTGCTGCTGAGCGGCATCGGGACCTGCAGCCTGGATTCTCTGAATGACCAAAACACCACCCCTCTCTGCTTTAACCTAACAGCTGCTCACACTGCATTTAAATCAATGGCAGCTCCAGGAATCTGGTGGCAGTAACTGTCACAGGCATGTCCCAAACTAGCAGTTGTCACTGATACTGAAGAGTTAATTAAGCTTCAACAGTGAGGGGAGCTTTCTGGGCCTGCCATGCATCTTCATTTTTGGCAATGACAGCACAAAGCAGCCTCTGCTTATGTCAGCCTGAAAGCACAACCCAGAGCCAGGATGCCGTGGAAATTACTGAATGCAGACTGTGATGCTACCTTACATCTACTGAGGGAGGAAAAAAACATGGTAAAACGGAAGTTTTAGAGGATTCATTTCAGCAGGACTACTCAAGAGTACATGCAGGAAAGACAAGTGGTAAAGTGTGCATTAGGGAAGTTTATTCTCCCTAAGACTGTAAAGCAGAATATGGGAAATGCCTCCAAGATATCATCAGGTAACTGCACTTATTTGTTTAACAGCAGATGACAAATCCCTTTTCTGCCACTAAAAGACAAGAACTAGAGCAGTACCATGGGCATGCTGCAGCAGCCATCTTTTCAACTTCCTCGGCTTTGTTGCAGGCCTCTTTCCCTAAGTGGAAATGAATACTCATTATGAATGCAGCTCCATTAACTTATGTCTGCTGATTTAAAAAGGTCATATATCCAACAAGATGAGGAGAAAAAAATTACATGTGGGAAAGCAAGGCTTTATGTATGTGGAGATTCCTGAGCAGTACTAATTTAAAGTAGCATTTTCCACTCCAATTCTCTGGAGTTCCAATTGGAGTTCCATCCTCAAAATGCTCTTCCTTCCTCACTGAAAGACATGCCTCTCTTGCAGCTGCAGGGCAGGAGTCCCAGTGCAGACCTTTGAGTACCACTTCTGAACTGCCATCAGAGCTCCTGCTCAGCAGTGCAGGACTATGTCCCCAGAAGTAAGAATATGGGATCTCCTTCCTGCCATCTCCTTGAGAAACAGCAATCTTGGAGGAGCAGTGAAGTCCTCGTTGGTCAGCTGGTGGCCTTTGCATCAGGCCCTGCTCGGTGGGTGGTGGGACAGATCTTGCTGGGCCTGTGTTTGCCAACATTGCTGATAATTGCAGGCTTAGCACCAGCGTAACCCAGCTGGATGGTGCTGTCAATTACCCTTATCCTCCATCTCACCTTCCCCACCTGCACTGCATCACTGCCAATTAGCTGGGAGGGACCTGAGGGCAGGGACCAGCTCTCTCATGCACATGAGCCTGCACACCAGGGACCATTTGTGGGGAGGTACTGCAACACAAACGATAACCTTGGCTTCTAATTACACCACAAAACACAGCCCCTGTTTAACAAATATTAATGAAATGCTGTTTACTCCATGTCAAAGCATGTTGTTACAAAGAGTTTGATTTTCTTTTTTTAAGCAGATAACTATCAGAGTCTCACAGCTTTTTACTTCCAAGGGATACACAACTAGTTAATGGAGGACTGAAAGTGATAAAATATTATTCAAATAATAGAAATTATTTCCTAATCTTGTTTCCTTTTCTACTCAATTCTAATATATCCTCCACTGTTACACTAGAAGATTCTAGTCATAAGAACAATTGTTACAAGACAGTTCAGTATAGCCTAAAATGCCAACTGCCTTAATGAACATGCCCACAAGGACTCAATTCTGCATTGCATCCTTACGACAACACTTCTCCAAGAGCCTTAGTCCAGTTTACCTGTGTTAACAATGCTTCCCTCCCTGTTTGTGGATCCCCCTAAAGAACACAACCACAGTACAAAAACAACTCCAGCAACAGAAGGCAGGATTGTTTTTTCATCATTTCATCATTCATTCAAGATTTCTTTCCCTTTTCTTTGTCATCTGGTTGACTTCCTGCTGGATCAGGAAAATTAGCTGAGCTGTGTTTTTCTGAAGCTGTTCTATTGACAAGAACACCAATGTATATTCAACTGAACCTCTAAGTATACAAATAAATAATAAAATAAATACACCAAGTGTTGACTGAGCATGCCAAAGCACAGTAATTCAGATGATAACATTGATAGGTTGAAAGATTAGACCCCGTAGATGCTGAAGTGTGTGAAGGCCATATTTTATGTTGTCTTCAAGTTTTCTAATTGGTGGCCCACACTGCCCTTGCAGTATTCTGTAACAACAGATAATTGTGAGTTGCTTCCCTCAACAAATACTTGGAAATCTCTTTTAACTGTCCAACATATTCATTTGCTATCTAAAAGCAACTCTGACAAAGAGTTCTGATGCATTTTTCACTTGTGTTCTCTTGGGGGCTTCACTTGCACTCAGAGTTAATCTCAAGGACACACCTCTCTTACCTAATCAGTGTACAAATGAGCCAGAACCTCATTCTATATTCCCTTGAAGTTTATTACCCCTGCTACTTCTAAGAACAAAACTTTAGTTTACTGGAAGTCTTTGTTATCCTGGACTATTTTGACTTGCTCAATTATTTCTCAATTACAGAATACCTAAAACATTCCAAGACACAAATGATAAGACAAAACCAGTTCTCCTCACAAAGAACCATTTTTTTCCCATAGCATGGGGGCGTAGAATATTTGTGATGTTGACATTTGTGACTTGGTAAATACCAGAATGTATACTTTGTACCGGACAAGCCTACTCTGCAAGAACTCATACATACCTGACTGTTCACAGGGAGCTGTAAAAGGAGCCATGCCATGTCAGAACTGAAAACTGAAATCAGGGCAGGGCAGCTGAATTCAGATCTTTAGGAGTAACCTGAGTAATGGGGTTGTACAAGAGAGCTGTAAAAAACAATACCAACAGAGAACAATTAGAAGTGATTTTCCATTAATTACAGATGAGGACCTGGATTTTACATATGGATTTTAATGCCAGAAAACAAAGTGCTCTGAAACATTGGCTTACACATGTCAAGCATTTAAACAGTTCTGATAAACTGACCAATCAAAACTTGTATTATTTAAAAGCCTATCCAGAGGTTGCCTTAAGGAAAACCCTAGTATCTGCAAAAAACACAAATATTCCTTTTAGTCCAGAACTTATCCCATGCCTAAAATAGTATAATTATACCCATTGTCCCAGATAATCTGGGAGATTGCATCTTCATGCATTAAAGGAACACAAAGATTTCTATATTTGTATTCCCTGTGAAATCAGTAAGGAGAGAAAGCAATAAAGCTACTAAATGAACATAATTTTTGTTATAACTCCAAAAGTCACATCTGAGGAGTGCCTGTGCATTTGAGACAACGCTCATCTGCTCTTGTATGTAAGGCAGAGTCGTACTTCAACCAAATCCACAGATGTCTGAGATTTCTGTTCAGGCCTATTCTTCAATACTGTGTAAACTGGCACACATTCAACAGTGTTACTGCAGATGAATATGATAGTCATACATTCCTCTTTCTGGAAATACAGGAAGAGATATTATTCAAAACAAGCACTTAAATAAATGGAAACACTAGATAAAACCAGTTTCCACATGCTTTCAGGATTTTTCATTAACAGTTCAGGATCTAATCTGCCTTGGCCAGTGGTGGGTTCAGGAATGCCTATTCCCTGACATACAGCTGCAGGCCAGAACCTTTCCTCATCCATATAATGCTTTTGGGATGGTTTATCACCAATTTTATAACACTCATGTGGGATCGTGTTACTGCATTGGGTGCTTCTACCCTTGTCCCACCTGTGCATAAATCAGTCTTTATTCATGGGCGGACACAGCTGTCCCCATTCCTTCAGGCTGCTCCCTGACACACGGTCTCCTGCTCTGACATCTGCAAACACCTGAGATCTTCTGATACCTCACCCATGACTTGCTGGTCTGCATCATCTGAGCACATTTCTGGCACTTCCAGCAGCTTTCTTCCAAAAGGAAAAGACATCCAGGTTAAATGTGCATTGGGAGGTCTCTTAGTCAATAACATACAGAATATAAAACACACAGTAATTTGTTTCGGTGAGTTAACACCATTTTTGAGGCCTGTCATTCCTTGTCTATGACACCATTTAGATAAGGGAATTTGGGAGGGCTTGCAGATCGCAGATGCTGGATGCACACCCTGAGAGCATCCTGACTTGGTGGTGTAATCTGACCTCATCAATTATTCTGTGCAAACAAATGAACAGCTCTCCAGACATGCAAGATAATGGAAGAAACAGCCCTTGGAGGCAAGTGTGAGATCTGGATGAGCTGGGAACTAGAACGTGGGGGTCTGCCGCAGAGCACCCCTGTGGACAAAGGCTGATAGACCCTAACCTCTCTCAAGAGCCACTCAACACTGCAGGTTGCAGCCAATAAAAAAAGAAATTAAAAGATTGAGAGCACCAGTGCTATTACATGATGATTTTAATTCTTATGTGGATGCTAATCATGGATTATGACTGGGTTTGATTCAGTCACTCACTACTTAAATCTAAAGGTATTGCTTGTCATTTCCACAAGTGTTTGCAGTAAAACTGACATCCCACCAGGAGAGACAGCATGCCAAACTACAAACTGGTGTTTTACTGCAACCCACTCTTGGCTTTTGTGTCAGCACACTTGTACTTATTTTCTTAATATGCACTTTAATATGGGGCTTGCTATGCAAGTTGCATGTTTTTTTTTCATGAAGCAGCAGAACCAGCTGATGATCTTACTGACTGGTGAGCTAAGTGATACAAGATGCTAAAGATCAGAACAAATACTTGATTTGTATATTGTATTTGTTCCCATTGTAATTAGCTTAAGACCAGCTGTCTCAGAATTCAGACCAAATCACTGCTAGTAAAGCCTTGGTCCTTGTTTGAAAATGCAGGAGAGTATCAGAATATGAATGACAGAACAGAAACCACAATTTAGTATGGCACTACTGGGTTCTTGGGGCCACTAGTCACAGTCCCTAAACAAATAATCAACATCAAGTATTTTTTCTTTCTGCTCCTATTTCTTGTGGGTTTTTAAGGCACAATCAGCCTCGGTCAAGGGACAGAAATAATAAATTTGATAAGCCGGCTCATAAAAGAAAGCAGAGGACAGACACCACTGGCTCCATGTCACCCAGCCAGGGTGACAGCAAAGGTTATTTCCAGCAATGCAGGAACTGGGCAGCTGCAGAAACAAGCTGCCCTACCTCACCATAATGAGGTATGCAGAGGCAGGTGTCCTCTCCACTTGTTGAAGGACTAGATAGGCACAGACTGCCTCTCCACCCCCCCCCCCCCCCCCCCCCCATTTACCCATTTCAGCTCCCTTGCCATGCTTATCACTTGATTTCTTAATTCTCTAATCTTTGAGAAGAAAACGGAATCTAATAACAATATTCATTAAATCAGTGGTTCAGAATATTCCGCCCTGCTGACAGAAGAACAACTTATCACATTATGCAGACAACAAAGCAACACAAAAGGACTAAGAAAACCAAAACAAAACCTCAGATGACCATGTGGCCTACACACATTTTTTTGAGTTCATTTGCTCCACTCTGGAGACTAGCAGAGAGCTGTTTTCCAGAACACCCACTCATTTTTTTTGTATGGTGGAACTAAACAATTAGCTCAACCTCCACCATTATTTAACATTTGTTTTAATAAGTAGAAGAAGCCTTTCACAAATGGTTAATGTTGACTAGCATTGAACTTCCCTTCTACAACTACAGTCAATTCTTTCTTTCTTCCCCTCTCTTCCCCCTTTTTTACTTCCAAGTTCAAACAAATGCCTTCGGCATACTTGCTGCAATAGGCAGCTGTTTCTGGCAACTATAGCTACTAAAAGGCATTTTGAATAGCACCAGAGAACACTGTCCAACACTTGTGACTTGTGGATCAATAAGTCTGCCAAGATACCACAGAGCATACATGTTCATGGTCTTAAAGGAAACTATCAAGTACTGAAGAGAAAAGCACTCCCTTCATAAAAGCCAAACTGTTTGATTATGCAAGTTGTCCCCAAAGCAGACATTGTGTACTCTTTGGAGGGTAAGGCAGCAGGGGAGGTCCACCTACATTCCTATAAAAGCCCACTCCCACTGGCTGGGAGGGAATGTGTGTTGCTAGGACATTCTTCAGGCTTCTGAGAGTCAGCATCATCTGCAGCCTACTGCAATGAAGTGCAGAAGAATGACAAGCATCTCACTAGAAGCCTGTGTGTGCGTGTGTGTACGCACGCCTGAATCTGGAAATGCCAGTGTGGTCAGTCTGATGGTATTGGAGATCCTGGCCAGAGCTCCCAAAACATTCAGGACCCATTTCTTTTTCCTAGGGATAGAATCATACATGGCATGAATGCAGAAAGAGCAGAGAAAATAATTTCTGTACATCCACAGTCAGCTGGTTACAGTCTCAAATAGGTCATGGGAGCCTAAATTAAAGACTGGGGTTTTCTGCAGAAATAGAGACCCACTTCACAGCAAGAATAATTTCAATACCTTTCCCCAAAGGTATTTAATCTGGTAATTGTGTTATTGAGAGCACTAACCAACTTCCAGAACTAGAAGAACACGTGACTGTTCAGATGCTGTGGCAGCCCTGCAAGCTCTGCAGAACCGAGCATGCCGCGGGACCTTGGAGCTGTTTGTACCGCGAACCCAGCGCGGGCAATCCCTGTCATTTCACATTAAGTGCAAGCGCTGCTTTCTGCTCAAGGAAATGCTTTCTGCAGAAAGAGGACGGGAGTGCAACGAAAATGCCACAGAGTCCCATCCTTTACACAATAAGCCTTCTCCAGAGTGGGTGGAAAGAGATAACACACAAACAGAAAATCAGTGATTGCTCCCGAGCGTTCCATTTACATCCCGGCAGGATCAGAGTGCTTAGGCTACCCCATGAGCACCCGATAACAACACAAATCATGCCACTCTGTTCTGAGCGGGCAGGGTCTCCTTGGCATTACGGCTGCTCAGTGACCCGTGCAGAGGAACACCCCTACAGCAAGAGCGATTCCAGCAGGCTTTTGTCACAAGCCCAGGCACCCTCTTGGCACAGCAGCCCCGACTACTGCTGCCAATGACAGCGTCTCATCCAGAGGGGGCATCAAGTGTATCAGCAGCACCTTTGCGTTCTTCTCCCCTGCTCACCCTGGTTTTGGCTGAGCATCACGGGCGGTGTGAATCACCGACCTGTCGCAATTGCCGATCACAGTTAATGAATTGGGAAGAAAAGAACTTGCAACAAATCTCTTTGCTGAACACAGCACCTTGTTCATGGTCCGAGACAGCTCTCAAGGCTCAGACTGACGATATAATTACAGGATATGGAAATTTGCTCGACATTTGTGCTTGGCCTAAGCACATGAATACAATGTAGCTGCAGCCTTGCCAACCCATCTTTAAGTGTTTATCTCTTTCCCATGTTTTCTCACCTCCACACTGGTTTTGACACACAAACTTACAACATACAAACTACCAGAGTTTCACCATCATCAATTCTGGCACTGTACTTGACATTTAGTAAAAAACTCTGCAAACAGGACGTGCTGCAAGAAGCAAGAAGGATTTCAAGCTGAGCAATGAACAAGCTCATTGTGAATTACACTCTCCCTGTGAATGACTTATGGCTGGAAGAGGGCATATTCCTATAACCCATGGCTGCTATTTCTCTTAAATTCAAGTAGCTAACAAACTTGGTTTTTGGTTTTTTTTTTAATCACTGGTTCTTAGGGCCTAACTAGTATCCTGAAATAATTAAAAATCAAGCAAATGACACACAAGGCTTAAGGAACATACATGGAACTCATTTTTATACAATATACTCCTGCATTGTATGGGCTTTTCATAATCTTTTCAGTGTACACAGTAGCTAAGAAATCACCCCAAATTCTTGTTGCAAAGCTGATGAGTTATCAATGACAAATGCCACAGGTCCCATATCCCATGACTGTACCACAGAGCACTGAGAACTTGGATCACTGCACAGGAACAGGAAGAGCTATCTTCAAGTCTTATCCCCACTCCAGGTTGGGAATCCATACAGACCTCTGTGCTGGGATGTGATTTCACAGCCTACATGATAGGCACAAATCTGAGCGGAGGCGCATGACGCAGAATTTCCTTGGCAAATTCTCTCACCATGACATCAATGAGGGCAGCAATTGCAACTCCACAACAGGGTTTGATGACAATCAAGTCTAAACACTCATGTGCTGCAACAACAGCAACCACAAGGTTTGACGTCTCCCACCCAGAGTATTCATACATGACTGGAATATCTGGCACACACAGCAGCAAGAGAAATGCGGTAAGTGTGATACCCTGTGGTAAGTGACATGTCATAGCTCAATAAGCTCATGGCTCAATCAGGAGTGGTGTTCACCTAATATCGAATGAATCTGTGGCTTACAGAAACACCCAGCTATCCCATCCCTAGCTGTGACACTCACACACCCCAAAATCAGGCACATCACCTTGGGTGCAGCATTACAAACAGCAGAATTGTCATCTGCCCACCTGTAAATGCCAAGCATTGGTTCATTTCCCCATTCACACGTGCCCCCTCCAATGTGCATTACAATATTCAAACATTCCCAGACATGGGGAGAATTCCCTCTCTTGGCCACTGAAGCTGCTGTTCAGATGATGAGAGGAAGCACACTTGGGTGGTTCTGCATTGCTAAGGGAAGGCCAGCAGCGCAGGCCCCGTGTTCTACACAGCCTGCTCTCAAGGGCTTGACTGTGGCAATGCTCCACTGCTCTGGCTGCCATCGGTGGCTCGGCAGCAGCTCTTGCATTTCCGACATCTCCCTTGCTGATATACAAGGAGCAATCACAGATTTGCATAATGCATTCCAGCAAGTTGAACGGGATACAATAGTGTAACAGAACACCATGGAGGGTGGTAAGACAGGGACACAAAAGAGCCACATACCACTCAGAAGAACAATTCCAATTCTTCTGGTAACTAAAAAAAAAATTTAAATAGAGTATATATGTTTCTAGGTGATGACCACATAAAGATAACTCTGTCAGTGCCAATGCAAAGATGTGCCCTGCACTACCTTTATCCACCACTCCACTATTCTGACTTACAGATTTTATTCTCGTGTCCTTGGGAGCATCTTGCAGCATTTCTTGCATTTGCCCAATTCATTACACCATTTTCAGTCTTGTTTTTAATAAAATTATCTTTAATTCAAAGGCAATCAAAGTAACTCAAGGAGTCTTATTCCCTACACTGTAACTTCTCACCAGATAAGCATAGCTGGAAACTCAGTTTTCCATGCTAAGTTCACACTTCAGTTGTGGATGTGGCTAGCTTCATAAAGTTCCTTAATTTTTATCATCTGAATCTACTGGACATAATCCATACTCTAATTTTCAATTCTTGCTGTCCCCTCTTGTCATTCATGTGTCAGGAGCAAAGGTGCAGTATAACCTCCCAAAAACTATATAAAATCTCTTACAAGAGCACCACACTACTTTTGTATCTTAGACATTGACACAAACACCAATCTCAGCAGAAAAAAAAAAAAACAAACCCTCCATGCAGCATTTCAGTGGTAAACTTGAGCCACAATTAAAAATACAGCACTTCATTCATACTTGGAATTTCTAACATTCCCAGTTGATTATTCCTACAAGTTTTGTCTGGTGAAACCATGGTGGGATACAATTACTCTGCTTAGATGCTAAGTGTTTGGAGAATCCTCATAATTTCAAGAAGATGACTTTCTGTTCATTGTACTAACTGTGGAACACAAAGTCCCCAGGTAGTTAATACAGACAAATCTTAGACCTTGTATATTCAGGAACTTGACTTGTTATTGGATTAGTTGGGATTTGGAACATCACAGCACACAGGCCTGTAGGGAACAGCACCAGAGCTGCAGACAGTGCAGCAGCAACAAGAACAATCATTAAGTGTCACCCATTATATGCTGCGACACACCCTACAGAGAAGATTTTCCTTAGTTAAACCATGTGCAATAAAACCCTCTCTCAGAAGCAGTGACAAATCCCTGTGACAGGCTTACTCCAAAATTGCCTTCTTTTCTTCTCCATTTGGAAAAGAAAGCCTTTGGCACTAGTTTCCTGATAATTGTGCCAATTTATCAGTAAGAAAAGCAACACCACCAATAATAACAGGGAAATATCAGAGCCCCTTCAAGTTCTTCTGTTTTTTTCCCCATCAACTCCCTCATTTCCTTGGAATCACTTTCCTCAGTAAACTAATGAGAGAGCAGAACAGGTACCTACCTGAGAGCAAACAAGTATTTCTGCCACCAACTAGTTAAAGGAATGTTTTACAAAGCCAAAGATGAATAATAGAGCAGTGAAGTTCATTTTGTTCCCTCATATGCATAAGGCACAGCAGAGTCTTCATTTACAGGCAGAAACTGATTCCAGGGGATCTGTGTTCCAGAAACAATCAGTGCCACAATCACCTCTGCCTATCAGGGGATCCAATTGCAGGAAAGGGTTTCTTAGTGACTGCAGTCCTAGGTGTGGTGAATACAGCACCCAGTCCCAGCAAATTTAACTTCCACACTCTCCAAGTCTCTCCTTGGGCACCTTTACATCTACGTGGCAAAAATCTGTCAAGTTGGACATATATATTGATATTTTTTCATTAAACCATTTCACTACCAAACACCAAATTCATGCCTTCCAGAATAGAGGTAGTAAAGCTTGACTGATTCTCAACATTTTATACCTGCACTTTGGCAAAGCAGGGTATTTTTCCTGATCCCTCTTTTCAAGTGGCCTTCATATCATATCCAAAATCATGTCATTACAACACTGAAAAAGCATGGAAAAAAACTCTATTAAAGTTCAAGAGAGATAATACTATAACATGCTCTAAAACAGTGCTTTAGAATACAAAGCAGTTATAACAACAGATGGCACTATCACTTTCTTCTGTAATTCATACTTATGATTTACATATATTTATGATAACATTCAGGACAAAAATATTTAGATTTTTCATACACTTATAAAATTTATCTTGCTACAGAAAACACCTACACCATCTTTGATAAAGGATTACAAAGTTTACTTAAACATAGCTTAAGAAAACAATTTTATGAAACAATTATTTTGAAAACCAACTGGTGCTGAACAGTATAAATCAGCATCAGAGAGAAAATGCAGCAGAACAGTTTTCAACAGCCAAGCACAGCAAAGGCAAAAAGACAGTCAAAGCATTTCATGTTTGACTGATATCGAAGTGAAAAGGAGCTTAAGTTACAGCATTCACCTAAGTGATCAAGCAGCCTTCCTGGCACAAGCCCAAAGCGAAGGCAGAATCATCTGACATGGAGCTGGAAGGCTTTGCCTCTCCTCATTAAGGACTCGCATTTCCTGTTCTACTGAAAGCAGCACCCAGAAGTGCATTCCTCAGTGCAGATGTTAGAGATAGGAGTCGGCATTGCTTAGGTGAACATCCCTAAAAATATAAATCTGACACATTAAAATATGAGGGAAGAATTGCATGTTGCAGAAGTTATTTTTGGGACATAAAGTACCAAGCACCAGAGAACACTGCCCAGTGACAGGACAGAATGGCAGGGTATGGAGGAGACCCATACAGGTCACAGGTTTGCAGTGGGTCTAACAATACAGGTGCCAGTAACCAGACATGTCATGCTTGATTTCAGACCAAATTCGCAAAAGTCATCAAGAATTATAAAATACCCTTAAACACACTACTTTTTTCATTGCTCCTTAAAAACAAAATAAATGCACACTCCTCATTGCCTAAAAAGCCACTACCCTGATTTGCACCCACTTTACCTGATGTAATTTCACAGACAACTTATTGCATTTCTTCTGCTGGTGTATTTTAACAATGCCTGATGTATCTTGTCATTGGGTTCTTTTCCTCTAAAACTGTGACTGCGCTAGTTTGAATTTGAAAAAAAATATCATTTCATCAGAACACAAGCTCTTTGCTAACTTCCTCCTGAATGATTTTCAGGAGGAAGTTACACTCCAAAATGCCCCTGTGTTCCTACAGAACCATAGCAGTATCATGGCATCTCTGCTCTTCAGAGGCAAGCTGTAGCTCATGAACTAGTTGGCAAGTCTGAAAGCAGCCTACAACCACAGCACAAGTGCCCTTGGAATCCAAAGATGAGGCATCATTCCATGAAGTAAGAAATGCTCATGACAAAAAGTCTCAGATCCCATGAAGTGTAAAGCCAAGTGTCTGTGGAAGTGCCTCTGACTCTTCTTTTAATCAACTCAGTATTTCTTTATAAGCAATCCAACGAGCCTTTTGATATTTATGCTGTCCTGCTGCTTTGGGATCACCCAGATAGGCATCATCTGTCCTGATTCAGGAACAGCAGGCATTTTGCACACCAACCAAAGTAATTCCTCTTCTCATGTTCTTCCAATTTTCTAATGAAAACTACTTCCTGAGTTGGTTGCTCTCACTGGGGCCCTGCCAGTTCTGTCCCAGGTATAAAGGGCTCTCCATATGCAGGTGTGACCAAGATAGGGCTACACAGACCAAAGTGAGGTGTCCCTAAGCTGTTTCCAATGGCAAGTGAGTGAGAACTGTTCTGTCAGCCATAGCAGAGGTCAGTGACCAGGTTAAGAGCATCCTCACCATCACTGTGGTTACCACTTACCTTCCCCTTCTCACTGCAACACTCAGAAGAGGTTCTAGAGGCTCACAGCTTCAAATTTATTTTCCTGCTCTGTCAAATCAAATCAAATCCGTCAGTGATCTTTAAACTCCACAGCCCCTTTCATTCTCGAAGCTGAATTTTGTTTATCCTTACCCTGTTGGCCTCTTGAAGCCTTTTCCCCAATACTTCCATTATGAAAACAACAAAAACTGAAGGTCACATGTGTCTATTGCATTTCCCAGGGAAAAATGCACTAGGAAACCTACTCCGGTATACAATTTGGTCTTGAACCAAAAGTTGATAATCTTAATGAAAAGCTAACCCTAGTAAGAGCAAAGGAACCAGCCAGGAGAGGTGAACTAATTGACCCCAAAGTAATATCATCAGATGGAGTTATTCCCTTTCTACTCCACTGACTCGCACTACAGAAACTCCAAAAAGCACAGCCTTTCTTGAAAATCACTCAGCAAACAGAACTAGCAAGTCACCATCAACTTGATTCTTCTGTTTTCCTATTAGTAGGTATCAAAAGCTGCATAATGTGGCAGCACCAAGCCTACTGGCTGCAAGTTCAAACCTGCTTTTTGTCTGCATTCACAGCTGGAAAAAAACATCAGCTGTGCACCTTCACCTGTGCCAAATATCTTTCATAAGCAAGCCAGACAAAATGCAAGACACAACCATGGAAGTTTGGTAGCCTAATTACTAGAGCAAATCTCTTCTTGTATCTCACTGCAGAAAAAAGAAATGGAAAAAATCCAACCAATAGAAACATAAACCTAAAAAAAAAAATTAAAAATGCAACTTATAGGGCCACATAAGCCCCACTAGTCCCTGCGACAGTGGCTTAGAGTTCTAAGTAAAAATTACTTAGAGGGTGCACAGGAATGTGGTGTGTAGATACGTAGCAAAAGAAATGTCTCAAGGCAGTGTAATAAAATAAGGGGGGGAACCTCAAGGTAATATTAAAGCTCTTTAAGAACTAAAAAAAAAAAAAAAGCATTACCTAGTCCTTAAACTCAGATACAGCCTAAATTTAATTTTTGCCCATTAAATTAAACGTAGTTATAGGCTGGAAAATTTAAACTGTATTACCCTAAGAGAGCAGAGCAGCAGCAGCAATAAGTACCAGCATCTCATGTGTTCCATTGGCTCATTTCATGATAGAAATTGGGCTTCAGTCATACACATCACATTTACAATTTGGTCCCCATTAGCAACCTAATACAGCCCAAGTATAAGGCAATAATTTAACCTCAGTTCACAATTCTCTCTGTCTCTCATGGATACACACAAGAAAGAGGGATGTACTACAGCAATAGGCACTTAAGTAACTCATAACTTGTGTGACTGATGCCTAAATAACAAATAACACTTCTGTCCTCCTTGTATCAACTCCACTGCTTCAAGCCTGATTTGCCGACTGAATCCCATTAGGAAAAGAGTAGCAAACAAATGCAGACTGTCATAGGGGAAAAAAAGCTACCCAGCGCCACAAAGCTGTGCTAGTGCTCACACCAGAAGGAATGCAGTAATTCCACTAGAATAGGACATGTCCAACTACTTCAAAATGTTCAGGTAAATACTATCAACATAGAAGTTGATGTTGATTACATTATCCTATGTATTCCACAATTTTTAGTGCATTAAAGGATTGCAAAGAAAAGAGCTATAAGATAACTCTTTTTGGAAATGAGTTGCACTGTGTTTAACAGCTAACAAGAAAATCCTTGCTGTAGGGGAACAGCACAAATTCATCCATCTGCAGGGTTAGGTACACACCTCACTGATCTATAGTGCTGCATTCTCCACTTCCCAACTCAGCAGTGCTCCTTTTCCCATTTATAACAAGCAGCACGCTGGTAAAGCCCATTTGAGACAAACTCAAGTGTTTCTTATGGCATTGGTTTCATACCAGACAATACAAGCACACAGGAATGTCATAGCCACCTCTCGCTCACGAGTACCCACATGGTAGGAACTGCTACTGTGCTTGTTCACCACAGCTTCCTGAGACATATGATTGTCATTCACAAAGGAAGTTGCATCCACTTCTGCTCCACTGTTATGCTCATACATTGCCTGTCACTCAAGAATTGTCCAAAGGACATGCTTACCTCTCACACTTGCAACTCTGTGGTCCCAAAGAAGCACTCCACAGCAGTGTTACTTCTCTTCCTGTATTTAAGTCCACATTTGTAATGTGTGATTTGCAGCAGGTTACAAATGAAAAAGCTTTCAATCAAACTCCTCCAGAAAACAGCTGTAGGTGAAATCCAATACATGAGCTCAGACCAGAAAGGGATTTAAGAGGATCATCTTCTGAGATGTAAGCTGTCATGTTTTTATTTGCAGTGATGAATGACATGCGAACTGGATTGTGTATTGCTGCAGTTGCCATAGGGAAGGGACCTGCTCACACATACCTTTAAGTTGGATTTACAGCACACCAAGGAGAGCAGACAACACCAACAACAATGCAGCCCTGTCAATAAAAGAGGTAAGTGTGAAAGGGAGAAGAAAAGAATAAAAGAAAACAATGCTGTATCATTTCATGTTCAATCTGTTTCTCCCCTTCAGTGGAGGGCATGGATCTCTGTACTATTTGAATGCTCAGCTACCATTTCCCAAAAGCACTTGAATGAATGCTGAAGGACAAAGGTGTCGTTCTGGAAGACATAGCCTCTTGCAGCACAGTAGCCCTGAGATGCTGGTTCTGTTGATTGAGTGTCTCTTCAGCTCAGATGAGTGATAGGAAATCCATCTCTCGGCAACTCTGTGACTTCATCTGTACTGCCAAAGCAAGGAAAGGAGGTCGACAGCATCTGAGTGGAACCCATGGACAGTCCACATCCTCGCTACTGAGGGTACAACCAGAACAGGATACACTACTAAATGAGCTAAAAAACTCTCATACCCAAATCAAATTCACAGGCTGCAGTCTGTTTCCACTTGCTAAATTGTGCTTTTGAAGGAAAACTAGAGGCTGACTTCCAGCTGCTTTATTGTTTAGATGACCCAGATTGTGTTTTAAACACATTTGCTCAGCTGAGCTATGAACTGGTTTCTTTAGGGAACAAGAATTATGCAGAGCATTAAGACCGATTATGAGACACCTCCTTTCATTTCAGAATTCAGAAAAGTCCCACAATGTTAAGAAAAACTGGTCATGAAGATCAAAGGAAAAGGGAAGGCAATTAACAGATTGTTTCTTTTGAAGAGGGATAAGTGCCAGTTTCCCAGCTTTTGTTGATAAGAACAAGCAACAGCCATATTTCAAGGGGCTCATGGGAAACCTCTGCAAATCACAGGGACATCAGTTTGAGGACTGTGAAAAATTTCTGCATACTCTAAAATCTGAATTTGTAGGAAATATTTGCCTATTACAGCAAGGCAAGAAACTCAATACTCTAATGAACAAATATAATGCAAAAACATCAAAGAAGGGACAGTTCACTCTGCACAGAGTAAGTTTGGAAGGCTGACACTAAAGAAAAGACATAGTAGGCATTGACTGCTACTTTTCACTGAAACCCAAGAAAACCAAATATAGTGAATCCTATACCCAGTCCATCTTGCTTGCAGTACAGATAAATAAGATTGACGTTGAAAGTTCCACTTATGACTCAAGATGCATTTAGCAATGAGTCAGACAAGGAGGGCTTACCTTATTTTAATACATTCTATAAAGCAGCAAAACCACTCCAGTTGTTATTGGAAGAGAGAAGAGCTGCAAAGGCATGTAGTGACTAAACACAGGTATTACAGAATGATAAACCAGAACAAGGTGCACAACCAGAAACAGCTGATAAAAAAAGTCTTGTTTGAAACATCAAGCACCAAGTTGCGGCCAAGGGTGTTGGTGGTAAAGAACACCAAGACATGACAAGCACCCCACAGGGAAGTTTTCTGGGTGTAGGAAATCCCAGCTAAAAGGGAACAGGACAGTTGTAGCTTGTGCTGTTTCTGCAATCTCTCCTCAGCACCATCAGATGAATGACACCTCAGCCAGGAGGAAATCTTGGCTGAGTTTTAGGCTATACTCAAAGGATTTAAAAATGTATTCAGCCAAGCTAAAATACAGCTGATTCTGTAAGACAATATGCAAACTGAAGCAGAAATGCAACTACCCCTTACTAGCTAAATGCTCTGTCTTCAAACATATGGACAGAAACGAAGTCCCTAATTATCTTTTTGAGTTTTGTCTCCAAGAAGAAACTTGTGGAATTACTGGATTGAAAAATAGTAAGAAAATAGGTGAATTTATTATGCAGGAAAGGAAAAGGCAATCTGGAATACAAAGCTGAAGTTGGCACTTGCTATCTCAGTCACTGAAAAACATCATACATAAGAGAAGACTTTTGGATTTCAGTTAGACATATATCTATGTAACAGAAAAGCAGATAATAGAATTTATGACACTATGTGAGATAGAGTACTAACTACTGAAAAATGTTATCAACACAAAGCTAGAGTTAATAGACATCAGCTGCTAGCTTTCAAAGTAACAAATTCACCTATAACTATAACGCATAAAAAAAGATCACAAAGGCTGTGGGAGATGCACTCCAAGTGTTTGATCCAGGGTTTCTCAGAAAGGATCCCCAACAAATTGTCAAAAAGCTCCAAATGATATATTCCAAAAAACCAACTAGCTACCCAACACAAGAACTCACTCCAAAAATCCTCAAACCAACAAAACCAGTCCAATTTCAGCCACATCGCTCTTTTGTCCATGAAGTTGTAAATCAGGGCACAGTCCTTCCTTATTTATTTGTATAGACTTTAAATGTACCCTGATGAAAGGCAGCTTTTCCATCAGGTCACAAGGGCAGAGCAGCTTGTGCTGTGACATGACAAAAAGCACTGCTGCATCCACTAGGATGATAGATCTAACACTGTGCTCCCAGATTATCTGTGTAACGAAAAGAGGAGTACCAAACCAGGGGCTCATACATCACAGTAACCACTGAGGGACAGGTGAGGTGCCAGGGCCAGGTTTTTTGACTTTGACTTGTGAGAAGAGAAAAGTTAAAAATAGAGAGGGTGTTTATTTTGATATCTTTACCTTAGCAATGGCCAGCAACCTTTGCAGCAAGAGAATTATATGCAAGGGTAGAAAAGGGCCCAGTCATTGATGTCTGAGACTGATTCTGACTACTTGAGTGGCTTCAAAGATCACAGCCTTCAAGCTGCTGTTCTCTTCACTCCCACTGTTCTCCCAAACTGTCACAGTTCTGCCAAAAACATCTGAGGTACAAACACACACATTTTTTGTTTAATACGATAAGTCACACAGGCTCAGTTTAGGAAAACTATCCTGTCACAAAAAAAAAAATTCATCTGACTTGGTCCCAGCAGTGCTTCTCTCCTCTTTCCACACAGTAACTGTGGAAAGTGTGCAGAGACATAAATGAAGGATACTTCCAACTTGGCTCAGCAGACTCACAACACAAGCACAATATCTCAGCACTGAAAGCAAACAGGTGATGTTCCATGGAGTTTGAACATGAAATACATTATCTGTGTGATGCTTCACTCAAATAACTCCTTCACCAAAACACCTCAACCACATTACTGATAACCATGAACAACACTTGCATTTTGTTGCTTTGAGGCATTAGCAGCAGCATGGCTGAACATGTACCTAAAACTCCCAGTTTATGGAAAACACATAAGGTCTCCAACTCCTGGCCTATTCTAGACAAAGTGCATTTGACAGGGGAAACCCAAATAAATAGATTGATAGACAACTGGCCAACATGCAGCTGTTAATCCAGCTTCAGTTCAGGTGCTACCTTCTCATCACAAATGAGTTCAGAGCAAATTTAGGTTTGGAGGTCCACAATAGAACTGCCCAGATATGAAAGCTACATTACATAATAAAAAATTTAGCATCCCACTTATGTCATGGGGGCCCACACACCTACAGGATCCATATAATTTGCATCTGTTGCTGAAAGTGGTCTTTTCAGTTTAGGTATCTGGTTTAAGGATCAGTAGACAATTAACAATTGATGAGCAGCTCAAATAGCTCACTTGATATCTGTCTCTGAGCACACTCCCACACTGTCAGTGTCTCAGTTCACTCTCTCAGCTACACTGAACAATAACTCCAAATCAAAACAGAGGGAGCTGCACTAAATGTCAATAAAGAAAACTGCTTCAGTGCTGCCTTAAAAAATACAATCAAATAAATCAGCCTTTATTTGCTACATTTCCATTCACCTTGAAGCCTTAACACATACTCTTATAAACAAGTTATTAGCAGTAGATGGTGCTCTGCAATGCTTGTGAAATGCTGCTTAAATGCATTTTAATAATTGAGAATGGAAAATTTTGTCACTGTGTACTAGAAGCTTGTCAGGATATAATGCTGGGGAGCCAAAATTTGCTTTAGTTTGGTGTTTTATTTTAGAATGAGAAAGAATTCCAGACCTTTAGTTTCTTCTATTTAAATTATTTGAACTAGCTAATAGGTGTTTTAATTTTTTAAGGGCAATGCACAAGGTAAGCAACTTGTTAAAAAAAGGCCAAGTCAGTTGCCACAGAAATGATATCAGGGACAAATCCAAAGGCAATGTGTACATCCATCAGAGTCACAGCTCAGGAAACAGCAGACTGCAGTGTGCCAAGCAGCTTGAAGGCCATGGCATCGCCTGCATACACCTCTTCCCTCCTCCACGGGAATCAGTGTGTCTCACTTATTAAAAGGATGCAGCTTTGTGGAACCTCAGGATCACATTTCTCGAGGAGAGGTTCAGAACCAGCTCTCCCAATGGACAGTGGTAAAGCACACAAACTACCCCTGCTGTATAATTTTCCTCTTTTCACCCATCATCACTTAATAAAATTAAAACACAAATAGTATTGATGTCAGTGATCAAAAAGAATTTAAAAACACAACCTGCTCTGATAATTAAAATTCCTCTAAATACATACCCACTTGTCATCTCCCATTTGTTTTCCCTTCCGCAAGCCACAGACATTTTCCCTATGAGTCTTCCTATTTGATAAGGCAAGAGTCATCCCTTTTAGGAAATAAATTACAAATAAGAAATGCTTGGATTAACCAGGCCTTACTGATCTTCTTTCATGAATAAACAATGAGCTTTTCCAGAACTGTGAGAGAAATGCATTCCATAAAATGAATGTGTTTCTTTGTTGTCAGACAAAAAAAATCCAGCACAGAACCAAAGCACTTTGTTCTAGGCTACTTGCACTTAGCATGGGTTTTAAATCCTGAACTTCTGGAGAGGAATTAACCCTGCCACACAAAGGAGCCTCCACACTCGTCAAACAGGAGTCTCAAAAATTATACTGAAATCAACTACATGGAGCCAATTTGCCTTGCCGGAACTCTGATATGGGGTGGATTTAACCAAAAGAGGAGTACACTTATTTATTTTTTCTCTCCTAGCTTTGGAAATTTTCAAGAAAGCTCAGAGCCTCTTGCCTTTTTTCCCCTAACTGAATTAAAGTGGGAAGGTGTAAAAACTAAATAATCCAATTATATTCATGGCTTAGAACCTTGGATACAAGCAATGCAAAACCCAGTAAAAAGAAAACACAAGAGTGTTTTGGCTGCTTCTGTCATTAATAGGTTTTATGATATTTTCTAATGTAAGTGAAGTTGCTTATTTTCTTCTCCTCTAGAGTATTTAGAAAAAATTGTTGAAATCAACTTCTTACACAACTGCAAACAAAATTTTTTCTCTGAAGATTTCTCTTTCAAAATAAAACCGTGGTAGAGAGGCACTACCTTCTCTGAAGTAAAAACTGCTTAGCAGAGGGTGCTTTTCATGAAGCAGTGAAAAAAGGAGTGCCCAGTTCTTTCTCTGTCAAGTGCCATGGCTACAAACCAGCTGTGATTCATGGAGCAACACTGACTTGCAGTGAGGATTTAGTCCCAAAGGACACAAGAAGGCCCACCCCAAGGACACCCAGCAGGATATACAGGAACATACCCCAGGGTTAGTCAGTGGTACTGCTTCCATAGCCTCACCCTCTACCTCCATGCTTGACATGGATTTTTTGAGGAGTCCTTTTTGGGGAGGTGTAGTTGGGGGGTGGCAGGAGGAGGAATGAACAAGTATCATCCTGTTCTACCAGCACCTTCTGTTACTCAGATGCTCCCATCATCATCATCTAAGGAGCAGAAATCAAAATCCCAGCCTATACTTAGTGCTTGAATCACAAGCATCACTCAAATGATTAGACAGAGAGAGCTGCATCAGGGAATATCAGGATGGACCATCTTCTTGCAGAATTCATCTCCTATTTAATTCATATTATTCAGAGCTTGACACATTTTTACTCCTAATAAAGTACTACTGCTGACATGCCACACTTCATGAAGCTCTTCTTCCATAATTACATGGTTGTGATAAATACAACGGGGAAAGAAGACCAACTGATTTTGTATCAGTAATTTGAAATGTATTCATAAGCAGTGCTGTAAAAAATAGATTCTGCAAGTTCCAGGGACTAAGTACATAATTCTATACATAACAGTTCTTCAGCTAATAAGCTATTTTTGGACTATGCTGGTCCAAGTTACAACAGGCTTAAAAGGCAGAAAAGGACAATCTATACTGAGATATGATTGATTAGAAATCTGTTTGTCAAACCAAAGTAGAATGACAGACAGCACATGTGCCAGAAAAGCTGCACGCCAGAAAGCCTACCTCAAGTACCCCCCCATAAATAACAGCAAATCTAATCCCCAATTTCTATGGCAACAAACATGCAGCTTTCCTTTCCCACTTCTATCTGCAGGTTTTCTTTTCCAGGGCCATTCACTACACAAGTTTCATCTTAGGACTCCAATTTCCTCTTGGACTGATCATGAACCATGAGGAACAATTCTTGGGTCCTGGCCACTGACCATTTTTAGGTGCACAGTTAAAAACAGCACTAGGAAATCCTTGTGAACTGTGGTTACAGCTGATTCACTTCCCCATTACAGGGGCATCTATCAGCAACAGGCTGAGACTCTGGCTGGGAATTCCAGGCTGATGCTGAGCACACCAGAGCTGGGTTCATTACTTCAGTGCTTATGGTATAATGGCATTGTTGCCAGAAGACACTAGCACAATTTCAACTGTTGCTATGGCCTGTACACAATTAGTAAGACACCATGAATTACCTTGGATTGAATAGGAGTCAGAAGAACAAAAGTGGGCTTCCATTACAGCTCAAGTAACTTACCAATTCAAGAAGTAAATACTGCATAATTTTATTGGTTGTCGTCTGGTTTTAAATGTGTGATGCCCAGCAGATTATGCTTTTCCTAACAGAAATAGCAGCTTTACATCTTCATTCCTGTCTTAGCTTCCTTTTAGAATGTACAGACCATGTTCTATATGATGTATTGTTATCTCTAATCTTTTGTGTACACAGAGAAGTACTTGTGTATAGAATATTACCAACACAGCCCCTTTGGAATGACAGTCATTTTCGTATCCAAGAGGCAAAAGCCATAAAAATGACAAGCTATTATTTTTAACTACAATGCTAATGCCTATTCCTCAGCAGCCTCTATTCCATCTGAGTTAGGCTGGAACAGATTGTATCTTAAATATGTAGCTAACACACATTTGCTGTGGAGCACTAATAGTGCAACAAGCTCTTTGGGCCTCCTTGACTTGCTGAATATTCCACTGCCAGAAGAGAAGGTAAACAATACAGAGCATCACTTTTTATCAGCATGTCAGACATTGTGTTAAACAGCAAGGAAACCTGAGGAGATGCTGGTTTTTCTCAGTTTCACAGCCACGTAACTTTCAGTTGGACATCCCCATAAGGACTGAGAGTTATGGAAACAAAATCTGCACAGGAGCACACAGCAATTTTAGCTCTGGAATGACCACATACTTTTAGGAAATAAGAACTGTATCTGCTATTAGTGCAATGATAGCATTAATAAGATGCAAGCCTAAGAAACATGCTACAGAAAAAAAAACCCCAAACAGCTAGTAAAAATAATTAAATCTTGAACATTTACATTGATCAAATACTTTGTATACTAACAACTTGATCATATTGCCTCAAGCCTTCAAGTCTTTTAAATGTGAACTAAGTATGTTTATTCTTCAAATAACGTCTTTTGCTGAAAAAGGAAATTAAGACAAAAATCATACCTTGGCTTCTCTAAAACTGATTAGTTATTTAGTAAAAAACAAATTAGTTATTGCTCTCATTTGCGATTTCAGACACTCCCAGAATCCAGATACTGCTTTGCTAAGATACAAAAACACAGTTGAGAAGAAATGCTTCTATTTTAGGGTTCAAATTCTACTTAATAGTGTAATACTGGCTACTTAATTACAAGAAAAACAACTTCCATGTAATTGTTACCTTGCAACATTTTAAGTCCTTAATACCACATAATAGCAGAAATAATTAAATGCAATTATGTAAGTGATTATTGCTGATAGCTAAAAATCACACATTAATCACAATCGTGACCAATCCCAAATACCTCACCCTGGACACCATGGCAAAGTTTGTAATTCAAAGAGAAAATCCAATTACAGAAAAGCAGCCCAGAGGCTGGAGAGAACAACTTGAGGTCCTTGGAATCACAGAAAGGTTTGGGTTGGAAGGGACCTTTAAAGATCATCTCATTCCAAACCCCTGTCATGTGCAGGGACATCTTCCACCAGATCAGGCTTCCCCAAAACCCCTCCAACATGGCCTTGAACACTTCCAGGGATGGGGTATTGACAGCTTCTCTAGGCAACATGTCTCATCACCTTCATAATGAAAAGTTCCTCCTCATATTCCACCTAAAACTATCCTCATCACTTTAAAACCATTGTTCCTCCTCCCCATTCCCACAGCCAGCCTCTTTCTCCTCTGGAAGCACTGATACACACTACTCAAGGAAGAATTCAATTTTCTGTACAAACAGCTTTTCTGAAAACAAATTTTCCAATTGCTATTCATACAGACAGTACGGAAAAGCTTGCACACACATCATAACTCCTTGGAAGAAAAAGCCCAACTACACAAATGGTGCTGTGAGACCTTGAGGAGTGACCTCAAGGCTGCTGCAATGCTGTGAGCAATTGTGCTACTCAGGCTGTTCAAATTAGGCTCTTCTTGCTGTGACAGCAGTTCCCAGTGCATGCCTGACTGAGCTTTCAGAAGGGATGTATTTGTTGTTTCAGTGTGGACCCTTTGGAAAAAAACAGGACTTCCAAATCCAAAATGCATAATTTTTTTCACTATTCTGCACATTGCTGCTGGTGCTTGGAACCAGAGTGCAGCTGTACCTGTAATTTCCTAATAACTGACCTACACTGGTTTTATAGTAACTCCGCAATAGTAAGAAAAGTTTCTAGACCATAAATCAAGGACCACAGCTCAGAAGTTGACCAACTCACAACAGAGAGAAAATAAGGCATTTTTAATATTTCTGTCTGGGATCAGACAATTTCTCACATATGATAATTTAATATATTCCACAGAAAGCTCTTCTCCCTTTATTTCCTGAAACTAACCAGTAATAAAATACAGCACACCACACACAGGGCATATATTCTGTGATGCAAGCACCTAGATCTGTCATGTTCCTCAGGCTACTCTTCCAAACAAGAGCTAACACCTGCCTCCCCGTGTACCAACACAAGTAATATCTGTATATGGAACAGTGACCTCTGTCACTATGAACTGAATTCTGGTTGGAGAGAACTCTCTGTCTCCCAGGGAGGGCTGCCCGATGGCTCCTGGTCTCTCTCTCTCTTCCACCCTTCCACCCCCGGGCTCAGGCCTACCTCTCTCGGCCACATGGCTTTTCCCCTCCCACCGCCCAGCCAGCAGCTGGGCCAGAGGAGAGACCCAAACTCTTTCCCACCGGAAACCCAAGAGAGCCTCCCAGGGGAGAGCTCTGCTTTTAACCCCATGTTCTCAGAGGCGGTCCCAATGTCCTAATGGCCAGGTTAGATGCCAATATTAAAGTCTGAACGTCCATTGGCCTGACCACAGCATCCCAGAAAACACATTTTCTGTCAAACCACCACAGTTCCCCAAAACTGAACATGCTAAGCACCTGTGACTATAGAAAAAGAATCTAACACTTATGTCCCATTATTTCACCATTCAGAAACCTGTTTGGGAAGAACACAGAAGTAACTAAGCTGATCAATAAACCTAGTCTAGTATCAGATCAGAGACTCAGAGCTGCCATACAGAAAACCAGGAGCTGTATTTTGGTTTTTAACTCATAGATTATTCTCTGCTAATAACCATAAAGCGTACAATAAATTACTCATTAAAATGAGATCTTACATGTCAGATGTAATAACATCTCTACTCAATTTCTAAGCACTAACATTGCTGGGAATGCAAACACCCCAAACTCAGCAAGTACCAGAAAAAAAAAATCCAACATTAAACTAACAAAGTAGAAACAGTTTAGTTTTGTCCCAATGAGTCACCTTTAAGGTTATCTTGCCATTTTTCTTACCCTTACACATGACCTCCCAAAACCACCCCACCCAATTCCCCAAACCCCAAGGAAAAAGTTGACAATTAAATCTATGCAGTTCATCAAACAGATAAAATGCCTTCCTATAGCTGTACAGGCACCTGCCTGAAGCACTGTATCACTAAACCCCATGGTTTTTTGTGGTTATAACCTTGATTTTTTTTCCCCCATGATCATAAAATTTGGCTGCAATTAAGCTAAACACATGGCTTCCCCTGTGGAATAAAACTCGTTTTTAGGACAGGGCTGTCTTTCATCTGCCAATAGCAGGGGTGCAGCAGCAGTGCCTCCAAGCATCTCTTGAGTCTCATGCCCGTTTCTCCCAGGACGTGGAACTCCCTGGGCAGCCCAGAGGCCGGCCCTCAGCACACGGCTTGCCCTCAGTTGGTGCCGGCAGCTCAGGTGGATGCAGGAATTCCCCATGCTGCAGTTTCCGTGCCCTGGGGCCCCGGGTAACACTTGCTGCTCCGTACAGACTGCAGAGCGTCTTACAAGCCCCATTGGCTCACGCATAAGAAATGAAGCTGGTTTTTTTCTCAGCCTCACCTTCTGCACTGTTGTACCTTTGGAATCAGCCTTGCCTTGTCTCTGACAGCAAGAGCAAGATAGCACCCAGGTAGTGACAGGGAAAGCCAAGCTTCATGCCACAATTCTCTGACACTTTTAAAAGCAGCTTGTGGTCCCAGGAGGGGTCACCACGGTTTTAACAATGGGCCCTGTTCACAGGACATAAAGCCAAATCTGGTAACTCTCCATGGACCGGGAAAGGTAGGAGTTGACTGTCATCCCTGTCTAATTTCTTATTTAATTCTACACCTCTATTTCCCACAAAATGATGCCTAAAAGGGGTACTTGCCAACAGCTTGGGACTCTCAGTGAGGCATTAGCACCTCCTTGGCCACTGTGGGACTTGTGTAGAGGGGACATATTGATACTTCCCAACAGCAATAGCAGATAAGGAAATTACTTCTATTGCACAAACAGTACTTTTTGTTTGCATGGGGACAAGATGCAAAGTGGAGGTACATTATTCAGAAAAATCCCATGTTTATAGTAAAGCTTCTACTAGATGTGACTGCCCTGCTCATCAGAGCAACACTTTTTATAAGCATCTTTTCAGGACCACATCAAAGGATAACAAGTTGATAATATTATTGGTACTTAGAGGTCTAACAGCAAAACACTTCAAGTCAAGAGCACATTAAACTTTTGTGCTTAATTGAAATCTAATTCTGCTCATGGAAATCTAAGACAACCTAATTTACTTCATAGCAAAGCAGGAGCACAGGAAGTCTCTGTGCCACTAACTTGGGGCAATACCAAAACTTTTAACAATGTGTGTGGATCTAGCATCACCTTTTTATTACCAATATCTACATTCCCATCTTTAAAGCACATATTGAGATAGCATTATTTCAGATAATTCCCAGAACTAGACCTGAAAAAGAAAGTACAGTTTAAGAAGGAAATGCATGAGATAAGAGAACATCCCCTAGGGACTTACACTGCTGTGTAGTGGGCAACACCCATGAAAGTTCAGTTTATGAACAATTAAGTTCAGGTTATACAGGTTATACCTTGGAAACCAGAGTTTGATTTGTTTCCCTCCAACAGCTCTAAATCCTGGAGAGAAGGCTAACTGAGCTCGTCAGAGGTTTGCATTAAAACCAATGGTGTCCTAAAAGCATTAATACCTACAGAGAGCTTTAGAAGCCTTGCTGAGGCAAAGAGATAAGGCTTCTCTCCTTTTTCTCCTGGAGGGAGGAACAGAGCTTTCCCAATAGTCAAGATGACCAAATGTCAGAAGTTGTGAACACTAAGTGCCCTTGGTCAAATTGTCTGAACAGGTGAGAAAGTTCAGCATCTTTTTATTCTAAGCTATATTTTGGTAATTTTTAAATACAATTTTTTTTAACCATTGGGACAACTCCTCATCACATCTACCTTTATTCCCAGGTCACTATTTTTACTTCCAACTTACTATCCCCCAAGCCTGTTACTCTTTTAAGAGGAATGTGGGCATGCTACAAAACTTTTTCCTGAACATCTGTAATACTTGAATTACAAGGAGACATGGTCATAAAGACCTCATATAAGAAATCAACTTGCTGGGGAAAAATAAATGCTTTCTTATTTTTAAACTAACCTGTCAAATAATTTGAAATTCAACAGCCATTCCGTTACAAAAGTCATTTTACTGATTTTTCTTTAGTGGATCCAGAATATTTGAGACTAGACTGCTAAAGTCTGTAACTATAAAGGGAGAGAAAACCTTAATATCAACAGTCTTAGCTTCTCCATACCACAAAGTTCACAACAATATTTAATGCAAGGCCAGAGACCCAGAGCTGTGAAAAATCACACAGCATAGGCCTAAAGAAACCAAAATCTTCAAGATGATTTAACACCTTTCCCTCTCATGATTTGCTGCTACAACTGTGTCTAGACCAAATGTGCTTGTGGTCTTGTGGGCACTGTACACCAGTCAACTAAAACCAACCAGGTAGGCTGCCACTAAATATCCTGAAAGAAGGGGAACTCAGCATAATAAGGGAAATAGATTAAAAAGTCTCAGTACATTATGATCCCAGTTTTGCAGTCACAAACTCTCTTCATAAACATGATTTCCCCATTGCGTAGATAACAAGTCACCACTACCAAAGCAGCCAGTGGTTTAAGTTGCTTGAATCTCACCATCATCATTTACTTCAGTTTGCACTGGAACCTCCTGGCAAGCTCAGAAACAAGGAGAAACTAGCAATTTCAAGTACTTGATCTCTGTTTTAATTGTTCATCCTCCCACTACGTGTGCCTTTCCAACTGAAAAAATTTTGAGGAAGCTGCCATCTCATCTGTACTTACATTCATTTGGAAATCTTCAGGGCTGCTACTTCACAGCTGTTACACAGAAAGATTTTATTAGATCAGCTGAATGACTTCTCACTAATAATTTCCTAAGGTCACAAAAAAAAAAAGCCAGAAAAGAATCCCCCTTTTTTCCCCATGATATCTGGATGACATAGTGCTATACACTCTCTCCTTTGCAGAAGAGATTAAATCACCATCAGTTTGGGATCTGTGCAAGTATGAAGCACCTCCTGTAAACCATGCGCAGATAAAGCTCTTTGACTTCCCAAACTGGTAACATGCAACAGAGAAATCTACTACATAAGATGCAATATGAGAATGAAATCATGAAGCCAGGCACCTAAGGCAGCACTACCACAACACTCCTCAGACAATAATTGCCCTAAGAAAAACTAAACGGCAGTCTTCATTACCTACAAACAGCAGTCTTCATTACCTACAAACAGCTTGACTAAATAGCCCATTCTGGGGGGGTTCTGATCAGAGCCACAATAATATCTACTATTTCCTATTATTTTGCCTAATTAATATGTATTATTTCCTATGTTTGCAAACATACTTAAGGTTGTAATCTTTATGTAATAACCTGTCCCTTGCCAGGCACAAACACCAAAACACCAGAGACTGCTCTGTAGAGCCATAGTTAAGGTAAACTCAAGTTTCTCAGAGTCCTGCTTAGGAGAAGTAGTGCTGGGAAAATGGCAAATGGCCTTGTAATGGCTCATAGGACTGGTTAATGAGTGACATTTAAACACATCTGTTGTTTGGAAAACCTTGAGCAGTGCTATTTCCTTGTATCTAGTAAGGAATGCAGTGTTCAACAACATAGTGAAGTAAGAGACCAGACAGATACAACAAAAGCCTTTCAACTAAACTAAAAAAAAAAATCTCATTGAGTAGAAAAATATAAAATATTATGACACAGATGGGATTTTAGATTTTGATTGCACATTGGATTATACAACTCTTACAATTATTCTTTATAGGCCTCAAGACTGCATACAATTAGCAGCAAGAAGAAAAAAGAATTCTCACAAGTTAAGGAAAAGATTGCAGACCTCCAGACACAAGCTCTTTGGAATCCCCTGACATCAGTCCTCTGCACCCAAAAGAACTTAATTTTTTTGTCTGATAAGCATCATTCGAAGTGTTTTTCCATAAACACACAATGTAACTTGGTAACAGATTCATTCACAGAAGTGAGCCAACTTGATCACATTCCCAGCCCTAGTACCATTTTAGCTATGGGTAGTGGCTAGGTCACAATTTCCTACACTAATGCATCAATTTAGCCGAGCTATGGCAGAGAGTCAGAGCCTTCAAAGCATAACTGATTTGGTCCTGTGATGCCCCTGTCCACAAATCATTAACATCATCACAGGCTGAGGTTGGAAGGAAACTCCTAGAGGTACGCTCTGATGCCTTTGGAAGGTACCTGCTGCTCTCCCAGCCTTGCTCTCAGATCTGGCTGTGATTTAGTGGATGCCATCCCTTTCTGGCCAACCTCTGCTGGTGCTTAATCACCCTCACTGCAAAAAAAAATTCCTCAATTTCAGAGGAAAACTCCCCTGTTTCATTTTGTGCCCAGTGGCTCCGGTTCTGGCACCAGGCAGCAAAGGCAGCCAAGTTCTGTCTCCTCTGTACCCTCCCCCTCCAGCTATCTATCCACTGATGAGATGCCCTGGAGCCTTCTGTTTTGAGCTGAAGAAGCACAGTGCTCCCAGCTGTTCCCTGCAGACAGGATGGTGCTTTTCTTTGAACACATTCCTGGCCCTTGGCTGCACACTCTCCTGTATCTCCCTATCTCTCCTGTGCTGAGGGGCCCACATCATCCAATGCATGGTCCCACCAGTGCTTAACGCCTTGGAAAAACTGCTACAAGGTCAGGAACAGCTCTGCACGGGAAGTGTGCAAAACTAATTCAACTTCTCTTAAAGCACGCCAGCACACAGAAGGTTTCCTGATCCTAAAGATTACCATTGTCTCACTTGGCTTTACATTTTCAACCACATTCCTGACCCAGATTTTAAATTAGAAAAAAAAAATCTATCCTTAACATTATAGCTCAACAGAGAAAGCCCAAGATGTAATACTTGAGCATCAGGTTGCTTTCCAATAAAAGTTCTGAAAACACCCTGGATTCTTAGCTTTGGCCACCTTATATTTTAAACAAATAAAGGTCATTTAGCACAGAAAACATGAAGTTACTACATATTTAGAATCTCCTGATGTTGAAAGCAGACATCCAAAAGGTCTATTCCATAAAGTTTACATAGCCTTTGATTTCTGGAGATCTCTTCCTGTTGCACACTGATGAGAAAAACTATGTGATACACAGATGATGATACAATCTCTACTTTTGGCGTTTGTCTCCTCAGTAACTTTTCTGAATGACACCACAAAGTTAATAGCACTCCTTCCCAATCCTACTAAAGAGAATATCTGAAATTAGTCATTATCTTTTATGCCTCAACAATGGCTTGAAAAAGTTTAGGGAAGAAATAGGTGGGTTTCTGTTAAGTTCCAAGGCAGTAAATTGGGACAGTAAAAGATCAAGTAATCTGAATGAGTCACAAAAATTTGGCAAAGGAAGAAATTAGAACTTCATTTCCTGAGTTATGACCTGAAGCTTTTTGAACTTAAGCTACAAGCTTGTTGATTTTACCATTTGTATTCCAAAGGCAACATATACAGAAGGACATGGAGTCAGCAATTTGAATTATGCATAATAATGTAGCTTCTACCAGAAACACATTAATGCTTTCCTAAGCTATGATTGTACTGCAGCAGCACTTCAGGCTTTGCTTTAAGTCCTCACCACACTTTGGCACACAGAGAAATGGCTTCCCAAGCTTACCTGTGCATGCAGAGGTGCAGACACAGGCACACACTGATGACCCTTGCCCTGGAGCTGGGCTATGAATGCAGCAGAGATACCAATTGCTGCACTGACATCCCCACACCCCTCTGGGGCAGAACCAGCCCAGGCACTGTGGCCACACTGGCACTCAGTGCCAAGGCAATTGCCAGTCTATGGCACAAACCAGCAGTTCTGCCCAAGAAGAGGCACCTCAAGCGTGAAGATGAACAGAACTGTGTTTAGCATGCTTCTGTTCCCATACCATAAATAAAAGAAACTGAAATATTTGTCCAGAACTTCCTTGTGATGCACAGTGAGTTTCCCTGGCAGACTGGGCGACAGTTACTGAAAAGCCAGAGCAATGGCTGTGGTACCCAGTGCCTTATGTCCTGCAACATGGATTGTACAGGCAATCTGAACGCCCAGCATGGCTCACAGGATCTTGTTGCTGTAGTATTCCTTACACAGTGTCACATATCAACCCTTGCCTTCCCCTGCAGAGTCTGAGAGATTTAAAAGAATGGATTAAGGCAGGAAGTTCGCCTCTGGCCCAAACCAGAGTTAAGCCCACATTTAACCCTCACTGAAGCCGGTGTGGGATCTCACAAAAAAGTCAGCATCAATTTTAGGATTCTGTGTTTAAATTCTCATCCTAATTTTACTCACCATAAGGTTTCAGAACAAAGGGAGAAAAAGACTGAACACTTGTGTCCAGGTTTTCTTAAATATATACATATACTGATTCTTACACATATAATTTGTAACTGATAGATAACTTAGAAACACATTAAAAAGGAAGCAGTAGAAAGATGGGTTGAGCTGAAAGAAGAATAAACAGACCAAGTAAAAAGCAAGTGGCACAGAGATACCTTATCATATAAAGGGGTATCTTTATTACCACAGAGAATAATAAAAAGAGGAATTGCATAGGAATGGAGAAACCCCATGGATAATGCTTTACACATCTCACAGCATTCCTCTTAAGGAGAACAAGAACAGATGAAGATATTTCTCATTTACACCAGGATATTATCAACAACTCTGACTGGAGAGACTGTGAAAAGAAAAGTTTTGCTTTTCTTTAGTACATCTAAAAACATGTGAGAGAATCACATAGTAAAGACAATGACCATGGACCTACAGCTTACCTGAAGAATTACATGCTGGAAGCTCTTGCACTAATGAATCCATTGTAGAGTTCTGTTCCTAACATGACTCTAAGGAGCAAAGTGCATTCCCCAAAAACCAAACCAACTTATGCTGCCCCAAATCCCTTGGTTGAACCTAATAAAATTTCCAAGTTAATTTTTGTGCTCTCCTTAATTGCCATGAACTTGTAAGGCAGTGCCTCAGACAGCTAATGGGATCTTCAGATCAAGATGTGCAGAAACATGTCCCAAAAGCTGTGCCAGTCAAGGATTTTCACAATAAATTGAGATAGTAATTCTGTAGCTGTGGTGATCTAAGAGAGGTCAGGCTCATAGGGACAGGTAGTCTTGTTAGGCAAACAGTCACAGAAAACTCAGTGAAAGGTCACCTTGGTGAATTCAACTGAACACACTGAAAACCAGCAGAATAAGATGACTGAGCATGCAAAAATTTCTTGCCTAATGTGAAACTTAGTAATTGAGCCACTTGTGAGGTCTGCCCTGTATGTAAAAAGGAGTATTCATGTCCCATCAGCATTACAATAAAACCACATACGCAGATGTTCTGGAAGCTGGAAAATGAAATCCTTTGCATACAATGACACACATGCAAGATATCATCTATCTGATGTGGCTTTTGGGTACAAAACCTGAGACTGCTTCAGGAGCCCACAACTCAGAAATGATACTTTACTTACCAATTAACTTCTCATGGCACAAATGCTGCTTTCTTGCTGCTCACATATGTTTTCAGTGCATTACATGGCAGATAGCCCCAAGCTATATCTGGAAATTCAGTCATTTTTGAATAGAAATGTAGAGATATATTGCATGACTGTGCTTTGAAATATCAATATATGCACTTTTTATGTCAGTCTGAACACAACCACCACTAAAAACCACATTTGGGAAGCCCTTTGCCAATAAACCCACTGTTTTAAAAGCTATCAGGTTACACAGTCAGATTAGTGGACAGTCAAGACTTCTGTTAGCCCAGCTGCATTATAGTGGAACAGAAATCAGGGGCATGTGTCACATCCTCCCTTCGTAAAAGGAGATGAGCAGCATTAGGGAAAGAAAATTTGACAGCCATTACACAGAACAGTCCAAGAAAGTACAAGAAAAAACCCAATACACTGCTGTCATCATATTGCAAAAGTCCCATACCTTCTCCGTGGTTTCTCATGGGCATCTCCTCACAGCTCTGACTCCTTCACAGCACAGCCAACTCCAACTCTCCCCTCACCCAGCTCACCCACCCTTTTGTAGCACTCATCTTCTTATTGGACACAGCTGTGGCCTGTTAAGGGCAGGCCTGTTCCTAACCTTTGGTGATTAGTACAGCTGCAACTCCTCAGGCATGAGACTACCTTCTGCACTATTCTTTTACATTCTATCCCTCCAGAACACACTAATACAAGTATGATTGGGAAATGCATTTATTCATCAACTACAATACCATGGCACAGAGGCCAGTGAGATACTTAAAATTCCACCACAGAAATAAAATTCAACTCAGACTAAAGAAATGAAAAAAAAATTGATTGACTTGCAAAGAGACATAACCAAAGACAGCAGCAGTGATTGCTTCACCTTACTGGCATAAAAGGCCTTAAAATGACTTGTTTTATTTAGTCTTTAACCTGGTCAGAATCACCAAATAGATCGAGTGTTAGCTAGAACAAGTAATTCCACCTTACAAAGCAAGTTTTTCTGGTATCTTTGGTGTTTTTTTGTTTTGTTTTGTTTTTTTGTTTTGAGGTTTTTTTTGTTTAATCGGTGGTGGGTTTTTCAGTTTGGTTGTTTTTGGGTTTTTTTTTTGGGTGGTGCTTGGGTTTGTTGGTTTGTGGGTTGTTTGGTTTTTTTGTTTCTGTTTTTCTTATTTGGGATTGGGGTGGGGTTTTTTTTAGAGTTTCTGTGTGTGTGTGTGGTATACAAGGAGCAGAATACCAGTACAATACCAGTAGAGGTCCTTGGTTTTCAGGGCTTACCTGCACTGCTCCAGGCCCCAAATGTTCTCATACTTGACCAGGTAAATATAACCTGTATATAACAGGAAGTCCCAAGCATAAACTATAACTTCCCCTCTCATACAGTTGGTATTTAAATCAAAACCTTTTCTCACATGGCTTGATACTGAATCATTCCATGACCCTTGCATTAATGTAAATTGAATCTCACCATATCTCCCAACTTTTAGCATGCATTTCTTTCTAGTTGTGTCACTATTTACAAAACACTTTATCTACCAGGATGTTGCAATTTTGGAATAGGAGCTGGTAACTTTTATTTTGGCAAGCTTCACATGCTTCAATTTCACTTACCTCAGCAACGTTCTAGGAGTGAAGCATTTCCACAATTTGCCCGCTGTCCTTGCTGTTCCAGTCTGTAGACTGTCCCTCCTGTGTTTCCTTCTGGGCATATACTGTCACAATATGGAGTAAAACAGGATGTAATTTATGTTGCTAATGCCATGCATTAAGTGGTGGTACTGCTATGTACCACAGACACACAAAAAATACTTCTGTTTCACCTTCATTATCAGTCTATAGTCATTCCCTCTTATAGTTAAAACACTTAATAAGCTGGTCCCTCTTGCTTATTAAGTGTATCTTTGAAGCTAAGCTGCCTGTTTAAAAACCATCTCAGCTCTGTTGTAACCAGGAGCTTCGTAGGGAAGCCTAACTCTGACAAGCAGCTTGTTTCCTTTCATTTCTGATGGTGGATTTTACCACAAACCTCATATCAATTGGTTGAAAACTGAATGAAGTTAGGCTGAAAATATTTCTAGAATCAAAAACATTAAAGGCATTTTCATCTTTGTAGTTATATGTCATTTTCATGGGCCAAAAACCACAGGACTTCAAATCCCTTTCTATTTAAAGATGCACAAATTCAGATTTCACTCTCCAAATGCTCAAACAAGCAGGTCCTATCACCCTACAGGACAAGTCTTTTATGATGGATCTGTCAAGATGCCACCCTTACATAGTCACTGGGCAGCAGCAAACACTTTTTCCTTGATACTTTTAAGGAAATTCAAAGATGCCTCTGCTGCTCTATATTGGGACACTAAAAAGGGCAGGTAGTGTTAATCTGGGAGGGAAAAATAAATTTGCTAAGAGAGATTTTCCCATTATTAGTCACTAAGTGTTTAATCCAGGCAAGACAGCAAGGTGTGACACCATCTGCCCATCACTGTGGTTGTCAATGGTAATGAAATTTAACTGTTCATGAACATTTCTTCTGTTTTCTAGAATGAAATATTAATCATTTTACAGTGCTGCATGTATTTGTGCTTTGTTCAGTGACCAGAACAAATAAGTTATTGGCACAATGATGCCCATCCTGTTAAACCCAGGCTGTCATATGGACACAACACAGCAACTACTGCCAGCCCTGTCACCAACACATGCAAGTCATTTCACAAATTCTTTGATGACTTGTGCTGACATCTCAATGGACTCTTCACACTGTTGTACTCACTGACTTCTCACTCAGATTCTCCATTACTTGCTGTTCCTTCAGTTCCTTGATTTCCAGCTCCTGGTCACTTGCATACCTGTATCCCATGGCATTGCTTGCTCTGCAATAGGTGGCAAAAGCTGACTCTGTCTCTCTGCAGCTGCCTTGCTTGTCCTTGTTTCACATCCTGCTTAAGTGCGCTCTCCTTGTTCCTTCAATGCCATCCTTCTTGCCGCAGAGAGGGCACTATCCTCCTTACTACCTGGCTGTATCCAAAATACGCATAAACCCCTGGGGGGAAAACCCCAAACAGTTGGCAGAACAGCAGCTCTCCTCCACCTATCCCTCCTGCAGACTCATCTCTGCCTCTAGAGCAGACCACGGTGCACTACCACCTGTTTCCCTAATACAGCAAAAATCTCTTTTACTTATCATTGATCACTTCTTGGAGATCAATCCATTTGACTTAAGCTCCCGTCAAAAAAGTTTTTAAAAAGGCACCATAAAGGTGGGAGATGCAGCCACATTTTCCCAAAAGTGAAATAGGCTGGAAGCCAACCTGGAGAACTGTGCTTGAGTCTTATTTTTAGCAAAGGCAAAACAAGAGACAGATTTACTCCAGAAAGAAGCAACATAACCTATTCCTTAAGGAGCTTGTACCACTAGATGGTGCTTTCAAGAGAACCAAACAAATCAAGTCAAAGCAGCAGACAAGGTCAACACACCAGAATGGAGAGAAAAAAGCACAGCAAATCAAGCTACAAACATAGCCTTATGGTATTAAACTTGTGTTCTAGGCCAGGCTGTGGTTCCCTGGCAGAGAAAGGGAGCCTGAACACACCCGGCCATCACAACAGGGACATGACAAGCAATGACATGGTAATAAATATTCCAAGCTCCCAACTGCTTCCAGCAGAGGATACCAGGGCATGGAGAGAAGCAAATAGACTCAAGCACCCTCTGGGCAAGCAGATGTCCTTTTCAGAAAAGGGATGAATTACACTCAAAGTGACCTGAAGCCATCTCACTTACCACCTGTCACAGTCCCTCCAAGCATAAGACTGGATCACCGGGCTCAGTGGTCTGAGAAAAAAAAAGGAAAAAGGTTGGTGTTTGTCCTTATGGATAGGCATGAATTGAGAACTTTTCTGGTTATTTCCACAATTCAGAAGCTTGTTAAACAAACCATAAGAAAAGCTTGGCAACTGCCTTGTTAATCATGTTTTAAAACACATGTAACATTGCTGTACAGATACACAGCTCAGCCAGCTGGAAGCTTCAAGAGGTTTTGTTTTGCCTCATGCTCCAATCAGGTAATGAATAGAACATGGCATAGAACAAATATATACATTTTAATTTCAGTCTTTGCACTGTTTTATTGTTTGTTTAAGCCAGCCCAACTGAGACTCCTTGCACTATACGCCCCTGGTTGCATTCCATTGGAAACAAAGGCATATTTGAGGGAAGTACCTCTTACAAAGAGGTATTGATGAACCAGAAATCAGGGTCTGGACAAATAACCATTTTTCTATAAACACAGCTCTATTGTTTCAGCTGTTCTTCTCCAAGGGAATAAATATTTCATTATTCAAAGCAGTGGCTGAAAAAGAAGAACTCCTCCCCCTTCAACCAATAATCTTCCCCTCTACACTCTAGAAAAACCAAACCCCATGATTTCCATGATGCCTCTTCTTGCAATATTTGTACTCATTTTTTCACTCTTAACTTGCCTATAGACATTACTGTGATATTAAAAAGAGAAAGTCCGAGCCAATTAAGGCAGTAATGTCTGCAATCCCTTGCCCACCACAATTCCAACTTGCTCTTTGCATCTGCACCACCTATATTAAACTCATGGTTTTGCTATTACCAATGCCTTCATTTTCATTAATCCTCTTTTTTTTGGCTTTACTCCATCTGTCAAGCTGCCTCTTCTGCAATGAGTTCCTTCCCAAGTGTGCTCTTAGCCATCTCACAGATATAAAATCAAAGGGAGGAGCCAATTCTGTCTTCCCTCCAGCCCTAGCAGACTCCAAGATCTAATCCCAATCAGGAAAACTTTCTTTCTGGGAATCACTGTTTCTGATCCACACAAACCCCACAGCACCAGAGTTACAAAACAAGACAAGATTTCAGTAGGTGTGGAGGGATATCTCCATACTCTCACACAAAATCCCCAGTCTGGCAAGACTGAAGGAACACAGGTGAATAAATTCTCTAGTGTCCTATATCTCAAGAGAGCTGAGGGGAGAACTCATTACTCTCCTCAGCTATCTAGTGGAGTTAGGTAAAGGAACAGCAAGGCTTTTTGGGAAGTGCTCAGTGATAGCATGAAAGGCAGTGGACACAAAGGCCAAGAAGAGCTGCTTAGAAAAAAACCAACATAGTTGTCAAACACCAAAAGAGGTTGCCCACATAGGCTGTGGAACCCTGATATTCCAATGTTCCAGACTGAACAGAGCAGGCCCTAAGCACCCAAAACTAATATGATCAATTCCTGCCAGGGGTGGGACTAGACCTCCAGACATAGCTTCCAACCTGGATTATTTTAGGATTCCTATGCTCAAGGATACCTGTATCTGCAGTAACCAGTAGCCAGTAACCATTTCCAAAACTGTGCTCCCAAACTTCTACAAGGGCAACATGAAGCAGCAGACTTCTACAGAAGGAAGATGAATTAAGGCTCCCAAATATTCAACTCTACATATGACAGTTCTGAAATCGATTTTAGTACATTGCTACATTCACAGCACACAAAATCAAAAACCTAAATCTCAGTTAATAATCACATATAGAAAATATCTAAACTCCCCCTCAAACACAATAAAAGGAGATAATTACATTAACTGCAAATGAATCAAGATTTACCATGCCTTATCAATAAAAGAATCAACCTTCAAAGCTGCTGGTAAAACAAGAGTGTAAGGGGAGAGGTTAATCGTGAAATGGCAGATTTTTACTTCCCTAAACATACACTTGGATCAGCTGCAGTTCAGTCACTACAGTTAGAGTAACAGGATAATGGGACAAAGGGAAGTGTAACAGTTCACTGCTCCAAACATTTTCATGCTCTTGCATATGTTTAACACACTCCCGATATGAAATAGGATCCAGGTTCCCTTAGCAAACCCTTCAATGCATTATTCAATGTTCCTAGGAGGGCTTTAACATGGATGTACTCAGCAAGAGACAATAACTTCAATTAAATCACTGAGGGCTGAGTAAAGGACGAGGTCCTGCCGAGGAAGATGATTGATACAGGAGACAAACAGAGGAAACACATCGAAGATCACTGATAAGAGGAGACAAACACAGGAAACACATCGTTATGTGATGGTATCAGCCCCGGGCTGCAGGGAGATGGAAGAGCTCTGTACTGGGACACAGCGTCTGCTCTGCCCCACATCACAAGCTGGGCCAACACATCTGTCTGCAATTACATTTTTCCTAGCCAATTTTGGTGTACCTGGCACATCACAAGCACAGATGGGATTACATAGATACCCGCAGATACAAGACACAAGCTAGTTAGCTCCATTTTCACACAACTATACAAGAAGGTAGTAACGAAGAAACAAAGCAACAAAAATAAACAGTGGATTTAACAGAAGGCAAATTTCCCTGCCAAGAGAAAAGACTGCTAGAAAATAAAAGCAGGAAAAAGGTTTATTTGAAAAGGAGAGAACAGATTTTCAATGATAAAAAATATTAATTTTTTTTCTGCAGTTGTTTTAAACTGACTTCCTAGAGTTAGTATAAATCATGTTGCTGATATTCTGTACAAACTTGCTACTTGCTTAAAGATATTTCCCCTGTTCTATTTAATAGTGTTATTAGAATGCAGCCTTTAACATTACATTATTCAGAATTGCATCAAAATTGTTAAATGCTCTAAAAGTTCAAAAGTCAATACATAAACTCATGAAGAACTTGGACAAATATACATATGATGACTCATTTGAGACCTTTGACTTGAAAGAAACTAGTATGTCATCAGGGGTATGACATGGCACACCAGTAGATTTCTAATATCTACATATATAATTAAAAATTTCTTTTCAGCTTGTTGGAGCTCTAATTTGTTAAGGCTATTTTTTCCCCTAGTTTTGGGAGGAATAGAAATGGGTTCCTGACACTCTCAGAAGTGCCTTTCACATCCTTCTCTTGATATTTAGCCCATCTTCTAAATAAAAGGGAAGAAGAAAGGCTACACTGGGAACTAAATTAACAAGAGCAGTTTGGAGAGAAAATGACTTTCAATTTGTTCTCTCTTCCAAAGCTGATCGCCTGCCCTAAATGATTCATTCTTCACTTCAGGCCTCCAAGCTCTCTGGTTGCCTTAAGCACAAGGACAGCATGAAATAATTGAAACCAATAAAAAGGAAAAACTTGACATTGTAGGAAATGGTACTGGACATACTCCTTAAAAACAGATAAACCAGTAAGAAATGGTAAGGCCACAAAAGGGACAATGTAAAATGACCCAGGTATTTGGGTACTCTAAAAGGTGTAGCTATGAAAACAAGGCAACTTCAGCTGCAAAAGGCTGTGGTCTCTTAGACTTTGATGGTAGAATTGCACAGAAGGGACACATTTCTTAGAGCTGAGCAGAAGGAACACCTAAGTGAAAAAGGCTTCTGCAGCATTCAGAAAACAGCTTGTCAGAACACTTTTATAACTAGGGCTACTTAAAAAGCACAGAAGAGGGAAAACAATTTGTAAGGCAGACGGGAATGCATAAAGATGGAAGTCCATTACTGTAAAGATCAAATAGAAAAACAGAAGACATTCCTGGGAAGCCTGCTTCTCCACCTGAAGCACAAAGAGGTCCTCTGATATCAGATGCAGTGGTTTCAGTATGACAGTCTCGGTATCATAATGCTTGCAAAATGAAACACAGACACGCAGGTGAGGAACTAGTTTGGAATATCTGGCATGAGGATGTGATGGTGGCTACCCAAACATTTGGAAACAACTTCTTGGCATGTGGTAGGTACATAGAGTGACTTTGGCATGCTTCCCCATCACCCCCAGCAGCAGAGCTACAACAAGATGAACCAGCACTGCTGCTGAGGGCCCACAGCTGTGCCGTAAGTTCCATATCCCAAGTTCCTGGCTTCCCAAAGCACTGCAGAGCTGAGACATGCTTGTGGCAGCTGCAATGCCATATTCTCTCCCCTCTCTCTGGACTCACATCAGGGGCCATACTTGATCCCCATAGCAGACTGCATTCACCAGACTTGGGTTGTTCTGCTTCTTAGCCATTGCTGGAAGTCACTGTCCCTGACCCCTCCCAGCGTTATAGCCAAGTGTATTTATATCAGTCACCCAGCACTAGAGCTTAAACTCAGGACCTCTGCCCTGCTCCCAAACACCCCAAAAAAGAAGGCTGGAGAGCCCTGTTCCAGTTCTTCATGTCTCACTTCTCCTAAATATCTGACCAGCAATTCAGGACTGAAAGGGACCTCCTGGGCTGGGACTATTAATCACATAGAACCCAGCCCTACAATGGCTTTCACAGACCCATCAAATTCATCTTAAAATCAGAGAATATTTCTGACAAAGAAACTGGTAGAACAGGTTAGGGTCATAATTAGTTCACCAAGTAGAACTTAGCACTACCTGAGGAGACAGAACACATCCAATGAAGGAAGGACATGATGTCTTTTCAGCAGACATTTAATACTGTTTAACAAGTATTTTCAGACTGCTGCTTAATGTCACCTTTGACTAAAAAGGCTCCAAAATGCCAAGGCCAGTTGGGCTTGACAACAGGAGGAGGAAAAAGAAAAAAGAAAACAGAAGGAAAAAGAGAAAAGGAGTCAATTACATAAGATACAAAGGAAATGCAGAACTTCACTTAAAGAGTTTCATAACTATCTTTTGTCAAGCTTTCACCATACTACAGCCAATGCTATGAAGACTGTCTTACAATAATTTATGAAACAGAAAACCAAATATGCACACACCATGACACACCCCTATCACCTGTGTCACTATGGGATTACCAAGCAGATCTCAGTTCATTTAACTATTCCCTTGAAGCCATTTTTAGGTGCTGCCCTCTCACTCTGCTGCTTACTGCCCAGATGGGCTAAGGAGAGCAAACTAGACGCACAGAGCTTTGGCATTTGGTGTTTCCTTAATAGGTGTGGCAAGAGCTCTTTTATCAATGAGAAATGGTTCAAGAGCCAAATACAATACACTACTGCTGGAGCAATACATTTGCTTGGTTTACTGCTCTTTTTATTCCTTTCAGTCAAACAGCAACACCTTTCAGTAGAGTATCCAGGCACTATTAATTATTTTACTTATTATATACAAACTAACCTTTTCTGCTTACACAGGAAAGACACACAAACCATAGCCCATTATCATGGATAATTTAAGTTAGAACCACAGATGCAAAATTAAGCAGTGCTTCCTGAAGCCACTCACAGGGAAGTGTAGAAACAGAACTGAACCAAGCATCTTGTTGGATTGGCTCACTCTCTCTGCAGCCAGGTTTTGAATGCAGTACTTGTTCAAAGATATACATAATATCAGTGAGGGTCTGAAAACACCTCTTGCAAAGCTAGGCATAAAATTAGTACTAGCTCCAAGCTTGGGTATTTTAGCAACTTTTTTGCCTTGTGAAATAAAACTATTGCAGTAGCCTTTCGTAATTACTTCTTCACATCTAATGAACTAATTGGAACAAGCAACCCCCACCAGGTAACAGACTTGGAACACCTTCTGGTATTTTAAGCTGAAAAAAGAGTACCTCCAATACCTGCTTCATGTTGTTTTCCTCAGATTTAAAGAGATGAAGTCCGAGTGCCTCTTTGAAGGATGATGAAGAAAGCTCATCATGGTGTTATTTGCTGAGATAAAAACCTATAAAAGAGCCAACTACATGTGCAAACATTTCTAACAGCAACTAAGAGAACACTGCTCTCACATGCAGGGTTTTTACACACTTAATGACTAATTTTATGAAATTGAATTTAAAAGCATGAACAGAAACATGAATATTTCTATTTCCATATTCCCTTTTAAAAGCACACTGAGGAATATGTTACCACACAATTCAAGAAGTGACTACGCAAGTGGGGAGAAACAGTATTGAAACACAGGACTGAAACAGGAAGTAGCACAGGTTTTGAACCTCCTTCACAAAACCACCATTAAGCATAGGAACAAAACCAAGCGAGCAAAAAGTCACCAGAACAGCTAACATAAACAAATTTATTCAACTAAGAAGCACCTACCCCATACCTAACACTTCCTGCCTACTTGTGTTTCAGGAGTGCCTAGAACTTGAAAGTGTACCGGGATAAACACAGCCAAAGTTTCCAGAATCAGCTTTTGTAAAAGCATATTATCACCACTTACTAACAGAAAAGCCACTTGAGTTTTTCAATTTTTTAGCTACATTATCACATTTAGAAAAAGTACTCTGCTTAAAGCAGTAAAAAACCACAAAAAAATAAGTTATTGAGCATACCTACTCCCTAGACTATGGTCCTCAACACAAAAACTTCTCTGAGGATGAATAAAGTTCTGGCAGGCCACTAATCAGCTTCTAACAGTATGAAAAGAAGACACTCTCAAGAAACAGCATAACCCCTACTACTAATCCACTCCCTTACTACTCACTCACAATGCTCAGTTATTGAATTTGTACCACCACAGGGCCAAAGGCAACCACCAGAGCCAAAAGAGACCACCCTCAACCACAAACTGCTCACCCTATAACTAACCATACTCACCCAGCCTGCCTTTTTAACTTCTTGGGGGTAATCAAGGAAATCAAGGTCAGCTGCTTGTCATTAAAATCTTCCTCTCATCTCTTCAACCCACTTTGGTGCTCACTGCAGTTACTCTCACCTGTTCTTGAATCACAGCTTCTAGTGAAAAGCAGATGTGTAGCTGTCGGCTCTACCCTCCTTCATGGTTTTGCAGATCTTGACCAAATCTCCTCTCAGCTATTCCCTTCCCACACAGAAGAGTTCCACCTTCTTTAGTCTTTCCTCAAAGGAGAGATGCTTGATCTGCTCAAATGCTTTAAGCGCTCCTCCCTGTGCCTTCTCTAACCACAGAACATGCCTTGCAACAAGGCACAGCAAAGTGGGATTTTTATGGTTTTAACATTTTTCTACATTAAAGTGTCCTGGCCCCATAGTCGACAAACCTGCTCAGAAAGTTACTGCCAAGCAAGGAATAAATAAGACATGAGGTCTCACCTAAATTTGTCCATAAAGGATTCCTTCTTCCTTTGTTAAAATTTTTGCCCCAGGAAATAGAATGTTGTGCTTTGTAATTACACAGGCTGCACTGAACAACTGCAGGTGCATCACAGATTTCTCATCTAGGAGAAAAACTGTCTGCTACTACCCAAATGACATCAGCCAAGTAGAAATTACCATTTCACACCTCCACGAGCCACAAAGCATGGGGTGGTTGCTTTAGTTCTCTGTTAGGAGCCACCGTTTACAGCTGTAACACACAGTTAAGGGGCTCACCCTTAGTGAGATTTAACCTTAGGTAGAATTAACTCGTGTGTTAGTGCCACTTGTGGGAGACAATAAGGCCAACACTTGCCTACTGCAAAGGCAGACTCATTTGTACATTTTTCCTGCTTTTGTGGGGATCTGTGAGCAGGTTCCAAAGACCTGACAGGCAGACCCAGAAGTGCTGGTTGTCTGGTAACACTGCAGTTAAATTGGCTTCTATACGTTTCAGATGATCAACTCCTTCTGGCATATTGGGAAGGCTAAAGAACAACAAGCCCTATTTAAATAAATAAATAGGCTGCTTGTAGTTTTGGCTGCTTGTGACTGTAGATCAACCAGGCAGCAAAGGCAGCTAACTCTGCCTTGGGATCTGAGTTACAAGGAAGGTGATAGTTGTACTTTGCTCTATAAAAACTCTGGAGGTGTGTGCATGTATAGCCAAAACAATCAAGGCTGAGGACAAAACACTTGAAGAACTCCATGTGAATCATCATGATCCAGCACTCTACTGGAGAAATTACTTTCTCTTTGGCCAGACCTGTGCAAATCAGTAGAAATGCACAAGGGACATAATCTTCAGTATACCTTACACATATTGTCCAGTTCAATGAACTGGATTTGCAGAATCACAAATCTGGAATTAACAGTGTAGCATTTCTTGATTCTTATGAGCATGATAAAAACTTCACCAGGACAAAAACACGACAGGGAACCATTGTCTTCCTCCAACACAATCAAGTTCTAACCTCATTCTCTTGGATGAAGGCACTCTACAACCTAGAGAAATATGTCACGTCAAGAGGCATTTCTTGCTCCTCAGCAAGTAAAAATAACCTTGATGACATCACTGTCCAAATTAAAAGCAAATTAATTAAATTCCTCCCTTGAAATATATTATGAAGGTGTCCCTTTGGACAACAATTGAAGGTTCTTCAAAAATGCTTTGAAGTGTTTATTAACTCTGTAAAACTTTAACAAAAATTAAGAATGCTTCATATTTATAGCATTTTGTGATTTTAAATTATTTATTTGAATCTGATTTCCTATCACAATTTCAGATTTCAAGACTCCAAAACTTTTGCAACACAGAATTTCTTTGACAGGGTCTGGAACATACTGGAGAGCAAAAAATCCCTCTTTCAGTATTTTGCTGTAAACCTTATACACCTTAGAGTTATAATCATACCTTAGCTAATAATGAATGCCTCATATTTACTTTGAAAGAAATACAAACTGTTAAATACAAAATTATACATATATCTGGAGTTGGAAATAAAATCAATTTGGCAATAGCATGGAACCATAACAGGTAGAGACAGGACACTGTGATGTACATGTACCTAGAGTTGATGGAAACTCAAGGCAAGTTGCCATTACAAGGCAAGGAAAGATGCCATTACAATAAATGTAGGATGTTATGAGAAAATCATTAGCTCTTTAAAAATTTTTGGTAAAACATTGTGTCTGACCTATTCTCATCTGCTCAAGACAGGAAACTGGGAAGGCAGAACAATGACAAAATTAAGCAAATCTGATGTACTGACAGAAGAGCGGGTGGGGAATAATACGAAAGATTTTAGAAGTAACATTCACTCCTGAGTATTAAATAGCACTCAGTAATTAAATTCAAAATGCTACCAGCACTGTGAGACATCTTCAGTACAATATTCCATGAAGAAACCTTTAATTTTTTACCAAGGTCTGGTAAATAATTGTAATAGAATTCCCCAGGTACCTGCACCAATTGCCACTTTTAGAGATTTGAGAAACTTTAACGATTTGTTCCATGTGTAAGAAACAGAATAGCTCTTAAAAAGCTGTATAACGAATATAGAGGAAAACTATATGTCCCAAATAAATTGGATTAATTTGAATGAAAGTTGAGTTTCATTTTCTTTTGCAAGCCATCTTGACTGAAATGGAAATCAATTTAAAGCTTATACTCATTTTTCTTATCATGCTGTTTCATTAACCTATCATTCCAATTTCATTAACTTTTTTGTTTTGTCTGATGAAACTTAAACCTTCACTTTTATTGAAGGAGTAACCTGATCTGTCAAATCAGGAAGACAATCTGACACTTCTTGTCCTTTAAAGCTCATTGCAAAAACTTCAGTGAATGTGAAAGTGAAAAGAAACAGGGAAAGATTAGACTTTAGAGTGTATGAGAGGTGAGGGGCAAATCTTGTTGTTTCAAAGAACTTTACTGTCTGTCAGCTATGAGATAACAGCTTTATTATATTTTGACATATCATTATTAGATAACAAGAAAATAACACAGGAAACAATCCCAAATTCACATCCACCCAAACATGAAACCAACTGGATAATTAGCGCTTGTATTTAAAGACGGTCGAGGGAGCGAAATTGTGATAACTACGTTAAGTTGGTGCTTAATTGGCTAAATAGTTGAACGTGGCTTGGAGCAACCTGGTCCGGCAGAAGGTATTTCTGCCCCCGGTAAAGGGTTGGATCTGAAGAGTAGCCGCACTGGGGCTGATTGGTGGGGGCGGTCCCGGTCCGCCCGCCAGAGGCGGGCCCAGGGGAGCTGCCCTGTGCTGGGAGCTGCCCGCCGTCCCGGCAGTGGGGCAGTGCATGGGGCGGGAGGGCAGCCGAGCTTTTCCCCGGACGCGGGGGCGAGCGGCAGCGCCGGTGCATGCGGTGGGGCGGAGCGGGGGCAGCCCGGAGTGATGCGAAGTTGAGGGAGGACGGAGCGAGGGAGCCTCCTCTGCTCGCAGGGCAGCCCAGCCCCGCAGCAGGTGCAGCAGAGCCCGGGCGGAGGCACCGGCGGGCCCGGCGCTCTCGGCGCCGCAGCAGCGCCGCAGCCCGGGCCGGGCGGACCCGGCTGAAGGACAAGAGCCCCGAGCGGAGCTGCGCTCGTCGGCTCCTTACCAGAGGCAGCGACGCGGAGGAGCGGCCCTGAAGGGAGAGCGGTGAGGGGCCTTGGCGGTACCGAGGTGGCCCAGGGGTCCCGGCTGCGGCGCGGAGGGTCCGGGTGGGGAGGTGGAGAGGGAATGTCGTTCCACCTCACTGCTTGTCCTAGTCTACCTTCACCCTCTTCCCTTCCTGCAAGGGGAAGGGTGCCTGCGGTGGAGGGTCTGATGTAGCGGGAGGAGGGAAAGCCATTCAGGGGGATGGGGTGCGTGAGAGTAGAGGGGCTGAGAGAAAGAGCTATGGAAGGGGGATGAGGGCTGGAGGGCTGAGGGGAAGAGCCATGGAAGTCTGGGTGAGAAGTGGGGAGCTGAGGTGAAGAGCCGTGCCTTGGGGTGACAGCTGAGAGAAGGAGCCGCAGGGGAGCCGCGTCGATGCGGTGCCTCCGAGCGAGGGGACGGTGTGACCTGAGGAGGGAGCTGAGGGGCGAGGGGGAGCGCCATGTGCTGAGGGGCACCAGAAGGACGCGTCCCTTCCCGCCCTTTTCGTGAGGGGCGCTCGGGCGGGGAGACGAGAGGGGCCCGGGGGCGGCGTGCAGCTACCTGTGCGGCGCGGCAGGCGGGCACTCATCAGCCGGGCTCTGGCGTGGTCCTTGTCCGGCGCCGCAGCGGCGAGTGCGGGGAAGCCCAGCAGGTGCTGCCGCTGCTCCTTGGAGTTGGAGCGCCGTGATGGAAGAGGGAGCCGGGGGGGGCCGAGGGGGCGCCCGCCTGCCCGGGGGTCCCTCAGCGGCGGCTCCGTAGCCCTGAGCGGAGGCGCGCGCGAGGGGTTCGGCGCGCGCGGGGCGCTGAGGGCGGGAGTGGGGCCGCGGGGGTCGCGGGAAGGCGCCGCTTTTCGGACACCGAATTCTGGCCGGTCTCGGCGGGTCCCCGTTTACTATTTAGTGTCGCCGTGAGGGGCTGTCGCCGACAGCGGCTCCGCGGTGGTGTCAGCGCGGGTAGCACCGCGCAGAGCCCCCCCTCCCTCCCTTGTTGCGTTGCCACCCGGCTGCCGGCTTGGAGACGCGGTGTAAGGGAGGGCGGGGGGACCTGGGATGGCTCCCAGAGCGCCTGGGATGCAGTGCCCTCCCTGGATATTCCCTCAGTTTCCATCCCAGCCGCCTCTGAAGGAACAGCGTTGCGTAATTGCTGCTGCGCCTCCCGGTGGGGCTCAAAAAGGAGGAAAACGGTGAAGCGTGAACTTTTCGGGCGACACATCGCTGAAGTTGCGGTATTTAAGCGGGTATCGAGTGGCATCTTGTCTCTTATTCTCTAAATAACCTACTCGTTTGAGCCCTGGCTGTGGAACAACAGGGAATTTTTGGGAATTGCGCAGCCCGTTTTGCGTGCTCCTCAGCGTTCCCTGGGGATGGACAGCAAGGAGCAACTGTAGTAGTAGGCATCCTTGAAGGTCTTCTCCTCCAAAGCAAAAACCCTAAATAAGTGGTTTTTAATGTCTTTTTCATGTTATGACCAAATTACTTAGTTTTGGGAATATTTCACGTGATATTACTTATTTCTAGACTTTTATGCCAACGTTTTCTTGGTTAGTGTTTCCAGTCTGAAGCTGCCTGCTTTTCCAAGCAATTATCACACAAGGTCACTTAGGTTTTTAGCTGAGCTAGTTTTAAAGCACTGACACTACCTAGTGTGCAATTAACCTTTGCTTCACATTTCCTTGTTTTTGTTTGCTTGTTTCAGTCATTGATCCAGGCCGAACACTGGATACTGCAGTGGCTTTTCTTTTCCAAAAGACCAACCAGTTTGTGCTGGAGTCTTGTGCTCCGAGACAGCTTTCATGCTGTTGTGAAAATATTTCAGTTGAAGTACAGGGAAATGAGTGTTTAGCACAAAATACTTGTGACTTTTTTTCCTTTTTTTTGTGCCTTTCCTGTTAACAGAAGCTCTTTATAGAACTCGAGAAAAGAAAATATTTGTTTGGTGAGGTGTCTGTTAAATATTGAGACTCAGAGGTGAGAATCATGTCAGTGTTTTATAAACAGTAGATTTTATTTTCTTAGGATGCTTCTAAACAGTTGGGTTGCTCTAAAGCAGGATTTGGGTGGAGAAACCCATGAGATTAACCAGGACTGGAGGAGAGGACATCTGAAAGGATCCTGCGTCCTTCTTCTGTGCAGGGTGATGTCACCTGAGCTCTGAGTCCTCTCCTTGCCCGTGTGAGTGATTTGCTGAGTAAGTGCTAATGGAACAGTGGGGTTTTGGGGGATGGAACTGGTGGCAATTGCAGCTGCTGTGCCTCGCTGGCATGGCTTTGTGTGTGGGGCCTTCCCTGCACCTGTTGAGACATGCACAGAGGACATGATTTGCTGGAATACTCTTCCTACTACTTGAAGAGTGTTCTGAGCTAATTTAAAGAGTAACAGTGTCTGTCCTGACTTGGTTATGTTCTAATTGATGCTCTTGACTATGAGATACATTAGTTTTGACTTCAACTGCGGAGCGTTTGTTGCCCTTGCCTACCTTTCCTGCTGTTTTCCACTTTGGGCTCTTTAAAGTGCTTTTTGTCCACATTGCTCTTTCTGAATGTTGCTCCCTTCAGAACAGAAGAATTTACCTTGGTTTGTTCCTTATTGGTCAAATCTCTTGTCTTTTACTCACCAGAGAAATCCCACTGCAGTATTAAAGCCTATTGGGTTGTTTGTAGTGAGATCAAATTCATGAATTGATTAGCAAATGAAATAACTTTTTTCTTCCAGCTCTAGACTTTCAACAAATATTTTTATTTCTGTTTGATTATTACAAAGTCATATTTGTGAAGGGAACAGAAGTGTGTTTGAGAAATGCTGACACATGAGAAGCATTTGACATTCACCTCCTTTGTTGGTATTTCTAGTCCTCAGAAAAATTTCAGCATGGATTGACTTCTTATTGTTGTTTCAGAAAGTATCTTTGGGCTGAAAACTGACTTTCTGGTACAGGTCCAAGTGTTTGTGAATAGGTATTGTAGAGGGTTCTTCTCCCTGTTTTCCAGGAAGTAAAATGCACTGGAAGCATTTAGTGGAATTCTCTGTCCCTCCTCTAGGACAGCTTTGCTGGGAGGAAATTTCCAAGACTTGTGACATAAGGTTTCTTGAACCTTTTGATGAATTATTTTTGATCTTTTATGACACTTGGATGTATGTCTGTTAAAATGTTCAGGGTGTGAGGTCCTGCTATTCTGTGTAAGAAATAAGCGTTTAAATGGTTAGTAGCCCGAACTGTGCCTATAAACTGGTTTGTCATGCCCATAACTTTATTTGTATAGGGAAACAAGCATAGCATTCTTCTTTGCTCTGTGCTGTTCTTTCCTCCTATGAATGGATGGTTCAGCTTCACAAAAAATAAGCAACTTAAGACTATTTTCCCTTCTTACTCAGTAACTAAAGAGAGAGTTAATGGGAAGTCTTGAGTCAGCTTCTGATTCTGAGCTGAAAGTGAGCCTTGATGCCCTGCAGAAACAGCATGCTTGAAAAAAAATGAAATATTAAAGTTGTGTCTTAGACTTAAAAGGCGGTAACAGTGGGAATGTAGAAGTTGGAGGACCTTTCAAGTTTCTTAATTCAAGACTATATTCTATTAGAGAAATTATTTTCACCACCAGTCTGGAAAAAGTTGTTTATTTGTTATAACTGAAGATGGAGTGCATAAGTGTAATCAAAACTTTCAAACATTGATTTTAGATGTCCAGGATTTAATCTAAACTGCATTTAGATTGAAATGCAGTTACATTTGTATTTGATTTGTTTTAGGTTTTTTTCTGCAGCCCCCATCTGATTTGAAAATTATTTGACTTAAGTCAGATGAATAAGGTGCTTTAGTGCCAGGAGTACCAATTCATGAAATAGATGTTTTTAAAAGTATGGAAAAAACTTTCAACAAAAAATAAATACTATCTTTAAAAAAAAAAAAAAAGACAAAAAAGCTAGCACAAAGCAAACAAAGCTAGCACTTCATGTACTAGCTGTTTCAGATTTGTGAGTGCTAGGGATTTTTAAAATGAGATAGTTGTTAAAGATCATAGCTGCTGTTTGCAAGGAACTAGATTTTTTTCTTTTTTATGTTTGCTTAGGAAGCCACTTGTGCCAATTGATCAAAATGCAAACATCTGCTCAGCAGTATTTCTTTTTAACAGCATGGTATCCTGAGGTGGACCTTGCAGCAGTATTCTTCTCTGGAGTGTTCTTGGTTGCTGCTCCTGGAGAGCTGGATCTGGCATGGTCCAGAGTCACCACAGCTCAGTTCAAACCTGTACATCAATGTGCTGTGAATGCCAGCAAAGCTTTACTGAAGGATTACACCCCTGATGAAGCCTTGCTGGTCCTCAGAAGAAAATTATTTCCGGAAACCGAGCTTTGAGGGGTGTGTGGTGATTTGTCCCTGGACACAAAACTGTATCACTTTAATCAAGCTTAAAATGTTTGTGTGAAGCTTTGTCCACACACATTTTGCTTCCCAGCAGCACAAAGTGGAAAATTCCATGTGTATTATTTCAGTAACATGTCTGGATAGGCCAGTCTAGTGCTTGGGGCATCCATGACTTGAGGGCTAAAAGGAAATGGGAGCTGTTGCTGTCAGTCTTGTGAGGACTTGTGTGGAAACTTGCCCAAGGATGGTTGATGGTTATCTGAGGTTGTTTTTTTTTTTTTTTTAAGTTGAGAATCTTGAAAAAGAGATCTGAATGTGTAAAATACAGGAGTGAAGCTGTCATATTTCTTTAACCACTCCTAATAAGTCATTAATTACTGTACTTTGTGACAGTTTGGTAATTATTTTGCTTGTTTACCAGTTAGCTTTATTTTCATGGAAGTACACTTGAGGATTGCAGTATTCCAAATCATTTTATTGCAGACTATACTTTTATTAGATAAGTCTTGCCTTAAACTGCTTACTAATGAAATAACTACAGATACAGATTATAAAGTTATTTCTGTTTTAAACCCCCGTCAGATATTTTTTGCTCTGTAGTGCTCATGTTGAGAAAGATTTAGTTGCTTTCCAGAAGTGGAGGAATACCTGGGAAGTGCTGTTTTGGTGGGTAGGAACAGACATGTGCATGTGTAGAAGCACTTGGGGTGTACCTGGATGGGTTATTGTTCATTTGTTTTGGTTTTACACCGAGGTTATTCTGGGAATTGTGGTCTTGGAGATGGGAACCATCTTTGTCCTGACCCCTTGTAATCTTTGGATTTATTTTCTCTTTTCCCTAATGTTTGTGAATTAACAGATTGTACTTAAGTCTGAGACTATCTGGGAAAATGTACAAACCCTGTCTTTACATTTTGAATTATACTCTAGACTTTCCTTTCATGAATTATACTCTAGTCTTACTCAACTACTAGTGCTAGAAATTCGCAGGAAGATTATGTGTGTTTAAAAATTTTCATACAGCTACAAAAACATAAAAAGCCCCAACCCTTACTGGAGTGTGTTTTGTTCCTTCTAGAAGATTCCCAAGTTGGTTTCTGTCCCCTGTAGCTCTGGTAAGTGATGTGGTCTTGGTCTTAAAATCAGAATCTCAGGATTAAACTATGCAGGAAAGCTGTTACACTACACTTTTATCCTTACTCTAGGCCCAGATTCTACCAGGAGATAGTTGAAAGCAGGCACTCAAAATACAAATCTGAGAGCAACAGACAACAACTGAATTTGAACAAAACCGACCTGTAAATTTCGAAACAGAAGCTATTAATTAACAGACTGAATAAGCTAAATATTTTTGGCATGTGTGGTGTTGTTGCAATTATTTTAATGGAGCTGAATAAGAGCAAAGCGTGATGAAATGCAGTGTTTTTACTTTATTCCAGGTTGTATTTCCCACTGCTGAAACAAACCTGCGATAGTTTCCTTTGTGATTGTGTTTGTGTGGCTTGTTAAAATGTGCTTATTTGCTATAGGATGAAGTCAGAAAAGGAACAAAGAAATTCATTGAGTGCTTCTGGCTGTCATGTGATGGCGTGACCAGGGAGAGCTTGTACCAAGCTGAAGCCAGCTGGAGTGAAAAGCAAAGCATCCCCCCAATAATTATTGAAGTTAAGTGAAAATCCCAGTGAAATGGGTTTCAGTTTAAAACTAACCTTGTCTCAGGCCCTGGGGCTTGTTCGTGAGGCAAAATTCATGCTTGGGTGATGGTAGCACATAACTACAGGCACCAAGGAATTAGGCTCACAGCAAAGTGCACTGCAATTTCTTCCAGCCCCTTCTTCAGAGGGTCATTATAGCAAGGGTGATCCAGTCATTAATTCAAGTATTGAAAATCAGAGTGAGGTTTTTTCTTTTTTTCCTTTTTCCATCTCTTTAGTGCTTCATTCATCTGCTCTTTGAGCCTGTCTTTTGATGCTAGTGTGAGAGCAAAGACACCGTGGGCAGCTTTGACCCTTCAGTGGGGGCATCTTTGTCTCCATCAGCTCCTGTGGCACTTATGCCTTGTCCTCTCTGCAGGTAGAAAGTTTCCTTTTATGTTCAGCACTTAGTCCTGTGGTGAGTTATTCTGTTCCTGGGCTCTTCGGGGCACAGTGGTCACACAGTAGGAACAGGGATGGTAAAAAATGTCTTTACCAACACTGGTGTCCCCTGGAAATGTGGAATAACCTGTTGGCTCCTCTCTGTTGATCCCTCCAGCCCTAATATCACAGGAATATTTCTGGTTCTTTCTAGTGCAAAACAGCTACAGCAGGTGGAGGAACTTAGGGTTTCAGGTCTGGGTACTTGGAGGGAAGATCTCCAAGGAGCTGAGGAGACTTTGTCAAGGGACTTGGGTGTTGTTGCCAAAACACAGTGTCGTGAGTGAGTTCCCAGTAGCTGCGAAGGAAGAGGTGTCATTTGTCAGGGAAGGTTCTCCTGTTGTGTTGATGAAGCAGACAAATCTCTCCACCAGGAGTGTGTGTCTCACAAACAGATGGCTCTGGGCTGTGTGCAGGAAGCAGGTGTCTTTCCAAGGTACCAGGGCTGGGATAACCATGGGCAGCATGGAGCAGAGCTGTGTCACGGAGATCGCCAATGCGGAGAAATCTGAGCTGCTGGCACACCCAGTCAGGCTGCCCTGGTGGAAGGCTTGCTGGTTTCGGAGCAGTAAGTGAGTGCTTGGCTTTGCTAATCCTCACTTTGCGAAGTGTTACAAATTATAGGGATCTTGAAATGCCCTGTTTGAGATGCCCGGTGCAAAACAGGGCAAAAAGGACTGGCTGTTCTTGCTCTATTTGCTTTTATTTGGGTTATTAAAATGACTCAAGAATGTGTTTTGATTTGTTTTGATTACCCTACCTGGTAGGTCTACAGAGGTTAATGTTTCACAGGTTTTAAAATCTTGATGAAACTCAATTCCATGCAGTTAGTTGGGCTGAACTTGGAAAATGGATGCTTGTACAATACTGACCTTTTGTAAAGTTTATAATTTGTGCTGTGCATTGTTTGCTCAGTTTTAGTGCGTGGAGTGTTAAGGAATGTAGGTCATGTGGAGTGGAAGGTGCCTTGGCCCTGTTGGAACTTAGTTCACCTAATGAAAATATTTAATTAAACTTGAATCCTTTACTCTCAGGTAAATGAGATTTTGACTGATACAGTCACTACTGCAGCATTATGACTCCAAAGCATGCAGGTTATAAGGGTCTTGATTAAAAGATCAAATTATTGCTCTTAATAGATTTGGAAATCCTGAGTAGATTTAGAACAGAACCATTATAAAGAGAGTATATGTAAGTATTTAATCTTTTTAGACACGATCAGTCTTTTCAGAAGTTTGGGGCAGTTTTCCATAACCATGAAGAACCACAGAGCACTTCTTTCCAAAAGCCAGTGGTCAAGTGTTACCAGGAGTGTTATACTTTGGTCACTTGCTATAAAGTTATTTCAGTAGGACAGAATGCCTTATATAGGAGTTCTGTTCCCATGTGACTTCTGAAAGATCCATCTACTGGCATGCTTTTTGAAAATATGTTATGTATAAATTGTAGAACCTTTATTTTGAAGAAGTGCCTCTTCTGCCATGCTACCTGTGAAGTGGGGCTTTCTAAAATCCTTTTTCTGCCGTGGTTGAGTACAAAAGCTTAGGTAAAACCCTTCAATGTTTGATAAAACCTGTTGCACATACACTAAGTGGTTACTAAAAGTGGTTTCATAAATTGTATATCCTTTTGACTCCCTCTTAATAGCTCCTTTGCTGTTTGCATAGCTGACACAATAAGTCTGACAGAGGATTGTCTGTGGATGAGATGTTCTTGTACTCGTTGAAGTGCTTCAGCCATTGGAATAGGAGCTGTTGTTTGCGAGACTCTACAAAGCAAATGCAAAAACCTGCTCTTGTTGATACACGTGTCTTACTAATTTCTTAATTTATTCATTTAGTTGAAAAAAGGAGCCTGTGGTTGGAAGCCAAATCACACCACTCATCTAAAACATGGCAGCACAGAATAGCAATCACAGTATACACTGTGCCTCAGCAATTAGTAACAGGATGTGTGATAGAGAAAACCTAAGGACATAAACCCAAAGGCTGTACAATGCCTTATGACAGAGTCTCTTCCCAGATGATTTCCTGATTTGTTGCTCCCAGGCTCTGCACATTTCTGCATTTCTGGTGCTTTTTTGCTGCTTTTCAGCATGCAGGTCACTTAGTACCAAGTGCTTCCTAATATTAACCTGCAGTTTGCTTCCTCAAGTCAGCTTGTGCAATGCTGACTGTAATGTTGTAATGGTCCTAAAGGATTAGGGTATTTTGGATTGCCTGTGGAATATGTACAGCACAGCAAACAGTATTATGGGCTAAGAACATGTTTAACATTTCCCAGCCTAAAGGAATGGTTAGGAGGCAAGTTTTTGCTTGAAGATCATGGTCTTCCTTACTGTTGTCTGTTATGCCACTAATTAAACTCTTCCTGTCTCAATGATAAAATTATATTCTGAGACATGCTGTCAGACATAATTTGGTTAATGTATTTCCTCGCATAGGTACCATTTCTGGGTGCTCAGCAAAAAAATGCTGATGTGGAGTGCTGTTAAATCTTAAAGTGTTTGGGGGAAATGTGAAAAATCAGACATGTTGAGGGATGTGTAAAAGGGAAGAGTTTCTCTTTTCTCTGGTCACTCCTTTGGTTTGGAATCAATGTACTTCATGCATATTTGTGTGTATTTGTATTTTGTCTTTATTATCACCTTCATGTATTTGGCTAGCACACCTAAGATTTGGGTTGAGTACATGCATTTTTAGCATAGAATCATCCTGTACTCAGGACTAGTGAAACCTTCTCTTTGTCTTGAAGTATTTTATTTGTCTTTCAGCATTATACTTAACTGCAAGTGCCTTCTGTTAGTCATTCCTGCCTATCTGGGGCTTGATAAAAAGCTTTGCTTACAGGGCCTTTGGTCAGGCAGCCTGGGTTGTAGGGCTTGGCTCTGTGTTTGTATAAGTGAGGTGTTCACAAGCCTCTGGAGGACAGCTATCATGTTTTACCTGTAAAACTGTTTTTAACAGCAGCTAAAGCAAATAGAACTGCACACGAAGTACACTCATGTCAATGGAGTTTGGAGTGGGCAGGGCTGGAGTGGCACTCAATTGGGTAATGTCGGGCAACAATCTAGGATCAGTCATCATTTCTTTCCCTGTTTTAATGCTTCCTTTCTATTGAGAGCAGTAGTAAACTATAATCAGCAGCTCCTTATGGTTGTTTTGTTTTTTTTTTTTCCCAGAGGCAGTTTGTAGTGCTCTCTGTGACCAGTTCTTCTGCAGCTTCCCTCAGCATTTCTCTTGCTATGCTTTCAACCACGTGTCTCCTACTACAGCTACAGTACAACTGATTTTGAGAGGAATGAGCACCCTGTTTGTGTTTGTCTGTGGTGAAGGCTGCAGTTGGGCATGGTGGGGTGGGATTGGCTCCTGAGGTGACACTGCCCTGCTCATGATTCCAATTTTTTTGACCTCAGGTGGGATAACTAAGGCCAAATATGCCTCACTGGGAGAAAACCACCCTGGCATGGGTGGTTGCTGTATTTAACTGAAAACTGGTCAAGGTCCCTCTACCTGTGTGAAAAGGGCATCAGATCTGCAGCTTTTAATGCAAGTTAGTTGCTGATTAAATCACCTTTCTTTTGGAAAAAAGGTTAAATGAAAAAATGGTGTTTCTGCCTTTTTGTTCCAATTGGCTCAGACAGTAATGTCAAGTTTTAGGGAGTTTACAGCTCCAAGAGCAGAGTTTGTGTTCTTCCTTCTAAAATAAGGAGTTTTGTGTAATGAGGTGTAGTAAAGGGAGGGGGACAATACTGAGAGCAAGATGAGGGAATAAATCTGTGTGTTAGCACCACAACAGTGGCAATTGCTGGTTTGCTGAATTACACGAAAATCTCACATTTCCCCGCTTTAAAAAATAATAATATTCCTGGGATGCACACATTAGCTTTCCATTTGGGCATAGTCATTTCATTGCTCATGAGCTCCCAGATTTGGGCTTGCAGAGGTGGCAGCCTGTTCCTTTAACCTGTGTTGTCTCTGTGGAATGGTAATGAGTAATTTGAGCTCTTTGGGTAAGGTGAGTGATCAGCAGCTCAGAGATTGCTCCTTTGCTGTCAGCGAGCACTGCGGTTTGGGATGAAGGGCACCTTTCCCAGCAGAGGTCCTGCTCAAACTGCCCAGGTAAACTCAGCAAACCTTAACAGATCTAAAAAAAGGCTGAACGGAAGGGAGGAACTCAAAAAAGCAGATTGAATCGCTGAACTGAAGCTCTGTCAAACTTCCTTTGCTGCTTTTGAAGTCAGGAGTGTTCCTGGTTAGTGAATAAAAAGGACTCTTAATGTCCTTACGTATAAGAGCTGTTTAATCTTTTGAGTTGTGATAAATGTGGGAGCAGTTTGCATTCAGGCTGTGCTGGATAGAGGTGAGTGAGAGGCTCTTCTGCTTCTGGATCTCTCTACCATGGAGGAAAATGTGGATAATGATATTGCTGGCTTGCAAATAGCTATTTCTGAGTTTCAGAAAGAGCAGGTAGGCAGCCAGGAGTGTAAAACAGGAGAAAGCCCTCAAACATGCCAAAAAGTTCTATTAGCAGATTATTAAGAATTGGCAGCAAATCTAAGTGTAATCTTGGGTATGTGTTCTAGGACTGTAATTGACTGTTACACCAATTATTACTTGGAATTCATCTAAAATAATTTAAAATTGATGTTTATATAAATGACATTAAGTCTTAATGTTTAAATTAGTATTCTACAAGTCAGCTAGCACTACACTTATTTCAGTCATTCACTTCATTTCCACATTGCCCAGCCTTCATGTATCAGAACTTTGTGAAGAAGGGGAGGGAAGATCCTCCCTCCTATTTTTTAGTTCTGAAAGTCATTATTTTCTGTGTAGTCACACTTCTTGTTGTAGGTTCTGCTTGGTTCTTCTGGGTGAATGGAAGAATACTTCCTTAAAAAAAAAACCCAGTTGTGATTTAGAAGTGTTTTGGTCAGCTGAAAACTGCTCCAACAGTCTGACTGTCCAGGAGTGTGCTTGTTTTTCTGTAACCCTTTAAAACTCACGCTTCCTCTTTCACTTGAAAACCCCCACATAGAGGTCATTAAACTTACTCCAACAGCTGCTCATAAAGTTAAAGGCATACCAAGAAGTTAAACATTAACTTTTTCTTGTTATGCTCCAATAGGAGAACCCTTTACAATGAGTAGTTGGTTTCACTACTAAAATGCCACTCTGCATCTGGCCTTTCTCCATATCTTTGCTTTTGGGCCTTTTTGAAAGGAATGTCTTCAATTCAGTGATGATTTTATGGGTGTTGTTTGGTTGGGCGTTATGTTTTGGGGTTTTTAAGTGTTAGCAAATTTGGATTTTCCTTTTCACCCCTGTGATAAAAGGATGTTGCATGCCAGCTCAGATGCCAAAACAGACACCTTTAATGGAGGCAAATCCTAAGAAGAAGGACTTAAGATAGAGGTACAAAATGGTTTTATATTGTCAACCATCTTAGAGAAATTCATCATTCTGTGTCTCTGGGCTTTTCTTTCCCCTTTTCTATCAGGACATCTGATAGTTGCTTTCATGCTTCTGGTGTGCAGAAACAGAAGGCAGTTGCATTGGACGTTGATCCTGTTTATTTCTTTTGGCCAGTGGTTTGTTCTGGGAGTTGACAACTGGATTGTGGCTGGGAGTTAGTAGGAAGAATCCCTGAGCTCTGGCTGTTACTAGCCGGCTTCAGCTGAGCACCACCTTGGCCTTGTCCTGACACTTGTAAAGACTTCTGTGCCTGGGCACTGCCTGCTGCTTGGGGAGATGAGCTGAAGCAGAAATTCCCACTGGAATAGGCAAGTGTCCCAGGGGAATACCTGCTGTGCTGGGGGAGCTCACTGCTGAGGGCCCTTGGAGTGGGGGCGTGTCTGGGAGAGAGCCTGGAGCTGAGCTTGGGTGATTGTGTGTTGATTCCCTGCTGATGGCACCAGGCGCCCACCCATTCCCCAGTCCCAGTCTGCCAAATGGGAATTAGGCTGGTGATTAATTGGCTTACAGAATGCTGTTACCTATTGCCCTTGTTCCTGCAGAATTCAAACCTGAGCTCCCTGCTTCTGTCTGGCCAGGGTATGAAATGATGAGGCTGCAGGTTCCTGCCAGAAGTTCAATAGAAGGTCAATGCCATTTTCCCCAGTAAAAATGTCACTTAATCGGCATTGCTCTAATAGCATCATGTGTTTTATATTGCTATGGCTTGGCAGGTCCTGTACATATATTTTCCAGCTCCTGTGGAAGGTGCTTATGTTGAAAAGGGGAGTTGCATAATAGGTTTTTGAGAAGTGGTGATTGTTTTATTAGTTCTGAAGATATCACAAGGTAGAGACTACCAGGGAAGTGTGTTGTGTCATCTCTTGACAGTAATACACTGCAAGAGGATAAAAAATAATGTTTGGTAAATGGTTTTAGTTATATTGCCAGGTTTTCATGTTAGTATTTATAATACCTTCACAAGGAGTTGAATGTGCCATGTGGTTCCTGTTTAAAACTTGGCTGCCAGGTAAATGTGGGGACAGGAAGCAGTGGGGAAACACTGTCAACATCCTAGGGGAAGGATGGCTGTAGTTCCATTGGCCTTTGGTGACACGTGTCACCCCAGCCATGGAAACTATGCCTTAGGGCTAAGGATTGTCTCTTCTGTGCTGTGCTCTAGGCCTTGGATCAGGAGATGGAAGTGGAGTTGGCCTGTGGCATCATGTTGGATCCTCAGGAGCCCTCAGGCTCCTGGAACCTTTGATTTCTGCTGCTGATAAAACATAACTGAGTTTGCCAGTCCTGCGCCTCCATTCATGGTTTTGTAATATCGCTCTTGTTGACAGGAGCAGTAACTCAATACCGTGGGAACGCTTCTAGCATGGGGACATGGAATCAATATTGGGGTTTTTCTGAGTTTGATTAATCATTTTTCTTGGATGTTTCATTGGTGAACCATGTTTACTTCCTTTTCCTAACACCTTTCTTAGCTAAGGAGCATGACCCTCCAGCAGGGTTCTGTTCAGGACATGGGCCAGGGCAGTGATTCTCCATCTGTGACTGGCCCTTTGAGACCACACCTTGAGTGCTGTGTCCAGTTCTGGGCCTCTTGCCTCATGAACCGTGTGGAGGTGCTGGAGCACATCCTGACAAGGGCAGTGAAGCTGGTGAAGGATCTGGACAATAATTCTTGTGAGAAGTAATTGAGGGAGCTGGGGGAAAAAGGAGCTCAGGTGAGATCTATCTGCTGCCTACAGCTACCTGAAAGGGACATCCTTCAGAAAACTCACTACAGAGTAATATAACTCAAAAAACCCTTAAAATTTTTACGTAATAAGCGTATAGGAATATAGTAATTTATGAATAGCTATATGAAATGCTCTATTTGTTAGCTGGTAACCCATGTAACATTAACTAAGAGAAAGTCCTGAGCAATATCAGGAGGGAGGAGGGTTGTAGGAAGGTTATATGGCTATACCATAAGGAGATAAGGACTGAGTAGCAGTGTTATCTGTTGTTTTTATTTAGAAAGGACACTGCAACAGACTCGGGCTTCCACCTGGATTGGTTTGGCACGAGGCAAGAGCAGATTGTTTAGTTTGGCTTGTACTCATTTCTCTGTCCTAGGAGGGTGATGGTGACTGAGGATTTTCTGACATGTCCTTGTTGTGCTTCTGAGGCACTTTGCTTTCCTCTGCTGCGTACAGCATTTTAAATCACCCAGCCATGTGTGAAAAGTATTTTCCCTTTCCCCAGCAGTGTGCTGCTGTCAGGAACAGTGCTCTCAGGATGGCAGTGGGGTTTTTCAGCTGGTGTTCAAGTGGGTATTTAAATGCTGATTGAAGTAGGTTGAGAATCAAGTGCTTCAGTGGAAGTGGCCGCGTTCACGTGTGCAGTACTAACTCCTGTTATTACACTTGTTCTTGTAAGCAGAATGTCATTTTTGGAGGCTCAAAGTTGGTTCTTACTCAAAGTGGTAGCATCTTCCTGCCTGATTTTTTGCTTTCCACTCCTATGTATCTGATCATCATTGATACTAAAGGAAAACATGGCAGGAATTTGCATGTCCTTTTAGGAGGAAAAAAGTCCTCTATATTCTCTGACCTGTTAGCTTATGTGAAAACAAAACCCTAGATAATGTTATGCTAAAATCAGAGTAAAGTCGCAGCTTGAAGGAGGACATCTTGAAGCCTGTGGGTAACTATCAGAGAAGGACTTGTAACCATGCAAACTGAAGGGTGGTGTGCTTAAGCAGCAAAGTGCAGTCCTGTTGTCTGTGATGTAATGCTCTTATTTCTCCTTGCAGCTATGAAGCCGTACGCTCCAGCCTTCATTCTCCTGTGGAGTGCTGTTGGGATAGTGAGGGCTGCCAAAATCGTTGTTGTGCCGCCAATTATGTTTGAAAGCCATCTTTATATTTTCAAGACTCTGGCCTCAGCCTTGCATGACCAAGGTCACCAGACAGTGTTTCTCCTCTCTGAGGGCAGAGAGATTCCTCCATCTAATCACTACAGACTGCAGCGCTACCCAGGGATCTTTAACAGCAGCACCTCAGATGATTTCCTCCAGTCCAAGATGAGGAGTATCTTCTCGGGGAGGCTGACCGCCCTCGAACTCTTTGATATCCTGGATCACTACTCCAAGAACTGCGACATGATCGTCGGCAACCGCAACCTCATGCATGCCCTCAAACAGGAGAACTTTGACCTGCTCTTGGTAGATCCCAATGAGATGTGTGGATTTGTTATAGCCCATCTTTTGGGGGTTAAGTACGCCGTGTTTTCCACAGGCCTCTGGTATCCAGCAGAAGTGGGCGCTCCGGCTCCCCTGTCCTATGTTCCAGAATTTAACTCGCTGCTCACAGATCACATGAACCTATTCGAGAGGATTAAAAATACTGTTGTTTATCTTATTTCAAGATTTGGAGTCAGTTTTTTGGTTCTACCAAAATATGAAAGGATAATGCAGAAACACAAGGTTCTTCCAGAGCGGTCCATGTATGACTTGGTCCATGGATCCAGCCTGTGGATGCTTTGTACTGATGTAGCACTGGAGTTTCCGAGACCTACGCTACCCAACGTTGTTTATGTGGGAGGAATCCTAACGAAGCCGGCCAGCCCTCTGCCAGAAGTAAGGTTTGCTGAGTTTTACAGTAATTCCTGTGCTTTCTGCTTGACCTCATGTCAGTGATTTTTCAGGTGGGACCTGTTCTTGCTGCTTGGTGAAATATTCTGGGGAAGTCACTTCATGTGGTGATGAGGGGAACTGTTGGTTGCAAAATCAACAAAATGAATAATTTTTGGATGCAGGAAGTATTTTGCTTTTGAGTGAGGTGTTTAATGCTGCACTAGAGGTGAGAAACAGTGCACTCTGCCTTGGAAATCACATCAGTACCTTTTAACCAGACATGGTTTAAAATGAACCTGAGGGAGAATGTTTGAATACTGTTTTTTGCTTAAAGAAGCCTGCTGATAGTTTATGCTAGGTAACTTCATGGTATGGGTGTTTTTATGGTATTTGTTTTTGTACCTCCCTTAGGTTTGATAATGACTCTAAGACTAGGAATACATGAGCCTGGAAAGACTGTACCGAGTGAGAAATGGAGCTAAGAGTTGGCCAAAATAGCACTAAGGCTGCACTCAGATGTGAATTTTTACTGTGCACGTGCACAACATCAGGCTCAGAACTTCAGACTGAAACAGTGATAGTGACTGGACTGGCTCCAGAAATCCTGGCTGCACAGATTAATTATTAAATTTGATTAGTTCAGTGATCTGTGATATGTTATACCTAAGAATGCCTCTGTTGAGCAATACAGTGGTGAGTGACAGGCAGAACAATCTCACAGAAAACAATGTAATTTACGCTTTGGTTTATGTGTACATAAACAAATAGATCTTGAATTGGAGGGGATTTTTAATGGATGCTTTCGGCTGGATGATACAAAGGACTGGGTAGACCTGCAGTGTTCAACAATTTGCTTCTTAAAATGGCTGTTTCAGCCTTTGGTTATTGTATGAAAGGTGCTATTGTCTGTTCTCCAGAGTGTCATCAGAGATGACCATAGCAGTGCTGCTTCTAAGTGGCTGTTTACACATGTGCTGCAGTGTGTTTGTGTTAAGGAAGGGTCAGGTATCCTGAGAAGGCAGACTGAAGGTACCCTTGTGCTGTCTAAAAGTTCATCCCTATTTTCCCTCCAGGAAAACTTTGCTGGCTGGATTGAGTTTTTCCTTTGTTTTCCAGACTGATATTTCTTTTCCTGTAAGAGAAAAAGGGTATTTGCATAATCGATTTGGGCAATGAGGTTAACACTGTCTGTTTTGTCTTTTGATGTTCAGTATCCTTTTCAAGGATAGTGACCTTGAAAAAGACCTGTAGTGTCTGTTTCAAGTAAATGGTGGGAAATATTTGTTACAGAGGGGGAAAGAAACTGCCTATAATTATTAGTGAGCTGAGACATTATTTACTTTTTCAATATTATCAGGCAATTCTCTCTTAGTGTTTGAAGCATGAGTTTTCATTGAAAGCGAGAGAGGGACAAAGTGAGCATATTCCTTTTTTATCCTGTCATTTGTCCATGCCGAAACTGTTACACATCCCCCTGTGGTGTGTATTGTAGGTAAATTACTGGGCAATCAGTTTGTGTTTGCTGAGCAATTGGATGCAATTCCTAAGTGTCCCTCTGTCCTGGCAGATGAGAGCTGCGAGTGCAGGTAGCACGTGTGCTGCGGCTGCTCTCTGCTCTTGCTGCATCTCCGAGGCAGCAGCCTTGGCTAATTTATTTTCTGCAGCTTCTAGTTTGGTGCATTAAGGTGAGCCAGAAGCAGAGTTCATGTTTCTATGCTGGGCTGGAACTGGTGATGCTTCAGCAGCTCTCTCAAGTCATTTTCTTGTCCATGGATGATGATGAGAAAAGGGGAGCTTGTAGCAGGACACAGCAGCTAAAATGTGCCCACTAAAGCTGTTATTAAAAGTCTTTCAGGTGTCTTGAATTCACCAAAACTGCATGTAAGTAGCCTTTGTCTGCTAGAGAAATATTGGGGAAAAAATCAGGGGTCTTCTTTCAAGTCCAAAATACCTGCTCAGACTACCTGGGCACCTCAGTAGTGGTGCCCCTGTATTGTCAATAGTTTTTTCCTTTTTTTCCTCCCTCGCCAAAAATAACCAAGTAGTTGTTTAATCATAATGGAATGCCTATTTTAACGTTAGTTAAAACTTCTAGCTTTCTGCTCATAACCAGCATCTTTAAAATAAGAGGCAGGAACTAACAAGCAGTCAATGAGGAGATAAAGGTCAAGATCTTTTAAGGTGTTACATGGCAGCCATTCTTTCATTCCAGGGGATGGGGTAGCTCTGTTTTGTGGCTGCTCAGATTCTGCACATGTTCCCTGAGCTTCTTGAAAGAAAAGTTGGAAAAACACAGATTTAAAGGTAGCATGTAGCAGTGGGCACTCAATATTCATGTTGTGTAACAGTGTGAGAGGAAACAAACCTGATCCAACTTTGCTGGTCATCTGTGTTAATACTGTATTTTTTACATGTATGTGTGTGTATATGTAAAAATACATAACCTGACCCAGCTTTGCTGTCCCATCTGCATTAATATTTCGATCCTGGGGCACATCGTCCCTGCTGCTTCTACAGTTAGCGTGTGTCAAGTACGATTTCTAGCTGCGGCTGAGCTCTGTAGCAATTACGCTGCAGCCTCCGGCTGTGGCACACAAACTGCGAGCGTGCCTTTGGGTTGCAGCTTGCCCGGATGCCTCGGGAAGGCTCCCATCTTGCTCGCTTCTCTCCCTCCCGGGCAATGAGTGCCCCGGTGTCGGGCTGCGCTTGGCGCAGTGTCCCTCGGCAAGTCGCAGTGCTCGGCGTGCCAAGGAGGGGGAGCCAGCGGCGAGAGCAGCGGCTCCTTTGGAGGTCACCGCTCTGCCCGGCTCCCTGCGGCGCCTTGGGCTCCCTCCTCGGCAGGGCAGGGGCAGCCCTACCCGGGCAGGCAGTGGCTGAAGTGCCTGAGCATGGCACATCGCCCCTTGGGATCCCTGCTGCGGGGGGATGAAGTGAGCACACCCTGTCACTCGGCTCTGCCGTGCTGGAAGGTGCCTTTGCCAAGCTCTGCATGGGCGATTGTGGTTGTGTTCTGTGAGAGCCAGTGTGACATTTTCACTGGTTAAACTGGGTTTGGATGGTGCTTCTGGCTTGAAGTGTGCTGTGCTGCTCAGTAAAAGATGAGGAGATGGTTAAGGTGACTTATCCCACATGCTTGTGAAATTTTATTTTGCTTATGGGTGGTGGGTGCAGAGTCCAGGATTTGTGTACATATCTCATCAAACCATATGCTGAATTATTTAGAGGACAGTGTGAACAGAACTAGCCTCAAAGGATGAAAAGCTAGAAAGAGACTGGCTATCAAGTTCTTAAGGTCCTCAGTGCCTTAAACTATTGAGGGTATGGTGTTCCCTGGCAGCATTTTGCAGATAACTGTCATTGGCCATTAGGAAAATCACAGGGTCCTCTGCCTCTTTCTCACTACACTTCTCCAGAGGGACCTGAATGAAGCTGGCTTTTTAAAGGGACACTCTTTTGGGAAGCCTCTTCTCTGGCATTTCTGCCTTGTGACCAGGTTGGTGCATACCAGGCATTAATCAGCCTGATAAGTCCCTGAATCAGGGCAGGAAGCTGAGGGGTGCTCCAAGCAGCTGCCTTGGGAAGTACTCAGTCCATGAGGAAACTGAATTTATGCTGCAGAGGAGGGTGCTCTCATTTTGGAGTAATAACTTGTCCTTACAGTTGCAGCTGTCAACAGATAATTACAGGAACTTCCTCACTCCTCCATGGACATCTCTTATCTGAGCTCGTTATTATACAGATCAAAGTCTATGCAGCAAATTGGTGCCTTTGAAATATCTTCACTAAAAAGTATTTTGGTATTTTTTGGTTTGTTTTCTTGGTTTTTTTCCCTCTCTGAGCCTTGCTGACACTTGTATGTTTACTCGGTGTGTTAGCTGATACTGATATGTATCTTGAACAGGGGGTGGGAGAATCAAGAGATGTTTTATTCCTTAAACGTGGCTTTTCTCCTTCATTCAGATTCAAGGACACATCTATAAGCCCTTGCAGACTGTAGCAGTGGATTGTTGTGCATGGCATAGTACCATCACTTTAGTATTATTTTTAAAGTCCAGGAAATGGTTCTTACAGACCTGTTTGGACAGTAAGTTCCTGATGATGTAAAGCATTTCCAGAGCTGTTTGGAAATGCCTGTGGTTGTCAGCTGGGGAGGCAAAAAGTCTTTTAAGGATGGTGGAGATGATGCAGCACTGTGTGAATTCTGTACTGAACTGTATGATCATGTCTTTTAGCTCTGAAATTTGTTTTAGATAAAGCTTCTTCCCCCCAGAACTTGATGTTTTGATCCACAAGAAAGAGTTGTACCCACTGTCCTAAAACTGTAGTGTCCAGTCTCAGCTGCTCCAGCAGAACTGGGTTGGTGAACCATGTCTGGTCTCCTGTACTGCTGCGTTTTAAATTTGGGAAGAAATGTTGACTCAGTATCTGTTTAGTGCAAGACACTGGGAAAAGGACACAAGGCTGATTTTGGAGCTTGGTAGTGTCTCCAGTTAAATTTGTGAGGAAGGCAGGTTCTCCAGGTGCATGTGCCAGGCATAAAGCTGGCATCCCATGAGCTGACCAAACCTGCAGTGAGCCTGTGCTGTCCATCAAAAAGTGAGTTTACTTGGTTCATGGATTGCAGTCCAGGCTGGTTATTTCTTGAGTTCAAGCAGTTGTTTGTATTTGGAATGGAAAATAGAAGTTGCAGACCTTAGATGTTGGATAGGTCAGATGATGAAAGCTGAAAGCTAAAACCAAGAGAAGTGACTTTGTTTTTTTTTCATTCATACAAAAAAAAAAAGCCCCTAGCAACCCAACACTTTATTAAGCTACTACTGTAAATAGGCTTTGTGGTTTTAAATATTCTAGTTTATCATGTTCATATTGGAACACACAAACTAACAAGATTTATTCAGTTTGGGAACGTGCAGTGGTTTAAGTGAGTGTCTCTTGGAAAATTTTGAGGAATGACCTCTGTTGAGGACAAATAACAAGCCAGTGTTTTTCCCATATTTCTCCCATTTATAACATAAAACAGAAGATAGGAATTTATTTTAAAGGGTGTTCTTTTTTCCTGGGGTATTTGTAATATCCTTGAGTTTGGGTACCATATTGCTATGATTTGGGAAGTTGGGATGTGCTCAAAGCTTGACATTTACAAGTAGCAAACCTAATTATTAATATTATTGACTCAAAAAAAATCATTAATCAAGACAGCTTTTCAGATGTCCTAGTTGCTTAAAGGTGAAGTGGATAATTTGTTTATGGCTAATACCTTGTTTTGGGGGATGAGGTGTCCCCAGCTTTGTGAGGAGACATCTTCCTGAGCCTTCCCAAGGGGAATTCTGCAGGCAGCGTGTTCCGCTGCTTACCCTGACAAGGGGAGTCTGGTTGGAAGGTGTGGGTTTTACACAGGCTCAGAAGCCAGCTGACCTTAGCATTTTCAAAGAAATTGTGGTGACTGATGGCTTTTTTATATAAATATAATAGAAATATATATGGGTATTGTGTACATATATATATGTATGCATATTTATATATATATGCACTTTACATGTATTTATAAAGCTGTTAAAAGAAAGAGAAGGGAGGCAGTAAACCCCAGGAAGAACGAAAACCTGTTTTATCTGAAGAGGAAAATGAGTAAGAAATTGCAGTTGTTAGATTAAAGGATTTATAGCTCCAGTTTAGAGTTCTTATGTCCTACCATCCACAGAGCACAGGTGTCATACTAGAACAATGACAGACAAAATTTCTCAGTTAAATGAGATTATCATGTGGATTTATGGGTGGGGGTGTATGTCAGTAGCTGTAGTCCAGAGGTCTGTATTTATAATTTAGCTTCTTGTCAATTTTCTTTTTAACTGTATTTTCACCAATTTCATTTAACTTTGTTCTGTAGGCAGAATAAGTAAAAAAGTCTCCATACTTGGTACTGTTTTTTTCTTAATGCCTGTAGAGTTTTTTCCTCCGTATGGAGCAGCTCAGAGGGTTGGTAAGACCTTGGTTTGCATTTCCATTTGATAATCAAGTTTTCCATTCCTGCTTAGGAAGGTGGTTTTGGGGGTGTTTTTAACAGAATGCTGCCTGTGGGGTAATGCCAGCAAGGTTTTCAATTGGAACCCTGGGTGTGAGGATCCCTTTGCAGTGATTTTAATAACCTCTCCTGAAGGGCAAGCTCCTTGTTTTCCATTCCTCCCATTCATTTGAAAAGCAAGGTTGCTTTCCCAGGGTGCTTGCCAGAGCTCTGGTGAGTAATGGATTTTTGCACCAGGGAAGTCCTTGCGCGGCACTTCCCTGGTTGACCTCTAGCTTTGGGTAGAGCCTGTTCCCAGAGCTTCACTGGATATGCCTGCAGCTCTGGAGGGGGCTCAGGTGAAGCAGTCAAGGCTTGAGGGACTGCATTTCCTCACTCTGGTTTGGAGTGAGAATTACATTCCTCTTTAAAGTTAAATGGACTTAAACTTGCTGTCCCTCTTGGATGCTAAATGGGAAAAGGCAGTTAAGGTCTGGGATCAAAAAATACAACATTCTAGGCACTGGAAAGCTTTGTAGGATTTTAAAGACTTTTTTTTTAAACTTAATTTTATACCTCATATGTTGTGGAGAAGGCAGATACACAGTGGTGTATATATAAAACCAGCAAATAATTAGTTGAAAAATATGGCAGGAAAATGTCTGTTTTTCAGCAGGGCTCAATCTGTGTCTAATATTGGAAATGCTAACAGCAATGTCAGATTAGTATGTGGTGACTGTACTTAGCAATGTTTGGGTTTCTGTTAGGAAACAGTTCAGATTTTAAGAGTTTGTTTCCCAACAGGTAGCAAAAAACCAGATTAAGTCTTTCTTCTTAGCTGGCAAGAAAGCAGGGATTTAGTCTAATGCCACAGTCTGGGTACGCTTCTTCAATGGGCACAAGGTATTGTTTTTGGAGTTAGCTCACTCTGTGCCAGTATGAATTACAAAATATGGAAAAATGGTGTGAATATTAACTGCATGCACTTGTTGTATAAGGTAGAGTTCATTAATAAAGCCTAGGGGAGAGAAGAATTAACTTGTCATTAATGGAGAGGGACATTGGGGCTCAGGAGGGTCCCATCCTCATTGGGAACTGCGTGTCTGCCCTTAATTGAACTAAGAACTTAATTAAGATGGGTGATATGGAAAGGAGCAAGTCCTGATAAAATGAGAGAATGGCTTTTGCCTAGTGGCCCCTAGTTTTTACAAGGCAGGAGTTCAAGCAGTGGAAAATCACCTTGGGAGTCTGAGCGAGGCGCTGGGCGATGCGGAGCCAGCAGAAGCAGCTGGATGTGCGGAGTCAGGGAGGCTGAGTCCATCCTCTGCCTCGTGCCCTCTGTGTGCACTGGCCTCTTCTGTGTCCTTTGCTGCTCCAAGCAAATAAAAACTCCCATTTTTGGTTCTAGACTGACTTAAAATTCATGGCAAGTAAATACGAACAGCTTACTTTGCCTGGAGTGATAGTTTCTCTGAGTTTCCTGTGGAATTATGGGGTTTTATAACTTTCAGGTTATACGATACTATTTTATTTGTTTTGTGATAGTAAAGGTTGTATAAGTGCACCGGTATGACCTTAGACCACCTGTTCTGATACATTGTGTTAGTAAAATCTGAAATAAAAATGTATTAATACAGGATTGACCTATGTCACATGAGAGAAATACTATTCAGAGGACAGCAGAAAAGTTTAGGCACTCAAAAAAAAAAATCTTTATACCTTTCTGTTAATTTATCAGTGAGTATCTCTTTTCTAAAGATGGCTTAATGTGGCTTCTTAATTTAAAATAGATCTGGTTTTGTCTGCTCTTAGCAGCATTTTGTAGAAGTTGCATAGGATGCCTGTGCTCTGCCTTGGGGAAAGGGTGGTTTGCAACCATATCCGAAGAACAGGCGTTTGTGCTATTGCACATTTGAATGGAGCAGCTGAACAGGGGAAGCTTCGGATATTACGCCGAGTTATGTTTGTATTTGTGCACTTTGTTTATTTGAAACAAAGCTCAGTATTAGGCACCACTGGTTACTGCCAGCTGGGCCCTCGCTCCCTGCTCACAGCTGTGTGTTCAGCACTGGGGCCTGCAGAGAATGGCTAATTAGACCACCAGGCAGAACAAAGCCCACACAGTGGGGCTGGCACAATAGCATTCCTGTCTCACACTGGTCAAAAGATGGATTTTATGTCTTTATTCCTCCCCCCTCGCTCCTATAGTACAGCATGGATCAATAAGTGCTTCTTGTCCCTATTCAAGCACAGAGTCCTGTACTATTTCTCCCAAAGGACATGGATTTGCACAGAACTTGCATGGAAACAAGCAGAGACCTGGCAGGGCTGGGCACAGTGTTTTGAGTAGAGGCCCTTTGAGTTTTTTATGCTTTAGTATGCAGTTTTTATTTCTTTTTAAAATAACTTTGGAGAAAATTTTAATTAATATAGGTATTGGGTGATATTTGCATTATTTATTATTTTTTTAAACTGTTTAAGTGAAAATTTGAATTGGTTATAATATGTGTATTAGGTGGTCCTTTATTATGAGTGTGTATAGAGCTGTAACTGCATGAAAAGCAAAATTGAGCTGGAAAACTTAGTTTACAGTTCAATTCAGAATGTGAATGTGCTGTATTAGGCTTCCCAGGCCTACACTTTGAATGGACATGATGTACACAAGCTCTGGGAGTGTCTGTTCTGATTGTTCATTATACATTTCTATTGGCAGTTTTGTGTCAAGTTCATCCAGGTTTGGGGGTTATAATTCCTTCAGGTTTGATTGCTGGTTTGGAAGGGAAGAGCCTGATCCCTGTTTCTAAGTCGCTGCTGGGTTTGTCAAGTTGGCAGTGTAGCCTCAGCGAGGCAATGTTGTCTCTTGGCTGTGCTAGGACTTAGAAGGAAAAAACCCTTGCCTCAACCCTTGTAATTTTCAGTTTTAAGAAAACCTGAAAATTACTTATATTTCTGTGTGTGGGAGAGGGTTAGGTGTTCTCTTCCAGTCACTGAAAGGAAGAGCCATTTAAAGAAGTGCATGTCCTGATGATTTATATCTTAAGTTTGCATTAACTTCTCACTTCTGTGCTCAGTTGAAGTTTGAATCAGAGTTTGAGGAAGGCTCAAAGCAGCTCATCATGCAACAAACTCCCTCCCCCGACTTTTTTCTCCAAAATGGTCATTTCCTTTCCTTGTGTTAAAAGAAAACCATCCTGAGTTTATTGGAAACCTGGAAATCCTTTAAAGTGGGCAGGAGGCGGGTGTGCTGCAAGGCAGGAGCTGTGAAGTGCTGCCCAACTAGGGAATGCTGATTTTAATGAGGGTGGCTCTAATGACTCATCCTGACTCAGTGCCTTTTCATACAGAGAGTAATTAGATCGCCGGGCAGAATGTGCTGGAGGTCAAAAGTGTAAGTGGATTTAAGACAAAGAAAGGGGTGAATTCATGGGGATGAACTTGGGTGTCTCTGAGGGCTTTTTTTGTGGGTTCATCGAGGCTGCTGTGGGGGATGTTAGGGCTAATATGGCCCTGGAGAGTGGAAAAGGTAGGAAGGTGACTGAGGGCTGCTGAAATTGTAGGCAGAAAAAACTGTTCTGTGGCATCAGTGTGTGCTTTTTCCAGTGCTCAGGTTCTGTGAGCCTTGCTCCCAGCTTCTCTTTGGTGATCATTAGGAGTGTACATGGAAGAATGAAGTGACATTGACAGCCACAGTCACAGTGCTGCTGAAGTATTCAATCCCTTTCAGAGATGTGCCAAGAGCACAGCCTGCTCTTTATCTGCTGTGGGTATCTCAGCTACACCTTGTATGCTGCACAAAGAACAGGCAAAATACAAGAAAATACTGAGGCTTTGTGCCATGGCCTGGCTGATTGTACCAGGACACTCAGATGTGTCTTAAAACCAAAGGCCTGGCAATGCCACTCGCTTGGATTCAGTTTCACTTGCTCCTCTGTGTAGAAATTCCATGCTAAAAAGCTATCACAGAGATAATTACAGTAAGTTTAAGGACCTGGGAATAATGGAATAATAATCATCCAGATCACAGACTTGGGGAGCTCTAAGAGGATGCAGTGTAAGTTCCCTCTTTTCCATAGCCTATTTTTTACCCAGCTCCCTACATTTGTAGTGATCCCCTTGAATCAGGGCTGTGTTATGCTAGGAATGATACAGATGTTTGCAGGAAAAACCTTCATCCCGACAAGTCTGTAGCTGATGTTCTGCAGCAATGATGTCCAGCACCCCTCTGGGGAAGCAGATTGGGAAGGGGCTGCTGGTCAGAGGGCAGGTAAACAATTCCTCTTGGTAACAGCATCATGTAAAACACAGATAAAATCTGGGGTAGGAAAGAACTTTCCAGATGATGTCAAAACACACCAAGCTGAGATCAAACTCTCTGGGTCTTCCTGAGGTGGGCACTGGGCAGTTTTGACCCTGAGGAATAAATTGCGTTCTTTCTAATTTACTATTCTAAAGGATACTCCATTAGGTTCCTCTGCTTCAGCTTTGGCCAGGCATCATCCAGCTCTGGTCTGGATATTAAGGTTCTGTTGATAAAAACTATTTTTTTCCTCAGTATTCCAGCTTTTTTTTTTTTTTAATGTAATCACATTTTATATGACAAACAAATCCCATGCTTTCGGCCTGATGGTAGGATTTTGTCTTGCCAAGACCAATCTTGTCAAGATTTTAAATTCACCTTTGTCCATGTGATGTTCCACTGAAGCAGTGGGATTACCTTCAAAGGGAAGGATTACAGAGGCTTGGCTATGAAACCACCATAACAACACAGGGCAGGTTGCTTTCCTGTTGCACAGCAAAATGCAAAAGTCTGTAGGTGACAAAATTCCTTTTTTAAAAATTATTCTTCTTGTACATAAAATTATAAGTACTTAGCAGCTATTTGTATTGTATACGGGGCTTTTTTGAATGCTATTTTAGAAATTCCATTACAGGGAAATACTTATACTTCCTCTATGCTTCTATAATGAAGTGTAATTGTTACTGTGTGAATACATGGGGTCTTTGAATTCTCCCAGAATTTCTCATAAAGCACAGAGGAGCAGTGGCATTGGGAGCCTGTTCTCAGCTAGAACAGGCTCCTTTCCAGCAGCAGAAATCAAGTGTCTGGCCAAGGAGAGGTAGTCACAGGTAGGACCTTCTGATGCCAGGATGGTCTAGGATTCTTTTCCATCGCTTTCCAGGGATCAAATTGGAACTTAGTAGACTGCTCCATGGGTTTTCCGCTATAAAAGCACAAGTGACACTTGTTATTTTTCCTGTTTCCTCACCCATTCCACACCAGTTTCCAGGCACCTGGCATTTCTGGGTTCATCCTATCAGGCCCTGTGTAAGTAGTCTATGTCCAGTTAATTTAGACTTCCCCTCTGCTCTGAGGGACCTGGCATTGCCAAAGGTCAAACCCATAAAGGCTAAAGTGAAGAAAGCAGGAAGCACTTGGAGATTTTTGACATCAGGTCCTTTGTCCCATTCACCTCTGGCTTTGGCTGGGTGAGTGCCCTGTGAAGACCAGGACCTGTGAATATTGAGCTTTTCAGGATGGTTTGTCCTAGAGCCCACAAAAAGTTATTTTCTCTTTAGCTTTAAACAGCTGATGGAAAAGACTTGAAGATGTAACTAGCTGAAGCACTACAGTGACTAATATAATGACATTTGCAGTGTGCCTTAGGTCCTGAAGTAAGATTCAAGGACGAGCTTTAAATAAATCACAAAACCACTTGGAAACTTTGGTGTCAGAAGTTCAGGCCCTAATAAATGATTCAGCTTTGAGGCAGGTCAGAGCCACTTCCCCTCCTTTGCCTTCTCCCTCTCTCTCCACATGAACAAAAAAAAAGGAAAAGAGTGCATTGGAGAAGGACAAGCAGTGGATTTAAAGAAAATGGAAATTATTTTGCTTTACAGCAGAGAGAGTACACAGCCCCCGGTGCAGCGTGCTGGATTTTGTGCTGGGATACGACAGCTCGGCGTTACTCCATTACTGTCTGCCCTCCTATTTATTACCAGGACAAGAGGCACATTGTGAGCAGGGCTCTTCACTTTCTCTTTGCTCATTTCCTATTGCTGCACTGGTGTTGAGCAGGCTTGTGCTTAAACTTGATGAGACCAGAATTAAACCATATCCTGAGATATTCTTCTTCCGACTGATATGTGTTAGGAAAACCCAGAATTTAAATTCATGCTTTAAAAAGTAAAAGGTATGTTTTCTTTACTCCTTGTGCAGTAGGAACTGACAGTGTTTTTAGAAGCTCTGGCTTCTTTCAAGTTGTATTTATTCTTTTTATATAAATGAAAGCAAAACGAGGCTTTTGAAGCACTCTCCCATTGCTAAAGGCTGGAAATGACACAGCTGAGTCCCGGGCTTCATTCACACTTCTCCTGTGCAGGGCTTCCAAGCTGATACTGAGATGGATTTATTTATGCCTTGCTGAGTTAAAATGCAGCCTGGTAACTTGTGCGTGTGTGTCAACTGCTCATTTAAGGAGGGACAAATTGTCTGAAGCTGCTGGTGGTTAATAGTGCAGCTAAAACAAACACGGAAGGGTTTTGCTTTTTGTCACCTCTGCTCTGGATTCTGAATCTCGAGCCATCGTTCCCAGTGACTTCTGGGATGTTTGGGATTTGTGAACCTTGGCTTCTGAAGCATCAAATGCACCACCAACTGCTCATTCACAGCCACGTTTCCTTACCGTTCATGTGCTTTGCCTGCAGTGCTCAGTGTGAACTTTGTTTCCCACAGGATCTGCAGGCGTGGGTGAGCGGCGCTCACGAGAACGGCTTTGTCCTCGTCTCCTTCGGTGCTGGAGTCAAGTACCTGTCAGAAGACATCGCCAATAAGTTGGCACATGCCCTGGCAAGGCTGCCCCAAAGGGTCATCTGGAGGTAAAGGCACTGTTGGAGCAACTTGGGGTGGTTTGGAGAGTGCTTGTTTGCCACTGGAGTTGAGGCTGCCTGGGTGGCACAGACGATGTGGCACTCCTGAAAAACACTCAACATGAAAATACTGCAATATCCTGGTAACAAGGAGAAGCAGTTACTGTTGTGGCAGAATAAGGCGTGGTTACACTCCTAGGCTGAGTTTATGTCCTTGGAAGGATTAGGGACCGTGAAAACAAGCTAAGGTTATAACGTTTAGGACCTACTGTCCCTATTTTTGATGAAGGAACTACCCCAGGGCTCAAGAATGAATTCTGATGATGAAAAGCCTCCATTTTCTTTCTTCTTTCCCTTTTCTCTCACTCTTTTGGGCCCTTTTCCTCTTTTTATGTGTAAACACAGCCTTTCATTATTGATTTTCCCACTTGCTTGTTCTCTGTGAGAAATTGAAGGAGGAGAAATTTTTAGAAGTCAGAGTCAGTAAGAAGCATTCTTAGTTCTAAAAACATCTTGAGTGGTGCTCACAACTCCCTGTAAAAATCCAAAAACTGTTTAGTCAGCTCTGCTTGGTGTCAAGCATCTCTGATATGATTTGGTGGAGTTCATGTGAACTATTTCTTGTTTTTCAAATATTCAGCGTCTTACACTTCATGTAGGTGTCTCACAACCCTGCCACACTCTTGGAGTTGTATTAATAGTTTTGGTGGCCTGTTCTCCACAATATTTTAAGGAATGTCCTTGCTGCTGTCTGTAGTTCAAGGATCAAATCCCACTAATGAACAGGAAAAATAGAATGCTTTCAGGCTCTGGCACAGAATCTGTGGTAGTGAAGCTAACATCAGTTTTTGTTTGGAGTAGAGCCTTTGTTTTCTTATGAATCCCACAACACTGCTTGGTTTCTAATTAATAATCCAAATTTATCTCGCTGCTTTTCTTCTCTCCTTTTACTATGTTTTCCCTGGAATATGCCTCTTTAGGAAGCATCCATGTTTTGTAGTAAATAAATCTGGAGGATTTTTCATAAGGACAGCTTTTTTTTTAATGTCAACCCAACAATTTCATTTAAAGCCTTCTATTAAAATTTAGGTATTTATAGATCAGTCAGCTGTAAGTTGGAGTTTTTGGGGTTTGGTTTTGCTCCTTAGATCATGGACCTGTGTGTTGGACAGAAAAGTAGTGAGTACTACTTGGTTGTCTTAATGTCATGATATTAAATCAAGGGATTTTTGTAGTTTTTTATGCCCTTCTAGTTAGGGCATAAAGAAACTATTTATCTAGTTAGCATAATTAATTGCTTTTATATAACTTAGCATAAATAATTTAGGCTTTTTTCAACGTACAGAAGTACAGGCCAGTTGCAAAGATGTGTTGTGGATTCTTTGTTCAGTAACCAGAGTTCCAACAATGTATGTTTTGCTTCATTGGGAATGTAGCTGGTTCTTTCTGAAGTTGCAGTTCCAGTCCTCTCTAATACAAAAAACAACCCTATCCTTTAGTAGTTGCTTGGGAGGGTTTGATAACTGTTTCCATTTCATGTTACTGGTTTAGGTTTTCAGGAAACAAACCAAGGAATTTAGGCAACAATACCAAGCTGATCGAATGGTTGCCACAAAATGACCTCCTTGGTGAGTATCTGTTTCCATTATTTATTGCTTATTCTCTCTTGAGTTCAGTTTGTTCTTCCAAAAATACTCTACTGAATTAGCAGCTATTATAAAGCCAGGATAATTTCTGTCATGGCAGTCATGGAGCAAGAATATGAAATTAGGCTCTGAAGAGAGAATTGAACACCACTCTGTTAATTGTCTTTCCCTGGTACAAATTGCATGTTTTCCCTAAGTTCAAGCCCTGTTCAAGGAGGAGTCGTGAAACTGAGCATCAGAGTAAGTTTTAGGAGTCCGTAAATACTGTTTTATAAAGACAAGAAAGCTCTACCAGAACCTGGGTATGTGATGCAAACTGATAACCTTTCTGTTGAACTGAGGTGCTTCAGGTTCTCGGGGGAAATGAAACTTGATATTTTATTTTTCTTTGTCTTCCCTGTCAAAGGGTGCCTGGGCCCCTTGCAGATCTGAGAGGCCACTGAATATTTGACTGCTTCTGGGACACCTGGATGCCTGTGTGTTCCCAAAACAGCTCTGATGGGAGCTGATGAGTGCATTAAGCATCAGTGTGTGTGAGCTGGAGAATGTAGCGAGTAGGCAGATGACTCCTAGAGCAGGTAGATTTGTTTTGGTTACAGGGTTGCTCCGAGGCAGCCAGGCTGCTTTTCCCATCACATGAGGCTGTTGCTGTGATTGTCAGGTCTTGCTAAGCTCAAGTAAGGCTTGTGAAACTTGAGGGAGAGTGTGACTTCAGTTGTCCTGCCGTTAAAAAAAATATTATTTTCCATACAAGTGTGCTCCCCCTTGCTCAGGTGTACTGCTGGACCTGCTGGAGTCACCACCTGCAGCTCCTCAGGAGTGGGCAATGCATATGAATTACTCCATTAATCATTTTACACTACTCATACACATGAGAATTTTCTTTCTTTACTTTGGCTGTTCTCTCTCTCAGTGCGTAAGGAAATGATTTAATGCATGAGGAATTTTAGCAGAGGAGGAATTTCACCAAGGTAGAACTTCAGAACAAGCTGCAGTAACATTAACCTGCCAGAGTTGCAGTTATAGAAACATGGTGATCAATTTGTTGTACCCAGGTGCTTCAACAATAGGAGATAGAAGTGCATTTTGTAACCTTGGTGCCTCTTGTGGTTCCAGGTCACTCTAACATCAAAGCTTTCCTCAGTCACGGAGGCTTGAACAGCATTTTTGAGACCATGTACCACGGGGTGCCGGTGGTGGGCATCCCCCTCTTCGGTGACCATTACGACACCATGACCCGTGTGCAGGCCAAAGGGATGGGAATTCTGCTCAACTGGAAGACCATGACCGAGAGTGAGCTCTATGAAGCCCTAGTAAAAGTTATTAATGACCCCAGGTATGGAATGAGCCATTGTGCTTGTGTGTGAATGGATAGGAAACCGTTGTGCAGTGGAAAAAAACTGCCTTTTATGATTTATGTGTGCAGTTGAGGCAAGTCTGGGTGTTTGTCCCATTTCCCAGGATTACCCAACAGCTGAAGTTTCTGTGTGGGTGCTGGGCTAATTGCTCAGCACCAAAACTCAGTTGTCTTGCTTGCTCTTTGTAGCAGTTGCCATGTGGAGGGCACAGAGGTTATGGAAACAAACCTGTCCCAACTTATTCCGTGTTGCAGACTAAGGTCCCTTTGTGTCTGTTTGGATTACTCCACACGCGCAGTCTGGCTGTGGTGCTGCCTGGAGCAAGATACATGTACATAGTTTGGATTTTAGCTAAAATGGGGAGATATTCAGGACGAGTGCCTCTAAGTTCTGTGATTTTATTATTAAAAAAATTATACTTAGTGTTATTTTCATGTTCTGGCTCATAATACCATTCATATCCAGATAAAAATGAGTGAGGGGTTATCTGGCAGTATATTGTATTGGGCTAACCCTAACTTTGGAGCATGGTGCTATTGATGCTTCTTGCTTTCATGGCAGCTGAGCCTTTCTGGGAAAGGAGATGGCTGTCAGGAACAAGCAGCAGAGAGGGGGAATGTTGATAGCAACCTCGATAACATCAGTTGCATCACCTTCCCCTTGTGCAATTATCCTTGGTGTGAAGGCAAGTCCTGTGTAAATAAGCTGCAGACAGGAAAGGAAGAAATTGGCAGGGTCAGCTGCTGGGGTGAAAAACCAAAAGTTTTGGGCGAAACTCCTGACCTGAGCGGAAATGGTTTATTGCAAAATCAACCCCAGGTTTCTCACTGTTGTCCATTTCTCTGCTGATTCAGTTGCACAATGAGATGACAGCTTTTCCTTTCTTCCTTGTTTGCTTCCCTCCCCCAGCTATCGGCAGCGGGCGCTGCGGCTGTCGGAGATCCACAAGGACCAGCCTGGCCACCCAGTGAACCGGACTGTGTACTGGATCAACTACATCCTGCGCCACAATGGAGCCCAGCACCTGCGTGCTGCTGTTTACAGCATCTCCCTCTTTCAGTATTTCTTACTGGATATTGCCTTGGTCCTACTAGTGGGTGCTGCCTTACTTTACTATGTTTTGGCCAGGATGGCAAAGTTAATCTGCAAGCAGAGCAAACATCTCTGGTCCAATGACAAACATAGCGCTGTTAATGGACACTACCAGAACGGGATCCCCAATGGCAAGTATAGAAGGAACGGCCACATTAAGCATGAAAAAAAGGTGAAATGAGCCAACAGCCCCATGTAAAGTAGTAATGAATCAGATCAGTAATCAAATTTTATCGCTGTAACTTAGTCTCTAACAACTACTTAAAACCTCAATAAGCAGTTCTAACACTCCCCTTCAGTATGTAATATTATGTGACAAAATTCTACGGAACTAAGAGAGGTCTTAAAAAAAAACAACAAAAAAAAAGGCAAGCACAACCTAAAATGGAAAATATTTTATTCTTAATACTGATATGCAGAGAGGTTATTTTGGCACTGAAGTTTTTAGAAGCCTTAATTCTCTGAAGTTCTATACAATGACCATATTTATGAATTTTCAGCTTTTAAAAGCTCAGTGTATGTGTCCTAAATGAGGAGAGGTTTCTTTTTATTTGCAGAGGTGTTCTCCTTTTTTTTATTTTAATATCTCCATCTTTTTAGCTGAGAGAACTCTCTAGTGCTAGTTCTGTGTTTCCTTTGTGGAAGGTTCAACTTGTTGTGTAAGAATGCTGTTTAAAACACAAGTGATTTCCCCCAGTCTTTATGCAAGAAATAGCAAGTTGTGGACTGAGAAAACAAATGTTAAAAAAAATAAGAATAATCTTAAAGAGCACTGAAGAAAAATGGCAAAAATATGTACTCGTTTTACTGATAAAGCTGCATGACTCTTCTGCTCGCTACCAGTACTTTGGAGGAAAGGGTCCTGAGTAAGTCTACAGTGTGTCCTAACTTTAACTGAGACAAAATGTTGTCGCCTTTCTCTGCATACGGAATTTATGCCACAAAAATATTAGGGAGTCTTATTTCAGTTCCAAATATGGCTGTGTGGGAAGTAGATTTGCATAATTAAGAAAAATAAGTGAAACAACAGCAAAAAAAAAAAAAAAAAACTTATAAAAATCTAGCTCTGTGCTTAGTGCAGGAGGTTTTGTGATGGCCCAGAGCTGTGCAAGACTCGAACCACTCCTTGGGGTTTGTTTAAAGGGAACGACCCCCACACAGCGCTCCCCCAGAGTTGAATGTCTTTCCTGTTAATTCTCATTAAGTTCTTTCTGAATCGCAATGTTGTAGATGTTCTCTTTCAACAGTTGTCTCTGGAGAAACAGAAACATTACCTTCTATTAGTCTGGGCCACGCAATCCATGTTCCACCTTGTTGCCAATAGGAATTCTGTGCCGCGGGCTGTGTCCGGCTGTCCTGCCTGGGGCTGGTGGCATGTGTGGGGTGAAGCCTGGTCACCTGGCTGTGGAGGTGGCCCCGTGTCCCCCTGCCCCCAGCAGCCTCCTTCAATCATTGTCGCCGACACGGGACCCCGCGCTCCCGGGGTGGGAATGCTGGGCATGGGATCCTTGCTGCCCTGCTGAACCAAAGTTGGCAACTCTGAGTTTTATTTCTGTGTCATTCTGTTTACTTGGAATTTGCACTACACATGTTGTGAGTGTATGCTTTATTTATTTGTAGTTCGAGGTCCCGTGGCTGAGAGGGAAAAGAGGGAAGTCCTGAGGTTTTGCCTTGTGTCGCTCACTAACATGGGAGGAGTTGGGATGATGACGGGATGCTGAGCTCATATTCATACACAGTGATGCAAAATTTCATCACCATTCCATCAGGAGCCTCGGTCCTACAGCAATAAATAACAGTGCAGATATGTTTCTAATATGCAGGGCAGCTCCTCGTGCTGCTCTCTGAATACTTGAACACAAAAATGGTATTATAAATATAAGCCTCTTAGCTATACCTTTTTACAATCTCGCAGCCCGTGGCAACTACAGGAGCACACAGAGGCGATGAATGGTGGGATGGTGAGAAGACTTCGAGTGTATGAATGACTTGGTTTAAAATGTGGGGGTTTTTTGGCATTAAAGAAGGTACAAAAGCACTGACCGGATGATTAAGCATAATTTAATCTCCACTGTGATAAAACTTAAGCAATAAACATGGATTTAATAGAGAAATTCTGTTGTTGGAAGTATATTTTTGTTCAGCTGGATGCTGGTTGTCTCCAAGTACCCACTGTATGTGTGTACTTAAGTGTGGATGCTTACTGGGGTACACTTAACTTTTCAGTGTTTACTGTGGTGCATGATATATATTTGAAATCAAAAATATATCTGGTTTTTGTGAGTGTAGGTCCATTTCCTGTAGGAGCTTTGAATTGAAAGAGAAAATGGTTCATTACATTTCTTAAAAGCAATTCAAGTTTTTTGAGGTTGGTGGACATAGCTGGCACAGTGGTTTCTGTTTTGTTGTTTTCCTGTACTTGGTAAACTCTTGACTTGAAAAGCAGGGCTGAAAGGTTTTTCACAGTGATGTTAGCTGAGATGATGGATTGGTTTCTTGAGTAGTCTCTGTAGGTACAAACATGCTGCAGTTCTTTTGCAGGAAGAGGCTTTTGCTGTGTTCATTGTGTTGCCAAATTCCTGATGAGGCTGATCCACCTCATGTCTAGAAATACCTGTTGTGTTTCAACTTCCTTCTAAGTTCAGGCAAAAGCTGTTACTGTGGTTATTTCAATCCCCTCTTTGCCACAGCAAGCAAGTTGTTCCTGTGTTTCAGAGACAGAATGGAGCAGTGATTGCTGTTGGTGCCCAGCCAGTGTTGGAATCAGCCAGATGGCTGAAGAAATGTTAAAGGAAGGGTTTAAAAACACATGTGTATCTCCAGAGTGCATCACAGTGTCAGAACTGAGGCTTTAGTCACCCCTCTGATCAATATTAGTTATTAGGCATTGAACAGAGAAACTGAGTTCATCTTCCAAGACAGTGCTCTGCCACCAATTGGAAAATACCACAGTTGGGCCTTACTTATCCAACTATAAAGCTGGTTTATTTATGGGTATGTGTGTGTTTTCTCAAACAGAGGCCAGCAAATGCTGAATCTCATTTCACTGTAAAATGAAGAAGCACACAGTGTTGGGCAGTCCTGGTTACCCTGTAATGAAACAAAAATTGGATAGAAAAAACTGTCTTCCTCATAGATTGAAGGCATGGAAGGCTGAACAGTATTTAGGGAAAGCTTGGAAATTCCTGTTCTGCAATTTACTATTAGAGTAGGGGATAGAATGATGAGCTGCAGTGGGCATAGGGATGTTCAGCATTCTCTGGAGATGTCTCTGGTTATTTGTGCTCTTCAAAGCTCACCTGGTCATTTTCCAAGCTCTCTGCAAAAAGATGCACTGAATGCCTGTGACAGCCTGATGGGAAGGAATTGTTCTCATTCTAAACACAAACAGCTCTTTGCTTCTTGAAATGAAGCAGCAGATATGTGATAATCTCAGAGACCTTGAATAAATTCCTAATTTCTGCTCCTGTGAGATTTATGGCAAGGGTAGGAGTTTTCAGCTCCAGGAGATGACCACTGAGGAAAACTTAGTAGAGACAGTAAATATATATGTAGAGAAAATAGAGTTCTATAAGGAATTAACACATGTGCCTGTTCTTGTAAGAGGTTCTACTGTGTTGTGCCCTGCTTTTTTGTGCATTTATGCATCTTTTTCTGAATGTTTCTGTATTTTCCCTTTTTGGTTCAGCAGCCTTTCTCAGCAGCATTTTTACTGTGTGTTAGTTTCTGAGCTTGCCAGGTTTTGATTTGCCATTTTCCCGAAGCCCCCTTGGTATTTCCCTGCCCTCCTGGTTCTGCCTTCCAGAACTCACCTGGGGACACCTTAACTCTACCAGAAGCTGTTCCAGTAGCTCCATCCCAGCTCTGCTTGTCTGGAAAGCTCCTGTGGATCCTGGATGTCCTCCCTGGCCTCTGTTGGCTCTTGGGTGGAGGTGGCCTCACTCCAGGGAGCGTTTCCAAGCTGAGATTTAAGTTTGGACATTGGATTTCACTGCAGATAAGACCTTTCAACACTTCAGGCCTCACCCATGAGCTTCTTGATGAAAGAAATGTTTATTTAGCTTTTTCTCTTTGTTGTTTTTGGCTCTGCAGCCTCTGGTCTGGGAAAAGGTGCAGTTCTGGGTCTTTTGGTGGCACTGAGAAAAGCGTGACATGGAGGCGCATGATTAAAATCTGCATTGCTTTTACTGGAAGAAAATGCTGGAATTTGCTTTTTTAGATGAAATTATAGGAACTTGGAGTGTGATTGATGGCTGGGCACAGCAAGGGGAATAGTTTATTCCTTGGATCCCATTGCTTGAATTACTCAGGTACAAGAACTTCATCCATTCTTTTTTAAGGACTCATTCGTACTGGCCACCTCTCCTACTGTGGACTGCAAGTGGTTCCTGGTTTTTGCAGACAGATCTCCTTTGTGTGGAGCTGCACCACAAACGAACAGGGTGAGAAGATCCAGGTTAAAAATAACCCTAAGGGAATAAACCCCAGGTCATTCCCTGTTTGTCTCTTTCAGAGCAGCCTCACAACAGCAGATGGAGCAGTGAAGAAACCAGGGGGTGAGGAATGGCATGCAATGAGGGGCAGGACTCTGTGACTCCATGCTTTTCCAAAAAAGGCAAATGAATCCACACCTGTTCATGACACTTGGGATTCCTCAAAGATTCATCAGCTTCTTTAATTTTATTTTTCTTTCTTTTTTGTGTTTTAGTGGATGTAAAGAGAAGAGCATCTCAAGGTAACAATAGGAAGCATTCCAGTCTATCCTTGGGAGCCTGATGGGATTGCTGTATCAAATTAAGGGGGGGTGTATAAAAAAAAAGCTTTTAGTTAAGAGGGTTAAAGTAACATTATAGGTAAAACAACTTTTCAGAAGTAACAAATTGTCACCACTGAACAAATGATGTAAGAGCAACTTTAGGGTAGGTTACTATTCCCAGACCTGTGACCAACTTTCTTGCTACTACTTTCTTAGCCAATTTCTTCATCTTCAGGAAATGTCCCACAGACCCACACCATTTCACCAGATGTATTGTTATGGATGGGTTCTGGGCAGTCCTGCTGTTCCTGGGTGTGGGAGGAAAGGTTGGGAAAGCTGGACACTCTTCCTTGTGTCATAGGAGTCACCACATGTCCACCTGGGTGGCTGTCCTGGTGAGGGCACACCTTTGTGTGTTGGCAGAGAGAAAACACAGAGGCAATCCTTGAGGGGTGGGGGAGGAATGGCAAGAGTGTGACCTTCTCCTTGATTTATCCATCCTATGGCATGAGGAATTTGTTTGTGGAATCTCTCAGGAGCTCATGTCAGGACTGTACCCCCCTGCTGTGTCACTTCTGCCTCATGCTCCTGCTGTGTCCTTGTACCTTTTTCAGGTCATTGCCCTGCCAAAAAGGTGACCCCTGTGGCCTTCTCTGGCCAGGCTATTTAGTGGTTGTCTTTAATGCTCTGAGTTTTCCCATTCTGTTCCAGGACAGGAAGGATTATTCCCAGCACTTGCTGGTTGATCTTGGGTGATCTGTGTAGGGGCTCCTCATCTCCTGCCCTCTGCTCCTGGCTGGGATACAGGAGAAGGCAGCTGCCCTGGGCCATGCAGGAGCCTTCAAGGTGGGGATGCTGGGATGAGAGGTCCCTTTACTCACACCATGACTGGGAACATGGTCTACATCCCAGTTATGGGAGTGGGGAATAAAGGAGCTGTGTGGGTGGCAGCCAGAGGGCAGATGTCCAGGCCAAGTTCAAATATCAGTGTTCAGGCTGGAGGGATTTAAGCCATGTATAATTCTGGTCACTATTTAAAGGCTGATTTCTCAAGTCTTTAGCCTACAAACTCAATTTGAGCTATATTTGAGGCTGAATTACCTGAACCACCACGATCTGTGTAAAATGGAGGCCAGGTTGTTGCTCCCCTTCAGTGTTCAGGGACAGTCTGGGTGCCAAGGGAGAGTTCCTTCAGCCTCTTGAGTGTGCACAGTTCAGGAACTTCCTGGCAGAGAACAATTGCTTCTCAGGGCTGGAGCCATGGAAAGGTATGTCAGGTGTGGTGTGAGAGATCATCCATGGCAAGGGACCAATCATGCAAGCCAGAACAGCTCTTATTGACATTTTTGGGGAAGTTCAGTTGAGCTGAACATTAATATTCCCATAACTGCTGAAGCATTGCTGCCCCTCACTCTCCTCACTGCCTTTATTTGCATTTTTCTCCTAATGCTTTGCCTCACTCTGTGAGAAATATGAAGAGACGACCACTTCCCAGAAAAATCCCTGCTTGACAGGAGTTGCTCTCCCCAGGACATCATGTCCAGGTAGGTCTGAATATTCCCAGGGAAGGAGTCTCCCCAGCCCCTCTCTGGACAGGCTGCTCCAGCACTCAGTTGTTGGAGTGCTGCTCTTTGCTCTCAGCATCCCTGAACCCCTGGGTTTGTTGGCACCAGATTTCAAGGAAGGAAAAGCCAATGCCCAGCTTGTTCTGTCCCACCAAGGACAGACAAAGGCTGGGAGGAGCTGAGGTTACACAGCAAGGAGTGTGGAAAAGGGCCTAGGAAGGGAGTTTAGCCAAATAACTATTCTGTGAGGCTAAGCCAGAAAGGTAAAGGGGAAGTTGGGCAGGAGAATATGGAAGTGTCCAAGGCCAGGTTGGATGGGGCTTGGAGCAACTTGTTGTAGTGGAAGGGGTTGGAGTCAGATGGGCTGTATGGTCTTTTCCCACCCAAACTATTCAGTAGTTCCATGATTCTGTGGTTTAGGCTGGTGGCTTTCTGATTGTACCACAGGAAGAAAATGCAGCTTAGTTTCACTCTGGAGCTTGATGAACTTGGAGCCAGCCCCTTCTGGCGCACATGCAGACTGGAAAACACTTTCTATTCCACTTCTGGGCATTTTTGGGCTGGGAAATATCTCGGTGTTTCCCAGCATCACCTTGACTTCTCACTATCTGATTGAAAGGATGGCTCTCCTCAGGAGGTGTGCTTTTTTGCTTTTAAAAGGGAGTTTAACAGGCCTAAACCAATCCAAAATCTGCTTCTCATCCTGGCTGATGTTTTAACTTGAGATCCAAAATCCCAGTTCATGGCATTATTTGAAATTTACAGTAATGTGTGCTTCTGGTTAAAAATAAGATTTTTTTTGTCTGTTTGTTTGAGGGGTTGAAGAAGAATAACAAATGTGTGCACCCCTGTACACGTGTCAACATCCTACAACTGTGTCCATATATCCCTGTTTTCTGTGACAGCCCTTTAGCACCTTGTGGTGCCTTTTCCCGGGGCTGGAAGCTGGAGCATCCCACTGAAGGTATTCCCACAGTAGAGCGGCTTTCCCTGCAGACACCCTGTTAGACATCCGCCGCTTTTTTCCGTTTTCATCTTTTTTCCCCTCCCGTTTTCCAATGCCCCCGCTGTTCTCCATAGGTGGGGCTGTGCTGCCACCTGGCGTCACGATCCCGCATGCCGGGAAGGAGCCTCCTGCTTTTCGGGAAAAGTGTTTTTCTGCTGCCCCTTGGGGCTGTGCGACCTTCAGAAAACCCTCAAAACAAACAAATATCCCCCCCCCCCCAAAAAAAAAAAAAAAACAACCCAACAAAAACAAAAACAAACAAACAAAACCAAAAACCAAACCAACAACAAAAGAAGGGAAGCACTGAGACATTTTTGCCATGTCCCATAGAGCTGCAGCTTCCTCCCTGGGAAGGGTTTTTTTTGATGTTATGTGCTCTTTATTATAAGTTTTCATTAGATAATGCTGTTGGGATTTGAGCCCTTCTACAGTATCCTTTTTCTTATCCCCATTCCTTGATCTCTATAATAAGTCAAGTAGAATCTTTCACATGTTGCTCTTGTCCCAGAGGATCCCTGTGGTTCAGGAGATGTGTTTTCCCACTAATTTCCCATATTTACATCTCCTGTGTTGTGCAAGGCTCTGAGGGCAGAGCCAGGTGTCAGGAGCAAAAGTCACAGCCATGAATATGCTTGGCTTTGGGATTGAAGGCTGGGGAAACAGAAAGGTAATGTTTATTTTTCCTTAGGACAATGGGAAATTTCTATTTTACAGGGAATCTCCCTGGCAAATACTAATTGCAGGCTTGAAGGGTGCCACCACTGCCCAAGTGGAATTTGGGGGACTCAACTCTGGGTGGATCCTGCTCCAGCCCTGCCCTGGCTGTCCTTCCCAGTGCCTTTGGATTTGTGAGGACCTGGCTAGCACCAAGTGCAGTCTGTGCCTGAACACAAGGGGGTGATTCAGGGATTGGGAGAGGCTCCCATTGGTGCCCCCAGCACAAAGGCAGGATTCAGGTGGAGCAGCCCCATCCCAGGATGAAATTGCAGCCCCTGCACCATGCTGAGAATGGGCCTTGTTTCCCTAATCTGCTGCTGCTCCACAGCTTTAAAGCTGAGGGAAAGAAAATCTGGATGTAAGTGCAGCTGTGAAAGGAGTCAGTGATGGCAGGGAAATGTGAGATAAAATTATAGCCAGAATGGGCAGGTGGGGATTTATTTTCGATGTGGGAATAACGTCCATGCATGCACTCATAACCCCAAGGCAGCAGTTTGTCTCATCTCAGCCTTGCCAAACACGGGTGACCTTAGGCAGGGATAACTTTAAGGTCTACAAGGTCATGTCTTACCCCTTCATTCTGCTGCATCCTTTCTCTCAAAGATGAATTTGAGAACTGGTAATGTTTTTAAACCCCTGGTGGTTAAACCAGGGTTTAAAACCAGGGTTTAAACCCCCTGGTTTCCCCCGCTTTTGGGGTGGGAAATGAACACATTTTCTCCACATATTTTACCTTTCCAGATTCACATAGCTTGTATGGAGTAAATTACTCCCAAAAAATAATGGGTTCCTAAGTACAGAAGAATAGTTGCTAGTTAAAGATTTAGCTGTATTCCTTTCCTCAGTGCATCCCTAACTCAGGGAAGGTGGGAATGAGTCACAGAGTGGGAATCAGCAGATATCACAAATAATGTTGTTCCTGATGAATTAACACCCTGACTTCCTCAAGGCGACTTTGGAGGTTGTTCAGAGCATCCTTGGCATTGCTTAATGGCTTTGCTCTGACATTCATCTTCAACCCAAATGGATTCTGCAATAGCTTAAAAAAGAAAAAAAGCAAGTTAGTGCTTGAAAGGTTGAAAAGGAATCCTGCTTGGCTTGACCTTGTTGGTCATGGGAATGATTCTTCTGAGATTTCAGATGCATTTCAATCCACAAATCAGGGGAAAGACACTCCAGGTTTTATAGCTTGAGCACCTCAGGTCTTTCTTCATCAGCAGAGATGAATCAGCCCCTCAGAGAAGTGAAGGAGCTGAATTCCAACTTCTGTTTCCATGTTAGCCTTGTACAATCCATGGTGCCATATCAGTGTAGTATATGGTGGGATGATTCCTGTGAATTCCCCCCAGGACCCATTTCCTCCTGATTCTGTTTGTAAATATGTGGCTTTGTTCCAGGAATGCTTTTTGCTTCAGGCCTCCTTAATATGGTGGGGTATTTACTTGTGCTGTTTGACTGCTTATATGTATATAGGAAAAATTATTGCCAAGGAGATGAACACATGTCCTGGGGATAGTCTGAAGCTCCAGGGGCTGGCTTCCTCTCACAGCAGCATTCAGCTTGTTAGAGAAACTGCCCTGCAAAGGCAGGAGCTGTGAAGCTGCAGGTCTGTGGGGGCATCTGGGAGAGGATAGAAACACAGGGGCCCAGATTCTCCTACTGCAGCTGCTTCCAGTGGAGATATTCCCCAAATCCTCACCCTTCTGAAGTGAATCCCAAATGTTTTGGAGTGGGTACTCTGTGTATGTATTAAAGCACTGTTAGAGGATGTTGTTTACCTGCAGTGTCAAAGGGGGGGGGGTGGTTTAGAACTTTAAATAACTTCTGCATTGTCTGTTGATGTTTTAATAGGCTCCAGGCTGGAAGTGTAATCCATAAAAATGTGTGTCAGGTGGTTGATGAATATAAATTGTAGCCCTGTGAGGCTGGAGGATGCACAAGGGAGACGGGGCTGTCTTCTGTGTCGGGGAGCTGGACTGTGAAATTCAGCACATGGCTCTGCAGCCTTGTCATTCTGTGTTTCCTGGAGTTCCACTGCTGCAGACACAGCCAGTTTATGGAGATGCACAAAGAGGTAAGAAAATCCCCTGTGGCACAGACACAGATCCTGGAAAAGTCACAGGGAAGAGGTTAAAGTGTGTGGGAGCTGGTGTGGCTGGAGAAAAGCCTTGGAGAAATCTGGGTGTTACCCAAGTGGCACAGGGAATGGTGCCACTTCTTCATCTTCAGGAAGGATAAATACATGACATAGCCTGCTCCAAGTCTTTTGGTCTGTAGGCTGGAGGAGAGATAGTACAAGACCCAAAGTTTTAAGGGAAGGGAGGGCAAGGATAGCCCAAATGGAATGATGTGGATAGGGATGAAGGACGTGCTTCTGACAAGCCAAATTTGCCTTGCCTGTAGGGAAATGTGGTTTTCACACATTTTGAACTTGGGTTCAGTAATAGCTGTAGATCAGAGTAAATGAGGTATAATAAACAGCAATGCAGAGGGGCTGTGCTGACCATGGCTCTGAGCTGGGGAAAAAAGCCTTTCTTACCCTGCTTGACTGAAATCCTGATGTCTTAAATCATTTTACCAGCCAGAAGCTTGGGGAGGAACGATTTGTCAGAATTCCCGATTATAGCAAAGAAGTAGAACGGACTGTGCTCCTCAATTACAGCAGCCATTCTGATCGCTCTTCCTCCCACACAAGGTGTACCAGGAAGGGCAGTTGGTACATAAATAAATAAATCCAAACACAGATCTTGTGCTGCTCCAGGAAGGGGAGCCTGGCGGTGTTGGTGGCTGAGGGAACAGGGGAGTTTGACTGTGGGGAGATGGTTTTGGTCACGTCCCCATTTACTAAATGTTCTGCCACATCCTGAAGCCAGAGCAGATGGATTGTAGGAACAAGGTCTATTTGCTCAGGATGGATGGTACTCTGGAAAGGAAAACACCGACAGGGATTTTTCTCTGCCACAGGTGCTGCCTTGTAGACAAGGCCTTCCCAATGGATGAGGTGGGAGCTCTGAGCCAGAACACTCTGGCAGGTCTCCCAAGATGACTGGGATTTCAGATATTGCAGCTATTTTCGTGTTGCTTTAGCACATTCCACAGCCACTCCATGGGCTCGTGGGGGTTCTGGTGACCTCACAGCTTGGGGCAAAGTACTCAATGGTATTTGGGGAGGATGGGTGAAAACATCAGGAGGTGTGTGCCCTTTGTGAGGAGTACTTACATGCCTGAACTCCTTTGCAGTTCTTCCTGGAATAGGGTCTAAAGCTTTTTCTTTAGGTAAGATCCTAAAATCCTGGAGTACTATGGATTGGAAGGGATTTTAAAGCTCATCTTGTTCCAACCCCTGCCATGGTCAGGGACACCTTCTACTAGGCCATGTTGCTCCAAGCCTCAACCAGCCTGCCCTTGAAGCCCATGGCAGTGGTCACTGCTGGGATTGTTACTGTGGAGTAGCTGTTGGACAGTCAGGATTGACACCTGGAGAGTGCCCTCAGTCAGTGCCTTTTTTTGCAGAGAAACTAAGCGGCCAAAACCCAAAGTCAAAGCTTGTGTACAAATGAGGACAAACATGCCCTGTGCACTGACCCACAGCTCATTCCCCAGCCTGCCACCACCCTCTGGAGTGTCACCACATCCCCCTGCTCCCCGGATCGCTGCCTGCACGACAGAGACACCTCTGATAGGGACAATCCAGCAGAGCTGGGGATTTGCTGTCAGGCAGGAGGGGGGGTGGTGCCGGCTGGTGAGAGCTGTGCTTTCTGTCTGATTCCCATTCCCCATGGGCAGCTGACAGAGACAGCAGTGACAGGAAGATGACAAAGATGACAGGCTGCCTTAGTGCCAGGGGCTCAGCATGCATGGAAACAGGAATTGCCGAGAGAGCCAGGGCCCAGGCTGTGGGATGCTTCCTACTGCTCTCCCTTCAGAGCCTGTTTGCTTGTCAGGGGGGCAGGGACAGCCTGGTGGAGCATCCCTCTGGAATAAATGGGATAGGAGCAGGACTGCCCTGATGGCAAACATCAGTGCCCACGGTAAAAGCCTGCTGGATACTTCCAGCAGTGCCCAGAGTATCTTAGGGAACACTCAGCACCCACAGGGCTGCATGTCTTGGGGTGAAACTGTGGTGTTGGCTTAGGGTAAACAGAAATCCCTCTGCTTCCCAGGGTGTTATCCTGCTTAATCAGGGCTCTTCCAGCTGAACTCAGCAAGGATACGCTCCGTCAGATCACTGCCTGAATCCTGGATGTCTTTACTGGAGGTACCAGAGCAGGACAAACAGTTCTGAGTTAGGCTTTTCCCTCCTGCCCTGTATCTGAGGGCACTGGGAGCAGTGTGGTGAGCCAGTGAATTGGGAGTTTGGGAGTTCTGAGCTGAGCAGACAGGGCAAGAGCCTGATCGGCCCCAGGGATGAGACCTGGGGCAAAAACAAGGTTATCCCCTCTGTTATTCCCTCTGTGCCCCATTCCTTGAAGTGTCCAAGGCCAAGTTGAATGGAGCTTGGAGCAATCTGGGATAGTGGAAGGTGTCCCTGCCCATGGCAGGGGCTGGAAACTGGATGGTCTGGAAGGTCCCTTCCAACACAAACCATCTTGGGATTCTCTCTCTGAAGAGATTTTAATAGTGGCTGCACAAATGAGGGGAAGTAATTACTTTGTCCTAATGGATAGCCAAATCACCATCTCTAAGAATAAATATTTACAGAAATGAATAGCAATTCAAAACACAGAGTAATTGCAAAGCAAAATTTATAAATATTTTCAAAATTAATTGCTGTTGCTTCCCAGCAGAGCAGATGGAAAAAATTCTGTTAAAATGTTCCTTCACTGCTCTCTAAATATGTTAATAACTTAGTCAAATGAGGGCTTAACACAGGTTACTCGTTTTCCCCTTTTCCTGTGTGCCCTGAAGATTAAACCAGAATCAATCTTTACGTTTGAATTCAATCCCAAGGAGGCGTCCTACTGAGTGTGCTGAGGGCTGTGCCACAGAAAATGTGCCTGAAACCAACATTTTGACCAAATTGTTGAACTTTGGTGGAAAGGATGAGTAACCCTGTTGGTGCATGGTCTGAAGCAGCTCAATTATGAATCCCACAGATTTATGCAGTATTTGGATTCTCCCTGTGAGGTTCCATGAGTGTGCTCTGTCCATCTTTTTGCACGCTATCTTTACCTTGTGAGTGAGGGGTTCCCGTTCATCTCTCTTGCTTGCTATTTATTTCCACATCCTCCTGGAGGGGCTGTTTTATCTGTAAAGGGAGGAAAAAAATTTCAGCATGTTACAAATAACCTCCATCAAATTAGAAGCTGAGTGGGAAGCGTTCCCACAAATGTCCCTTGGAATTCATAAAAGGCCGGACATCAAAAGTGATGGAATTATTTAAGGTTTCATTTTCTCTGGCTGGAACAACAGGAGATAAATCAGGGGAACGATGTGATGTATTCCCAGTGTCTGTATCCAAAGCTCTGTGAGCAATTCTGTGAGCAGCTGTAGAGCAGAGCCTGTCTCCGTTTCCCTTTCATTGCCATGCAGATTGCTTTCCTGGGGTGCTGGGAGTGGACAGGCTGATGTGTGCTGGGTAAACATTTACAGAACAAAGTGTTACAGCGTCCAGAATGATTCCAAAATCAGGCCTGCTGCAAATTGCCGTGAATGGGAATCATCTGTGGCCCGAGGGGAGCTGTCAGAGCCGCGGGACAGCGTGTGGGGAGCCTGGATGTGCCTGGCCCTGCAGGAGGGAAAGGAAGCAAAGTTAGAGATCCAGCTCTATCCTGAGCTGTTTCATTCCTCCCGGTCGGGGTGGAGAGGCCCTGGCACAGGGCACCCAGAGAAGCTGGGGTTGCCCCTGGATCCCTGGAAGTGCCCCAGGTTGGCCAGGGCTTGGAGCAGCCTGCAGTAGTGTGTGGGGTCCCTGCCCGTGGCAGGGCCTTGGCACTGGATGATGTTTAAGGTCCCTTCCAACCCAAACCATTCCAGGGCTCTGTGGTTTGCCAGCAGCTTCCACCTAAAGCCCAGCTGGTCCCAGCCACTGTCTGTGGGTGCAAAGGACCTCTGCAGGCTCAGCAAGGAGCCAAGGTAGCTGGTTTTATTCAGGGAGAAATTTACCCATCTCTCACAATACTGGCACATCCAGCAGCTGTCCTGCAGGGATGGGAACCTCTTCCCTGTTGCCTTGGCATGGTGGTGTTCAGCTGCTCTCTGTCCTGGGTACCTTTGCAGCTCCTCAGGAGTTCAGGTTTTTGGAGCAGTCCCTGGGTTTGCTGGGGAATACTTCAGTTGTGTTTGGACCTTTGTAACTTCCCCAGTGCTCAAGTGTTCTGTGGAATGTCAGCAGCAGTTCCCTGCTGCTGGATCTGTTAATGGAGGCCTTGGGACAAAAGCATCTTTTGATAAGGTAAATCTGAGTTGTGAAACCCCCAAAATGAGGAGACTCCATGGGAAATTCAGGGGCTCTTTCTCTGGGGGTGATTGATGAGGTGGCAAGATACAGAGGAACCCATCTGATCCCACCCTACTCTCCCAGGCTCTGGCAAAGGCAGATGGGGTTTGGATCAGGGTGGAGAACAGGAGCCCTGGAGGCTGCTGCTCCAGCTGTAAATCTGCTGCTTGTCTCCATCCCATTGCTCCTATAATTCACAGGCACAGCTGAACTGTCAGTACTTGGCTTCCCTCTGTAAGGAGGCTGAAATGGACTTTATTGGTTCCTTTCTGAGGGTGAAGGGTCTTGGATGATGCTAAAAATCCAGGTCATGACATCCTCCTCACAGGAGGAGGCCAGATACTGCAGTTTTTTTATTGCACAGATATATAAAGGAGGGAATATAATAAGTAATTAGAAGGAAAATAAGTGTGCAGACCTAAATTCTTTTTTTCAGAAAATCATTGTTTTCAAGAAGAGCTCCTGATTCAGGTAGGCATTAAACCACCTGCACTGGAGGATGTGGCTCTGCCTAGCACCTCCTGTTTGCTCCCTGGCCAGGCAAGAATTAACACTGGGAGTTGTGAGGGATGAGGGACAAATGGCCTGGCTGCAGAGGGAAGTGAGGAGAAGGAACAGTAGGAGTTCTTTGCTCAGCACCACTGCACTGATCACTTATTAAATTACATCCATTGTGGGATATGAAAGAGCTCCTCCTTTTATCTCGACAGCCATCAAGATGGAAACAATAATAAAACTCTGCTGACAGCTGCCACAAAGGTGGCTTTGTTTTCAGAGCCCCTCTTCAATTTCTGCTCGATCAGAGAGCAAACAAAACAACAAAACCCAAGGAAGTTCTTGCTGGGCTGGTGTGGGGAGAGAGGAGCAGTGTGGTAAATGCTGGTTTTGGTCCTGGCTAGCTGCTGGAGGACCAAAGGGGAGATGGAACAGCAGGTTCTGGGTGTCACCAGGTCTGACACCAGCTTTGCAAACACTCCCTGTGCCTGTGCAGCATCACTGGGTGGTTAATCACAGCTCCTCCTGACTTGGTACAAGACATTTTATAATGAGATTAGCAGGTGGCTCTACAAGAGCAAAGCCTCCTACCCAGCACCACATAATTAATCCATAAAAAATAAAGGCAGGTTCTCTCCTTGGTAGCTTATAAGTATTTCAGGCTTCGCAGTGTCATAGGCTTTGTTACAACTTTGAGCTTAAAGAATTAAAAAGAAAAAAAAATTAAAAACCTAAATTCAGTAATTTAATTCTAATTAATTCATTATCCCAGGATCTTCTTTGGATTGCAGCTCATAGCTACAATATTTCTCTGTATTTCTTCCAGATTTTTTTTCCCAAGCTTTGCTGCTTTGTGGGCAGATAAGGAGTGCATAGATACATTTGTGGTCCTCAGGTTGTATATTAATATTCTTTAACCATCCTAAAGTTCACCAATTTAATGCTGCATCATCCAGGAACAGCCTTTTGTTAAGCAATGTTAAGCAAGCATTTTATGGCTTTTCTGCTCGTGAAATTGTTTTTAAAGAACATGAAAAAGTTCTCTCTCTTCTCTAGCACTGCCCTGGAGAACTGACATTCCCACCACGAGCGATCTTTCAGCAGGAAACATTTGGGCACATCTTTTGTGCCCCTCAGGCTGGTTTTGCTGAGTGCATCCACACAACCCTGGAGCAGGAACAGATTATTTTAGGTAACCTCAGGATGGGCCTGGCTGCCCACATCTGTGTGAGCAGCCTTTGAGTCATTCATTTAAGGTTTGTCCCCAGGGGTGGCACCTGCAGCTGCCTGGTGGTGGCTCTTTGGGCAGGGTGGTAGGAGGTTATGGAAGCTGGAGGAGCTGGAAGTCCATAAACAGGCACATTTCCCACCTGGAGAAGGTACAGAGCCTGCTCCTGGTAAGGTTTTAGGGCATAAACTGCCTGTGGCAGCCCTGCCCTGCTGCCTGGAACAGTAATTTATTTTAGGAGTGTAGAAATGCTACTCCTAGGAGCTCTCTGAGAGCCCCCTGGGTACTTTTAGCTTTCTCCTCTCACAGGTCAGCAGGGGGAAAGCTGGTGGATGGCAGCACCAGAGAGCTTTATAATCCTGGGAATGCTGCCCAGGAAGCCAATTCCCTGGGCTGGGATGGGGAAGTTTGTCTTCACCAGGGCTGGACAGTGAGAAAATGCTTTTTAGGGGGAATGGGGTGGGTTTGTTTTCTTGTTTTGCGGTTTTTAATGTATTTATACGTTGTGGGGAGTGGTGTGTGTGTGTGAGTCAGGAGGGAACTGATGCAGCTCTGCCCTGCCTGGAGCTGCTGCCTGATAAATGAGCCAGGTGGCACTGTGGGGCTGCTCACCCGGGAAGGGAGAAGGGGCACGGGACTCTTCAGCTCTGCTTCTCTGCCTTGCTTGCTGTTGCCTCTCTCATCTTACGTGAAGATGGAGCTGAAGCGTTCAGTTCATTAAAAAAAAAAAAAAAGAATAAATTCAGTTAGGGGAGAAGACACAGCTCTTTGCTACTGAGAGTATTTAAGCTCTGCAGGGTGGGAGACAAGAGCTGTGGCCCTTTTGTGTCAGCCTTCCTGGAGAGCTGGACTGGCTTTGCCAGGAGAGGAGCCCAGGAGAGGGGAGTGGAGGAAAAGTCCTCTTTTGAGAACATTCTTGCCCTCTTTTTTTCTAATAGCCATGGATGCATTCCTGCTGGTTTCTCATGTCTGGGGCCAACTCAGAGGAGGGAGGGCAGTTTGAATATATATATTCAAATACCTGAGTTCAGGCATGGTCCCTCCTTTTCCCATATCCATGTGTCCAGGCAGCCTTGGAGTCACCCCCACATTTATTTTAGTGGGGATGCAGTGGGAGAGGAGCTTCCTCTCCAGTGCTGAGGGATTGTCAGGCTGGATTGTCACCCTGTGCACATCATCCACTGATCAGCTAAGTCCCTCAGCAGTCCTGTCACTGCTCTTGTGTGGGGAAAGGAGATTTTCCACAGCAGGAGACAGACAATTCCTCACACTCCAAACAAAGCCTGCCAGAAAAAGATCTGTTTGATACTCAGGCAGCTAAAATGAGCCATAGTATTTATTCCCAGAGCTCTGTCTGCCCTAAATATCAGATCTATGTGAGTATCAAAGGGGCTTCCAACCAAAGCACGGTGGCTCTGACAGCAATAAAAGACAGGCACCCACGGATAACTCTTCCCAATGGTTTTACAGCCAGGTAATCAATATATCACAACAGACATGTTGCCTTTTATTTGCTGTTTCTGCACCACCCAGGATCCTTGGATGTGGTGTTGACACCAGCACAAGGGTACAGGAGCTGGGGATCGATAGCAAACACTTCTTCAGGTGTATTGATTACCCAGAAAGGGATGAGGATAAATTTTTGTGTGTTCCCACTCTGTCTCCAAGTCTGTTAAAAGGAAAGAAATGGCCTGGTTTGCTTCTCTATTTCTCTCTTCTGAGAAGCTGAAAAAAACCCCAAAACAACATGGCAAGAGTTTGGGGCTGATGGGTCTTCTTTTATTTTTTTTAGACAGTGGGGAAATCTAATATATTTCTTTTTTGACCTTTTGTCCGCTTTTTCCCATCTTGGGAGCAGAGAAAACAAGGATGACAGCTAAAAGGGACAGAATGCCAAAACAGGGGAAAAAACCCAACCCTGAAAAGACAACTCCTGACATCCTTCTATTAATCTAATGAGAATTTGGTTTAGTATTGAATTACTGAAAACAGGAATCTGATTACTTTTCATTGGTATGGGAAGTGGGAGCTGTGTTCCAAGGGGGGGGGGGGATTTGACCTTGTACTGCAAGTGCTCCAGACCTTGCTTTGGCACAACTTTTCCCACTCAAAATTCCAGGTGTGCTCAGCATATTCTGGAATTAGAAGAGTTCCTTCTGGGCAGGAAGGCCACCCCTCAAGGACACCCATCTCTGTTTATCTCCTGAGTTCCTGCAGAAGCTGGAATTGTCTCTGTCAGCAGCAGGTGCCTCTCAGGGTCTGGGGAAGCTCTGTGAGAAGTGAAGGACGTGAGTGAAACAAGTGGAATTCTCCAGCTTGATACCTGGAATTAAATGTAGTTATTGTAGCCAGTGTAGGGGAGGTGTGGTGCTGGAAAATAAAAATTCCTGTGAGAAGTTAGTGAGCTCCAGGGCAAATCCCTGAGCTGCAGCCAGCCACACCAATCACTGCAGGGTGATGTAAGATCATTCCATCCCCCCTCCTCCAAACCCACCAAAACTAACCAAACAAAAACTGGAGTTCAGACACAAAATACACCTGCTAGTTCATTAATTCATTTCTGCCTTAAATTCTCTGCTCCCCGGGCATTCCCTGGAATCACCTTTGCAGAGGGCAAATTTCCTTCTGGTAGCTTGGAAGATTATTATTATTATTAAGATACAATTGAGAAAAAAGACCTCAAAATAATGTCAGCATCAGTGCTGCCAGGATTTTTTTTGCTTTTGTTTTGCTGGGTGTTTTTGAGGAAGAGCCTTTTGCTGTAATGTTGTTTTAAGGATTTTTTTCCTTGTTTCTTTTTTCCAAGTGATTTGTGAACATCTCTGTCACCCTTTCATCCCTTCTGAAAAAGCTTTGCTTTTGTGAAGAGTCTGTAGCATGTCAGAATGAAGTGCAAATACCCACTTCAAGGCTCTAACAAGTTCTGTGCCACTAAGAGCCTTTGATTCCTGCATTTAATTATGTCACATTGGATTAGAATAATCCTATTCCTCCTTGTTTCTCCAACTCAGTTTTCCATACTTATCTTGCACTTAATTAAAAGTGCCTCCTTCACTGCTGGGCTGGTAGGGAAATGAAGGCTGACACAGGGTGAATTTTGCACTGGAGGGATCTTATTTTTAACCTGCCATACTCTGCACCTATAGACAAATATTTTTCCCACTTCTCATTCTCCCCTTGCCTAAAGAAATACTCATTTCAAGTCCAGGAAAACAGAAGGTTACTTTGTGAATTTGCTGTTAAACATTCGCAAGATATTGAGAGGTGTGAGGAAAGGAGAAGTTGAATACCGTGCTAATTTCTAGCTATATTTGGCTAAACCTTAGCTAATTTCTTGGCAGAGCTTTCCCCACCTCCCCTTTTTCTTTTAATAGCCGTGTTTGGACTTGACAATCTTAAAGGTCTCTTCCAACCATAAGGATTCTCTGATTCCATGAGTTTATGGTAGCAATGAATTTGGGGTTTTTACCCACTGACAGGAAATGCTGTCAGGAGACAAATAAAACAAATGTGCTTTTGGCACTCTACATCTGATTATTAAATTTTGAGTTGGCAGCTGCTTTGAGGCACAATGCCTGATTTTGAGGTCTGTGTTATTCATCTCTAGCTTTTCTTTCAGCTCCAGTAGTTGAGAAAATTTGTTGGAATTTTCTGAGCACCTGCTCTTATTTCCAGCCCTAATGGCCTTATTTCAGCTCTGCTCTGTGCAGCTCCACTCAACAGAGCAGCTTTTCCTGCATGGTCCATGACTCAGGACCCTTGAGTCATCCTGGTGTTTTGGGATTAGCCAAAGGATTTTAGGGCATTACGCTTCTTATTCCTGAAGCGGCGATTTGGGATTTTTGAGATTAACGCGGCTTTTTCCTTTGATCCCTGTTTGGTCCTTCAATCCCTATTTTCTCCTTCCTTCCTGTGGTGCTACAAATGCAGATCTGGCCATGAGCCTCCTCTGCCCTGGCTGCACCTACAGTCACGGGGCTTGATTTTCCAGAGGCTCCTCCTGGGTTTTCCAGAGTGGTGCTGGCTGTCATCTTTGCTCCGGCAGATAAGGAAAGTGTTTAAACTGTCACCATAACAGGATTATGCTTTTAAACCCTCCATGATTCTAGCTTCAGAGCAGCATTTTGAGATCAGGTTTGGATTCCTACGGCTTTTGATTATTTTGGGAAGCTGGGGAGCAAGGTTGCGATTCACTGCGCTAATTGTGGCTCCCAGAAGGGGGGAGTTTTGGCTTTCCCAGGGAGTCTGCAGCCAAAAAACAACCGCCTCTGTGAGCTGTTGGGTGGGTCAGCACCTCCAGGGTTGTCCCTGTCCCTGGGTGATGCTGTGGTGGACCCCAGGAGCTCCCTCAGCACTGGGAGTTCCTGGTGAAGCTATGCCAGGCTGGTTTGGCTTCCAGCAGCTGGCTCGTGTCTGAAAGCACCCCCAGCACTCCTCCAACACTTAGTAACACGGAGTATTTAAACCTGGTAATTGCTGCTGTGCTCCAGGCCCTGCAGAAGCAGCTCTTGAGGCAGGATGTCCAATCCCTGTGCCACTGAATTCCCTTGGATGAGGACTCACTCTTTGCGCTGCTGCCAATTTTCTCCTACTCTCACTTGCTAAAATAATACATCTCAGTCACCTCTTAAATTAGACACAAGTTTAACCCTGTGACAGAGTTCATGAAACCTGTGTGCTGTGAGGAGAGACTGGAATGTGCATTTTGGGAAATGCCACAGGTGCCAGGTCAGTCAGCTGGATTTTATATAGCAATTCATAGGATCATGGATGGGTTTGGTTTGGAAGGGACCCTGCAGAGCATCTCGTGGGCTTGTTTTTCCTGAGTTGCTTTGCCAGGAACCCCAACTTTCTTTTCCATAGGCAAAGCTCTGCCTCCAAAGAAGTGCTTTCCCCTTCAGGGATGTGTTACTCATTTCCTATTCCCTGCTTTCAATGATTTCTCCTTGGCTTTACAGTCTCCTCTCCATCCACACATGTCCAAATGCAGGGATGGCTCTCAGCAGTGCAGCAAACTGTATCTCCAAGCTTTCCCAGCAGACACTTGCCTGCAGTGCCCAGCCCCTGCTTCATGTGAAAGCCCTCTGTAATCCCAGCACAAGAAGCTGCAGAGTTTTCCTCTGCCCCTTTATTACACAGGAGGGTGGGTGTCTGCTCCGCAATTCAGCTCTTCCATTGGAAGAAAAACAAAGCTGTGAAGGAATAAATTATTGAGGCCATTAATCAACAGGTGGCAAATGGAAAAGGCAGCCAAAATGGATGCCCCAGTCTGTGGGCAAACTAGAGTAATTTTAAATGGGCACTAAGCTCTGTAATTGAAGGTGCAAGAGTACAAAACTTAACACTGGAAGGAAACCAGAAAATGGATGTACTTATGGTTGGGCACTTGTGAAGGTAGTTTTATTGCACATTACCAAATTTTATAATGTCTTCATTGTGTCACTGTTAAGTATCCAGAATTAATATTCTTTAATGTGTAAAATAAAAGTGTGTTTAATGTGCCAGTATTAAATAGGTCCATGGCAAAGTCAAGTCTGCAAGGGATATTTCTCCTTTAGCACTCAGTATTTTATTGAAGAACATTTTATGAAAAAATCCCACACTGAGTGGGCTGCTGGAAATGCTTCCCTTCCCTCAGAGCTCAATTCCTCAGGGTGGTCTTTGTGAAAGGGGGCAAAAAAGAGTTTCTCATTTCCAAAGGACCGTGATGGAAACAGCCTGGACAGGTCCATGTGCAGGTGAGTCAGCACCTGACATTGGGGAAAGGGGGAGGAATTGCCCAGCCTGTGCTTTGCTGACAGAACTGGAGCTGTCAGACTGTCAGAGCTGGAAAAGCACTGAAGTCTTTGTGGAAATTTTCTAAATGCTGCTGAGCTTTCCAAGAGGACTCACAGTTCTCTTCCTTAGGGATTTCCCTATAAACAAGCATCCTAATTTACAGTATTTCCCTGATTCCTGCCTCTGTTCTAGGCCCACTCATGGGCTCACCCTGCACAATTCACCTCATTCCCTGGTTAGTGCTTGGCTCTGTGAGCATGCCAAGCCCTAAGTAAAAGCACTTGGGGTTTATGAAAATATGGAGCTATTTTGGAAAAAAGGATCTGCAGCACTACAGGAATGGTGATTTAGGATCCACACTAAAACCTTCAGCTGCCGAGCAGGCTCCTGTGGCAATAAAAATCCTCTTTTCTACAGATGTTTTGCACACCAGAGCCAAAACACTGTCACAGGATGTCACCAATATAAAACATGTCTGTCAAAATTTCATGTCTTGGCTTGTCCCATGTGGGAGGGGGGAAAAAATGGCTTGTCATGAGCTGGGCTTTAGAAAGACTGTGACAACGTGGTCTGTGTTAAAGCCCTGACATGACACCTTCCCACAGCAATCCAGGCAATCCTCCAAATGCTTCTTACTCTGCCACTTCTCTAACGTGGAGGCAAATAAAAGAGGCTTCCTGGCTGTGCATCTGACCTCTGGAGAAATGAGTTTTAGTGTTGTGCTGAGGTGCTTGTCCCTTCTGATTGTCCTGGCTGCTTTGGATTGCCTCCCTGTACCTTGCTAAGCTTTCATCCCCAGGTTTGGGATCATATCTTTTAAGAAGATTGAAGGGAATTAAGTCCCCAGGCTCAAGTCTCCTTTTCCAAGCAGCTGACAAATTTGTAGTGTGTTCTGTGTGGCAGTTACTGGAAATAGCTGAAGTCTGCAGAGGGTGAGCCAGGATCCATAAAAATGTTCTTCCTACTTAGGATGACGATTTATAATTTAGCTGCAGCTCCCAGCCTAATGATGGCAGATTTCATCACAGTGCCATCCAGCTCTGCTGTGCTTTATGACCAAGAAGCTTCCCTGCATTGGAACAGAGGGAAAACTGTGGGAATGATGCAGGAAAACCACATCAGAGAGATCCTCAGCACTCTCCTAGAACACATTGTCTTAATTAACTGGGATAACCTAAAAGTAATTGAAGCCTGTATGGTCTAGGCAATGAAAGGTGATGCTTCCCTGGGAGATCTGCAGTTTTCCTCTCTGGAAGCAGGAAGCAGAATTTAGTCAAGGAAGAAAGTCAGTTGGGACTGAAATTTGCAGGTGAAGGACTAGATGCTGATGATGAGAAGTAGCCCCAAGGTGTGTGGGTGAGTAGGAAAGCACAAAGGGGAAGCAGGCCTACAGCACTTCCTTGTAGGAAGGCAGAAACCCCAAAATCTAAGACACAAAACTTTCTCCTAAAAGACAAAAATACTCAAAAGGTGATTCTGTGCCCTTTTTTTTAGATCAGACTGCTTATGAAATATTAAATGCTTCACGTTGCAGCACAATTTCTCTTTGCTTACTTGGTGTGATTACACAAAGCTCTGCAGGAAGATGTGCTGCAGCTACAATGTCATTAAATAACATTTTCTGTTGGTGGGTCTATTCTCTCCTTCACCAGAATATTTAATTGTCACTGATGCTGATGGGAATTGTGAGCCTTTGGAGGGCGTGCAGATTTAATGTGGAGATGATTCCCCAGCTAAGGCAAACACAGTGAAACACACACACACAGAGTTAAAGAAAAACTGTAAATAAATATCTGCCTCAGAGCAAGTTCTGAAAAAACTCATCTCCTCCAACATCCAGCTCTTCCTTGTAGCTCAGCTCCTCCTCTGAAGGGAAGCTAAATTACCAAGAGGGGATGTGTGTTACAGATAAGTTCTGCAAGGCAGCAGAACATCCACCAGACTCTGAGAAGCGGCAAGTACAAAGTCAATTGAATGGCATGCAGTTATCTCCCAAATTATAAACCGCACTTTTCAACCCCCACAGCATTTTATGGAATTGCAATTCAGATTGAGAAATCCCACTCCACCCGCTGCTGACCTTCTCCTGGCTGAAAATAACCTCTGAGAAAACCCCAGGATAACTCCAACTGCCAATCCATAAACCCTCCTGACCTTCTGTGATGGAGACAGATTTGTGTATTAACGTGTCACATTCCCATTCCCAAAGAAATAGGAGCACTATAAAACTAGCCCAGGTCTGGTTAGAGGGAGCTGCAGAAGGACAAACAGCTTTGCAAACCCAAAGTGGCAGATCTGGGTTTATTGAGATGTTTTAAATGTTTTTCTCCCCACCCAGCAGCTGCAGCTGACTGAAATGCAAATATCAATCTGTTTTCCTGGGAAGTCTTTAATTCCTCATGAGCGGAAATAGGAGTATAAATTATATGCAGGATTCATTTCTGCCATTCTATAAATCAGTTGCTGACTGGGATTTGGATATTTACAGGGCTGACAAAGAGCTCCTCTCCTCTCCCCTCCCTCCCCTCTCGTCTCCTCTCCCACTGGACATAGGAAAGGCTCTTTACACAAACAGATCACCTCACAAGTTAGTTCAGGTTTCCAGGTTCCAGGAGGGAATAGTCTGATTCATGAATTTCATAGAAGTAGTAAAAATTTTCAAGAATTCGGCTGTTGTTTTATTAAATAAGACTGAGGCAGGAAATTTGCCTGGGCCTGGAAAGCCTGATGGAAAGCCAGCTGATTTTTAGGGCCTACAAGTATAGGGGCCCACAAGTTTGGGTTTTTTGTTTTTCTGGTTTTTTAACAGATTTAGACTCCTAAAATACTTTTCAAATTTAGCTACCTTTGAAAATTTGTCTACAAGCATCAGGCAGACCTGGAAAAAAAGGGCAAAACTTGTGGTGAGATATCTGTAATGTCATTTGTAATTTCCTCGATGATTGAAGCTCTTGGGAGGTGGAATTAGCTATTCTGGAAGGTTTGTAGAAAGAATCCTCGACTCTGCTATGATTTAACCTCATTCTGACTCAGATCAGTAAAACAAATGAATATTTTATAATAAAAAATAGAAGCATTACGAGATTTCAGGGAGAGAAAAAAGCTGTCTCATACTTCTGAGTGCACAATTTGAGGAATTTGTAGTAGCTGGAATCAGGGCCTTTTAAGATTCCTCAAACGGAGCAGAAGGAAATTATTTTTAATTAGGACAAGAGCTTGCTTGGGGCTGCATGTCCCTCTCCTATGGTGCAGGGAGGCCAAACTTTGGCAGGGCAGGCCCAGAAATGTATGTAACAAATACTGAAGGGTCAGATGTGCCTGCATCCATGTGCCCTCCTGGGAGGAAGAGGAGGACGAGGAGGAGGAGGAGGAGGAGGTCAGTGTCCTTGCCAGGAAATCCCACGTTTTGGGGCCGCTGTGCTGAGGGTGGGTGGAAGCCAGGGGAGGTGCTGAGGCAGGAGGAGCTGGGAAGGTGCAGGGTTTGAAATAGATGGCAGAGGCTGTGGAAGAGCACATTTGGGCTCAGGAAATGGGAAGGAGGGTTTAAGGGAAGAAGTAAAGCTCTGTCTGTAATACACCATCAGAAGTGTTTAATCTGTGGCATGAGAAGAACCCATAATCAGCTGTGAGCTCATCAATTATTTAAAACAATTCCAGCAAGTACAGCCCTTGACCTCCCTCACCATCCCTACCCCCCCAACAAAAATACTTTGAGTGATCAAAATTTATTTTAATTCCTTCTGCTTCAACACCAAGTATTTGTTCAACTGGATTTGCTGTTGTCACGTAGAAGGGGAAAGAAAAATTTTAAAAAAAAGAGCTTGGGCAAGACAGTGAAGTTTTTCCTCAGCTCTATCAACAGGATGTCCTTTGTTCTGAAATAATGCAGAAATCATAGAAGTATTATAAAAGTTATCCAGTCACTGGAGCACTGAACACTTCAGAATCTGTGTCGCTTGCAAATTCTGATTTTTTTTTGGCAGCTTTTCTAGATAGGAGAGTGATGGAGGAATCGAGTCCGTGGGCAGGTCCACACCTTTGCAGTCACACTAAAAGGATGAACTGGAAGGACAAAAAGAGAAATGAAGACAGTGTAAGAAATGTTGTCTGACAGGGAAATTCCTGTCCCATGAACACAGAGTTATGTAGAAGAAACACCAAATCTAGCCTTAGTTCAGTACAATCAAATCAGCCATTGGTCACTGCTGATTTATGTCCCTGCTTGACACAGATGTCACACACATTCCTATTAGAAACATCAATTTTAAGCCTATTATGAACATAATTTGTTACTGATGGGAGCTAAATGAGTGGTTGATGTCTCCCTTTTGGGTGGCCCAGCAGAGGGGAAATGAGCACCCCAGCCCCTGATCGTTCAGGGGATGAAAGATCCCCCATCTCCCTGCCTCAAAGTGGGGAGGGGGAGAAGGAAGAGGAGCAAACACTCAGCTCCTGCTTCTGTATTCAGGGCACATCCCCACTGCCTCATTATCACATCAGAGAGCCTGGACCCATCAGCGCTTTCATTACGCAACCTCTTCCTCCCTCAAGAATTTCTAATTCCGCCATTTTAATTTGTTTGGCGGACTCTCAGCAGCCTGCTCCCCTATCAGAGAGGAAATTTGGTTTATTAGACAACATCTCGGAGCAGTTAATCCTGCAACTTTATTTTACACCTTGAGAGGTCAATGCATAATTTAGAGGGGTTTGGATTCCATTCTGATTGCTTCTTGCTCAAAGACAACCTCAGTTATAGGAGCTCAGCTTTCCCAAAGCTCTGCTTTCATCATCAGCTCTGCTGCCATGGGCCCTGACTCCCGTGCCTGCCCCACAGGGTCACATCCTGGAATTCTCATTTCCAGGGCAATGGGAGCAAACTGCAGCTGCAGCCCCCCTGCAGCACTGTGAAATTCTGAATTACAGCCTGCAGCACAGGAATCCTGTGGTTTACAGACAGGAAAGAAGGACCAGCACGGTCTTTCCCAGCCACAGCTCTCTTGCCATCAATAATTGTTGCATTTTTGCTGCCTTTGTTTTGCTGGTGTGTAAGAATCGCAACAACGATATGGTCAGTGACATAAAAAAGTATAAAAAAGCAAAGGAGATCATTTCCAGGCAGTTCACAAAGGCTCCTCTGTCACACGGTGGTGCAGAGAAATTCTGTGCTGGTGGGTCCTGTTACAAGTGGAGGGAGTGAAACCTGGAAATAATGTTATTTCATCTTTGTGACACATAAAGAAGTCAATTCAAATGTCAGTTCTCAATGGAACATGAGATCTCTCAGAAATGTGAGGCCCATTCAAACTTAAAAAATAAGAAGTATAAAAATATCGGGTAGATTTTCAGGACATGGTGCCATTACAGAGCTGAGAGCTGGAGAGATGGACTTCTTTCTAAACAAAAAGCTAAGAACAAGAAATAATTTTCTGGATTCTCTAGTGTTTGTCTCATTTCCTTGAAAAGCTCCTGAAACCAGTGTCATGTTTATTCAGCTTTTAATCAAGAGTGAGGCAGTCCTCTTTTAATTAAAGCTGAGCCAGTTTTAATGCATTTTAACAGCTATAATTCTATCAATGCTCCATTTAGATACTCTTCTCTGACCAAGCCTTACTTATCCAGAGCTCTCATTATTCCAGTCATCTGTGGTGTTGCCAGTGCTCTAAGATAAGGGATTGTGGGTTTCTATGTTAAATACAAATACATGTGTTTACCACTTCCAGGTCTGAGGAATGACCTCCATACAGGACAAGGAGTTTCTGTCCTGCCTTGCTGACCTTGCCCCCACAGCTCTGAGAACCAAGCACAGTTCATGTCATATTTCTGGTAAACCCCCCCTTCATTTCCCTGTGGACACAAAAAGCAGATATTTAAAAGTGAGTGTGTGTCTGATCTAGAGATACACAAGGCAGATATTCAGGAGTGAAGATATGTATGTCATACATGTTTGTGTGATATACAGGGGCTGCGTTTGTCCTTTCAACTCCATAAAAGTCTACAGGAAGGGTTTGTGCTCCAGCAGACCGATTTGTGTTCAGAACATTGAAAAAGGTAATTAAAGTTATTTTTCCGCACCAGTTTGCAGACTGAGACCCTAAATGACTCACCCAGTGTCTGAGGTTTCAGACGCACAGCGCTGCACTGCAGACAGAAGCTCAGCTGTCAATACCAGGCTGCTGGCAGCGCCCCGCTGCACGGCCTGCTGGGAACGTGAAAGGATTTGCAAACAAAAGCGGAAAAAGCCCAGCGCATGACCAACCTCCCAGTCCAGCGAGAGACGTTCCCATCCTTTGCCCGTGTCCTGACAGACTGCAGTTTGTCCATGCGGTGTCCGTCCGTTCCACGCAGAGTTCCTGGTGCCTCCTGGAGAAGGGAGGAGCGAGGCTCGGCGCGGCCCCGGCCGGGATGCAGGGGGTGCATCCGGGAGCTGCCAGAAGGGCTCGGTGCCGCTCCGCCGGCAGCACGGCCATTCCAACACTTGTCGGGCTTGGGTTTGGGGCTTTTTATTTATTGTCCTGTGGTTTGTCTGGATTCGCTGGGAAGGGCGGGGTCCGTGAGGTCCTGTCCTGACGATGCCGAGTGAGCCGGAGGAGCGGGGGGGTGCGAGCGGGCAGGGATGCGCCGGGCCGGGTGCCCCCGGTGCTACCTGACCTTCTGCAGCTCCTGCCGCAGCCAGGAGGGCAGCGGCTGGCCCAGCCTGTGCAGCAGCTTGGACAGCTCCACGTTGTGCTCTCGGTAGTAGCTCGACAGAAACGCTCGGGACTGAGCGGGGAGAAACAAATCAAGATCAGGTTAAAGGGGACCCACCCCACAAATGGGCTCTCATAGGGGGAACTCAATGCCCTCTCTTCCAAAGCTCAAGTTTCTGATTTTTAAAAACATCAACGGAGTGAAAACACAACAAAGGGGAAAAAGCAATCAGTGTGTTTATTTAGGGTCAGTATTAAAACTGCTCCCATAAATTTCTGAACAGCCCTTACCTCTTGGTCCATTGGTGGGTATTTCCGACCTTTGCTTTTCCCCAGGCACTTTGTTTTCCCTCCTTCCAATAACTGGCACCAGAAGCCTTTCTGAGGGTCGAACCTGTGGAGGATCAGATCTTTTAAAAGACCTTGCTACAGAAACATCTCCTGGCTACTGAGACATCAGTGTTAGCCCACAATTAGTGCTGCACATGTCTCTCTAAATGACTGGAATTCTGAGGACAGCGGGGGCAACCTGTGTAAACTCTGGGGATTCACTTTTTTCCCACAAATCTGCCTTGGAAGTGCCTAAAGGCAGGAAGTTTTTCCCACTACCTGCACTGGGTAATTTTTGTTGTCCTTGTCCAGCACACAGGGTGATGTGCAGGTCTCCTGAAGAAGCGCTGCTTGGGTGCTGATGATTTAACATGCCTGAGGAAGAAGCTGGCTGCTCCCTATCACTGCATCTGAGTACCATTTTCCTTCCTAGTATGGCATTGTAGCATAAACACTGTCTTAGCAGCCTTATCTGAACCATGCCATTTGATTGTGGTGTCTGAAATGCAGAGATAGAAGGGGTTTGGATGAGGGCTTGGAAAAGCGCGTTTGCTGAGGAACGAACAGCACCATGTGGCGTTGGGTTTGGAATTTACTGCTCTGGGACTGGAAGCAGCCATAAAACATCCAAACACTGCTCATTCCTGCTGCTCAGCAGATGTTTGAGAGGGATGAATGATAATTGGCTGGAGCACAGAGTTAATTAGTTACACACCACCTTTCTGCCCCTGCCCTGTCCCTATGACACAGATGCAGAAATGAGTGAATTTCAGGAGAAGGGTGAACTTCTCCATGGGTTTTTTCTTTCCCAGCCTATTAATGCAACCTGACCTTTGTTTCCTAAATTGTCTTTGTAGCTGTATCAATTAAAAACAAATAAATCATTGATTAAATGGGTATATTGATGATAGATTCATTTCTGCTTTGGCCTTTCCCATCTGCTCCTTGCATGGTGAAGTGCTGTAGCTGCCTTGCATTGATTTCCCAAGAGGAGCAGCAACATCATGTGCTGGGTAAAAGGGAAACTGCAAAACTATGCCCCAAACAATCCTTCTGCCTCAGAAAAAGCTTATTGAACATTATGAAAAGGATGTGCAAATTTGGGAAGGGGAAAAGACGGTGAGACAGTTCAGGCTGAATTCAACCCTCTGTGTTTAGAAATCACAGAACTCTCAGGGCTTCTGTAAATGTAATTGGGCACAGTGGAGGCATTTATTTAAAAATAGTGATAGCCCTAAGGCTGAAGCTACAGGGGAGCATTTTAGAACTGTCAGCAGCAATCCTTGGAGGCCTGGTTATCTTTCCTTCCCTGCAGAGGAAGCCTGGGGGAGAGGCAGGGTTCTGGGAAGGCAGTACCTGATGCCAGAGGCAGGGAATGCCTGCCAGGGCAGAGCCAAGCAATGCCACCACGAGGATCTCTCTCTCACTATCTGACAGAATGTAGCAGCCCTCCAAGGGAGAACACTTTCCTAAGCACACTCCTCTCATCTTGTGTTTTCCTCCAGCCCTGCCTCTGTGCCCCTCTGCTCCCCTCCCATGGCTCCCTTCTGCCTGGGTTGATTTTATTCTCCTGCAGGACTTTCACACAATTACTCAGGGTGATGGACTTGTTGCTCAGTGCTCTTCACAGGCCTGGCTCCTTAGGCTGCTTCCTGACACCTTTAGGAATGTGTGCTGTGCAGTGGTTAGGCAGTAATGACTAGGAACAATCCTAGGCAAACTTTTTCCCTTTGAAAAGCCCTGCCAGAAAGCAGCTACACACTTTAATGCATTTTCCCCTTCCATCCCAAATCCGTGCAGAAGTGAGGGCTTCCACAGCACATTTGCATTCTTGATGCCTCTAAACAGGGAGTGCATAATTTTATGGATCTGTTTACAATCCATTTTTCCTGTCCAAACCAGTATGAGAAGCCAAATTTTTTCCTGCTGTGCAACTCCACTGACTTTGATTTAGTTCCAGCAAGGAAGATGTATGTCTGTGGGTGTGGATTTTAAAAACCCAGCAGAAGGCACTGCAGATGTGCAGTTGTGAGTTGTTCAAGCATCAATAGCTCAGCTCTGTGATCAGACTCCTCCTCCCCTCCACCCGCTTTGGAAACCAGTGACTTAAAAAATTGCATTCTGAAATCCAAAATTCTTTTTCTAGAAAAAGGTTTTGGCAGAGCAACTTTGTTAAGCACTGAAGTCTTACTTTGAACCTGTGATATAAATAAGCTGAACCCTGCTAGGGGAGGAAACATTAAATGGAAATTGTAAGCAGAGAGGAGCAGTGTGGGGCAGCTGCAAAGTCTATGCTTCTGTTTCCCTCAGGACCAGCCTGCAGGGAAGGTGAAGCAGAGGCTTTGCTGCTTCCCACTTCATGTGCTGGCTCAGGGGCTTGGAAAAGCAGTGCCAGGCTTCCCAGGCCACAGATAAACCAGGGCTGGGGCTGTAAGAGATGGTGCTCCTCACACAGGGAGGCTCAGGGCAAAAGCTTCTTACAGTTTTCTGCTGGACTAAGAGGGGAGAGGGGAATTCAGCCTACTCCCTCCCCTGCAGGAGTCTCAGCTGTACATGGAAATCCAGACAGGAAAATGGGATTGGGGAACGAGTGCTTCTCACCCAGCCTCTGCCATCGGGCTCATTTGGAATGATAAAGCCAAACTTTCCACACCTGACACTGCAGGCTTCAGCTCCTGGAGACTGATGGGAAAGAACCCCAGGCTTCTCCAAGTTATTGTTGTCCTGATGTGTTTGTAATTAGTAATGCAGGGATTCTGGTGGGAGGGGATGTGCCCTGGGATCCCACAGGGCAGATAAGAAAGGGAATACACTCACGTTAGGGCTTCAGAGTAATTGTAGTGAGGAGAGACTCCCAGAAACTTCTGCACTTCATCCATCACAGTAGCAGGGTCACTTCTCAGCTGCTGTCCATCAATAATGAGCAACTGCAGAGATAAATATGGCACTGATTTGGAAACAGGACTAAGGGTAACCAAAAAATGGCATTATTTCACTTCCGTGATAACCTGGATTTAAATTAACACAACTTTGTACAGTGCTAAAAACATTCATGTGGATGAACTCCTTTTTAGGTTTGCTTTTTACTTTATTGAGTTGGATTTGCATAGGTGGGCACCTTGTAACTCTGTGTGTGCACCTTGTTCAAATGCAAGAGTTAAACCTCACAAGCCAAACCTGACACTCAGACAACTGTGAGAAAAGAGAGAAGGAAAGGATGTAAAATATTGCTGAGGTTTATGATGTGTCTGTGGGAGATCTTGAGGAGAGAAGGCAGCAGCTCCAGGTGAGGGCAGAGGAGGAGCCCAGGGAACAGGGCATGGGATGCTCAGCACCCTCTACATGCTCAGAGTTTGCCAGGACATCCCCCTCTCCTTTGGAGGAATAAGTTGGGATGAGGTGGGCAAGGAGAAGATGTGGCCTGTCTGCTCCCAGGGCAATGCTGCCCTTGCTGCCAGCTCAGCAGCTCTGGGCAGGACTCCCTCCCCATTTATGAAAGGGTAGAAAGGCCAGAGAGGAAAGAAGGAAGTAAATGACTGAGGTTTCCTCCCTTCTCCTGGAAATGGGATTGACCTGCTTCTCTTCTCTTTAGTACAGCTGAGGCTGGATAAAAAGAAAAATGAGGATTGCAAGAAGGCAGAGCTTCTAATTCTTTTTGTTGTTTGGTTTGTTTGTTTTTTTTTCCTCAGGTCCCTGACAAAGTGGGCAATGCTCAGCTCTGCCTCCTTTCAGCATATTCTGTCCCACCCAGAGCACTCTGGGGATTCTTGCTGATGACAGAGCCTCTTAGAGCTTTGCCTGACAGGAGGCACAGACGTGAACTGCCATGTGACCATGTCCTTGGACAAAGAGTGCCCATGCATGTGCTTTGCAGTACTAAAATGTTTGCTTTAGGTTATTTTATTATTATTACTTCAACAATGGAAATATTCTTTAGATCTATGGGCTTAGGTAAGTTTTTCATGGCAAAGGTTATAAAAGACAATACAATAAAATATCTGAAGGAAGAGGGGGCAAAAGAAGGAATCTGTGCTCCAGCCCTGAGAAAGGCCAATTCTATCTGAGGATCAAGGACATGTAAAGCTTTCTATGATAGGGACTGAGTGGGGAGCAGGATGAAATTTGTATTTCTGAAAAGCCCTGGCACAAGGTCTGATGCTCCAGCTGCAGCTTTCCCGGGGCACAGGAGCCTCGGGACAGCTTTGGGCCATGCCAAAGGCTGGCTGAGCTGGGCGGGCTCCCTTACCTGGGAGGGTGGGAAGTGCGAGAGCCACCTGTGGATGTGCAGCGCGTACCAGCCGGGCTCCAGGCAGCGCCGCTGCAGCGCCCGCAGCTCCTGCGGCACCCGGGGGCCGCCCGTGATCACCTCGTAGAAATTGAACCTCAGGGCAGCGGGGTCCTCGTGGGAGCGCTGGTGCTGCGAGGACACAGGGAAGGAAATACGTGCCACAATATGGATGCTGCAGATGAAGCCTGAATTCTTAAAAATCTTAAAAATCACTGTTTACTGCTTTGCCTCGGCAGCTGGAAAGCTGCCAGTGAGATATGACCCAGTGCAAACTGCAGCCCCTGGCCGTGCTTTGTTCCTTGCAGAACTTGCTGGCAGGATCAGAAATGATGTATTTCATGCTATCCCAGCATTATTAATCTGAGGCTATTTTAACACTGCATTTAGTGTTTCCTTTATGTGTTTGCCTATGCCATTTTCACAAGCATGCTTATATATTTCCCTAAAAATAGAATTTTTAAATAGTGCAGATTTTGTTATGGAAGGGTGTGGGCTCAGTAAAAGGCAAGGAAAAGCATCCTGGGGTTTCCTGGGGAAAACAACAGGCTTGCTTTTGTTTCCAAGGAGAGAAAAAAGCCAGTGTCTCCAGTCACAGCTCTTTTTACCTCCTTGGAAACTTCAGGAGACACTGGATCCATCTGGGCACCTCTGCACACTGCTGAGTACACGCTGGGGGAAGGGAAGTGGGGCCAGACCTCAGCATCAAGAGCTCTGATTCCCTGGCTGGGCCATGCTCCTCTTCCCTGTGCATCTCCTTGGGCATGGAGCACTGCTCTCCCTCTGTGCCCTGTCAACTGTAATTGAGATTAAACTGTTTGTTCCCAGCTGGTGGCAGCTCTGTTCTGGGAACTTCCATCATTCCTGATACCGGTGTCACAGGTGCCAGCTGCACAAGCTGGCATCCAGCACCCTCCTGCTCCCATGGGGTGCCAAGGCTGTGCCACAACTCTCATTACTTGCCCAAGGACACAGATTCCCACTGATGCCACTACCATCCCCTGGCAGTGGCCCCACTGTGCAATTCTGGGGCACAGAATTCCATACCTGGTACCAGGAGTAGGCGCGGTCTGACGGGTCAATGAGGATGGTGATGATCTTGGCCTTGGGGATGAGGGAAGCAGCTCTCCTGGGAGCTTCCTCAGAGTGGAAATAGTTGGCACTTTTCTCAAACAGGAGGTCAGTGGTGGTGTTGGAAGGAGTGGGGAAGAATTCCATGTACCTTGGAGGGGAAGAGACTTGTCAGAATGAGCAGCAGCACAACAGGGTCATGGCCCCATGCTTCCCATTTCATGGTGGGTGACAAGGTGAATTTTCAGACATAATTCTCAAGAAGCAAAATTGAATTTTTCAGCTCAGCCCAGACTGGAGTAATGGGAATGCATCTTGGCTCTTAGGTGGTGCTGGTAATAAAACCCTCATGAAGTCTGGTAATTAGGTTTTTCCTGTGATGGATGGGATTTTTGCTAATAACTTCAGTGTCAAAGGGATATCTTTCACCAGTTTGCAGTGAGTTCAGTTTTATCTGCAGAAAAAAATTGGGAAAAGCTTCAAAATGTCAACATTTAATGTCAACATTTAAATGTCAAACTGTTTAATTTTAACGTTGTTGAAGTGCTTCATTTTGGGACTGACATATCTTTGCTTTTGGACGCTTTCAGAATGCAAGATTTGAATTTTGGCTTTGAATGGTCTTTTCCATTTAAAATTGATTGGATGGATCCTTGTGAAGAGATAAATGGAACCTCACTTCATGAAAAGCCACTTTGGAAGGAACAGAGTGTAAGTCAGTGCAGCTACAGCTATGACAAGACAGAGATGTACTCATGACAGAACTGCCTCTTGCATTCATTTGTGTGAAAACTCAGAAAATTCTTACTGCAATTACTACTAAACAAAATTAGGGGCTTGATTAAATGCCCCATCATTACCAATTAGATTCTCTTTCCATCTGATAATTCCCAGCATAACAAATTCATCCAGTAATTAGGGGATGTCACACCCACTCCTGGAATTGTTCCACTGTGATTTTCCATGCATTAAGAATGAACACCTTGATTTTGTAATTCTTCTTACCAGTCAATTCCCTTGTGGTAGTTGTTGCCATTGAAGAATTGAACTTCCTCAAAAGTTTTTGGGCTGGGGAGATTGCTGATAATGGAAGGGTGCATCAGAAGGAATAAATAAAGGGCTGTTGTTCCTATGACAACGAAAAGAGGTGCCATTAAAAAATATTAAAAAATTTAAAAAGGACCTTTGACTTTGTAGAAACTTTTAAAAGCTCTCCTTGTGCTCCTTACCTGTTTTCTGGGGTCCTATCACCAGGAATTTGGGCAGGTGGTCGCAAGTTTTGTCTCTGGACCAAATATCCCTGTGTCTCTTATCGTCACACGGGTTCTGAAGGACAAAAGGTGGTGGTGCCCATCACACTAGGAATCTGAAACCTCTGCAGGGTCTGAGAGTTCTGCACTAATGCCAGAGCCCTACACTGAGCAGCAACATCCCACAGTGTGTGTACAGTGGTTTTGAATGACTGAGGACAAGGTTCAATCATTAGCAGAAAAATAAAAGAAGGGAAAAAAAAAAAAGATTGGAACATTGATTTAATCACGTTTCCATTTGAGGTTCAGATGGAAGCCTCTGAATGGCTTTGAGGCATTACTTTTTGAGCTGTCAGAGTGGTTCTGGATGCATGGGGCTTAGTGCCAATTTTAATTTACGTGAGAATGCAAAAGGGAAGGACAAAATAGAAATGTGAGATATTATTCATCTCCTTATCTTTCTCCTACCTATGAATGCAAAATAAAAACCTGTGAACAAAAGGCCCTGCAGAAGAGGTTGGGACTGGCTACTCTTCAAAGCAGTTACCATACAGATGCTGCTTTTGCAGAGGTAACAGAGGATACACTTTGCTGGTGAATAAAATTAACTAAATATGATGGAGAAAATCATCAGCTGAATGGAATTGCTACAGCCCAGTGGAAATATTGTAGATTTATACTTCCTTTGTAGCTGGGCCAAAAATTATAGGGGAAATTTTCTGCACGTTTTCGCAAGTGTAAGCCCTAAGTAACTGCACAGGTTTCCTTGGTGCCCTCCTGGATTTAAGCCTGTGTAACCACAAGCTCAGTGTGGCTAATGGTATTCCAGGTAGAAGAGGCAGGTACATGTAACCGTTAGACAACAGTGTTGAACTCACATTCCCATGCTCGAGAAAGGCTTTTTAGAAGAAAAGATGCTCGTTCCAACGAGGGGATTGCAGCTGGAGGAGGAAAAGGAGGTGCCTTTACCTGCCACAGGGGGTCAGTCTGCTCGGGGAAGAGCTGGAAGTACTTCTGGGCCAGCTGCACGGGGGGCAGCGTCTGCAGCTTCAGGTTTGTGGAGCTCCTGACAAAGCTGGCAAGGTTGGCAAAGGTGTAGAGGCCCAGGCGGTCGTTGCCGTAGTTGGACAGGTGGGTCATGAAAATGCTGATCTGGGGGCAAGAGGAGCCTTTCAGGCATGGCACACCAAAAATCCAATTTGCTGTCCCCCCCGGTGCTGGCTAGAATAGCATGGCTGTAAGGGAATAAATTCTGATACAAACACTCCCAGGCTTTGTGAAGGATGGTATCTCAGCTAAGTATCTCTGTCTTCATTTTCTCCTTAAAGCTGATATAACTTCTTGTTATCAGCCTTTATGTGGCCACTGTCTTGTAGATCCCATGATTTATTTCAGAGGAATAAAGAGAGTTTATAAGAACAATGTGACAAATGTATTTCCCAGCATTTTCTTTCCACAAGGTGATTACACTCAGTTTTGTGGCTGTTTTACTGGTAGATTGTCATTATTTACTTTTATGAAGATGGCACCAGACTGAATGTTGTCACTTGGCTGTTTTAGTCAGTGCAGTGGCCTGAGCTGGGATGGACTGACAATGAAATTGGATCACAGCTGCAGGTAGATCTCGGGGACTGAAGCAGCCTCATTCTGAAGAAATGAGCTATCAGCAGTCGGGACACCTGGCAACAGTGGGGACACCTGCTTCCCAGTAAATGGTTTGCTCTGCACAGAGATAATTGTGTCCAGGTGAGCTTCATCTGGGATGATTAGGAATGGGAGAAGTTTATAAAGTCATGTGCAGGACAGTAGCGTAGAGGTTGTACTTTCTTCTTTTGGGAGCTGTTGCAGGAGTCATGTTCAGGTCAGTGTGTTTTGAGTTTTTAAATTCAAAGTGAATAGAATTGATATGCTGGAGGGTTTCTGGGTGTGTTTTGAGTGATGCCTAGCCCAACCCAGGCCTGGGGACAGTGTTTATGTAGCACTCCTTTGGAGCCTGGGCTGTGGGTCAGATATGCTTGAGATAGGCTCTGAAATACCTCTGTGTGTGTCTCAGGAAGATTTTTAGCAGTGATCCACCTGCAGAGAGAGCTTTCCCTCCTGCAGGTTCCTGCTCTGCTGTCCCAGGCTTGTCCCCAGTCCATCAGGGGATGAGAAGCTACTAGCTTCCCACTCTCACCCTCTTGCTGTGCCAAGGTGGTGCTTCTTTAACCACCAGCCCCCAGTGCTTGGAAACCTGTCCATTAGTTTCTTAAATTATTAACAAGGAGCTTTTAGTGTTCCTCCGAGGGGGAGACAGATGGAGCTTAGGAGAAAGTGTCCCTCATGGCCCCTCTGCAGTGGGATGGCATTCTGCACACTTTATGCCACAAAAGGTAATTTATTCTTCCCTTTTATTCTGCTCTGGGCCTGAGCTAAGCAGAGATTGGAAGCTGTACAAGTTGTTTTTTTTCTGTGGGTAGAGTTGGTGGATTCCAGTTCTTGTATGTTTTATGATCCCAAGTGTTTGACATAAGCAGAGTGAATCTTAAAATTACCCTGAACTTGGTGCATGTCTCTAAGTACTACCCCAGAAACCATAAGGAAGGTAATAAATCATCCTCTCCTCACAAAATAAACCCCAGCCAACAGAAACAGATCCTTGCTAGTTCAACTCCTGCAAATGTGCAAAGTTCTTCCTGTAAACTGTTTTAAAGTGCTGAAAAGGAAAACATTTGTAGGAAATGTTGCTGGAGAATATCACCTTGTTTCTGGAGCATTTGTTTGATGAGTGCTAAATGACATTTAATGTTATTGCACCAAATGAAGTATGCAAGTAAATCTGTGTGCTCCTTGTGCTTTGTTTACACTTGAAAATGGATGAGATTCTTTTTAATGTTAAAATGTACTTGTAGGAGATGAGTATTAGCTTATTCTAGGAGTTTCGTTATGCTGCAAAACCATTTAAAAGATCCAGTAATCACTCTTCATGGAGTCAAAAGATCTTGGATACTTTTTTGACTTCTTTTGCTCCAGTGGTCTTTTTGGAAGTGAAAAAGCCCCAGATATGATGCATTATTCATGGAGTAAAATGGGATTTAATGCTTTGCCATCTACCTCCAAATCACTGGGGATGAAAGGTGATGGGTTTTAACTGCTCACTTTAGAGTATGGATGATAGCAGATTGTTTGCAAACTAATGGCAGGACTATCACGCCATTTCACTGTGTGGTTTTTGTCTCTAGGGCTATTTCACATCACTTACATCTAGAATTTAGATATACAGTGTTTTCTCTATATGGAATGTTGTTTTTCTCTATATGGAATGTTTGTATATGCAGGCTTGTGTTATAGAAAATGAAACTTACAGTAGTCAGTAGAGAGAAACAAAGGGCTTTTAAAAAAAAATTATTCTAATAGAAACCAGTGCCTCAAAACTGTATTCTGTACTCAGAGTTTGTGTGCTTGCTCTGGATGCACAGCCCTATTAATTCAGAATAAAGAGCTTTTTTTCCTTCTGTAACTGCCAAACTTAGCACAGCTTTCGCTAAAAGCACTTGGTTTTGGACAAAGATTAGCCACCTGCCTCTGGAGGGCACAGCTGGAATGCAACACAATCTCAAGGATGGCAATTCTGTGTTGGGAATAAAAGATTGGCTGATTTGTTTCTGTTGGTATCTGAAACTCTCCCTACCCATCGATCAAGCACTTGCAATGAAAAAAATCCATTAGGAAACTTAGGTATAAATGTGTTCCACCTCATCCTCTCAGCCACTCCACAATTAAATAGGATCAATGTTCCCCTTTAGGTCCTTTCCTCCTGCTGCTTGGCCCATTGCTGGAAAGCCCAGGAGCCAAAGTTGGGTGTCATGTAGGAATTCCACTGTTCTGAGGGGAAATGGATGTTTAGTGTCTTGAGCTTTTTTAAATAAGGTTTGCCAGAAGAGAGAAATTAATGTGTGGATTCTTCTGTGGCTAGGGGGAGGCTGGGAGGGAGATTTTTCTGTTGACAAAGCACTAATTTTAATAATGACAAATGGCTTCTCTAAAATTCAGCACTATTCATATTCATGACCCTTCTGCTGCTGAAGCAAAATCATTTATATGCCTGAAAATCGCACTTTTTTTTTTAGTTTTGCTCTCTTTCCACTCTGCACATCTGTTTATACTTTAATGCTCTTGACAGGATAATCAAATATTTTCCAAATATAATATCTCTAAAGAAAGCAACAAAGTCAGTGTTTGGACAGAAATATTTCTGTCTTTGATTGAAGGGGAAACAAAACGACGGAATGGCATTTTATTTCCTGTGCCCATATTCATTACTGTGTCTGCTCTCCACCTTGAGAGAGGTGCTCCCAGGATGGGAGTTGGAAGCTGCTGTCCAGCAGTGGTGGGAAGTGGCCTTGGGATAGCTGTACAAATGCTGCAGAGCCTCTATGCTGTTTTAAAATTCCCTATTGGAAGAGAAAATTGGTTCTCATTTACCCAGGAACGCTTTCTGCTTTTCCATTGTTTAGTTGGCAGGATTAAATGAATTCCTCAGTATTGACAGAACAATCCTATGCCTTGTTCCTTTCCTTCTGAGAATACAGTTGTTAGGGTTGATTTTTTTTTTTTTCTGTTATCTCTCCAAATTTTGCTTCTAAAGTAAAGGCTAAATCATGAGCACATTACAACACAGCCACTGCTCCCCAGGTCATAGACATTTGTGACAACACAAGGTGTGTGGGGTCCCAGATGAAGAAAACTGGTTGGGAGGTTCTAATCCATTAGTTTTATATATTAGTTAAATATCTCTCTTTGCCCCCCCCCCCCCCCCCCCAAGCCTGCTAGTAGAAAAAATTTGGGTTTTTTAGGTTTTTTTTCCTCTCAGCACATGCTTTGAGAGGCTGTGAAAAAAGTAACTGCTGCTTCTGATAAATTTGTGCAATTGGTATGTAGCTGGGTGAGGGTGGAAGATCTGAATGGTTGTTTTATGGCTGTTCATTTGTGACACTTGTGATCAGCAGCACAGCTAATTGTGGCCAAAGCTGCTGCCACTCACATCTGTGGGCCTCAGGAAGCCTTTGCAGAAATATACAGCAATTCAATTCTCTTGTTATTTCAATTTTCTAGTGAAATTCATGATACAGGAATTTGTTTTCTTGCCATCTGTGTTTTCTCATTGAAAAGACTTCCTTAGACTACAAACTCTCTCTTAAAGAAAAGAAATAAATCTACTCAGTTCAGACTTAAGGACAAACCCAAGTTCAAATTAAGGAAATAAAGCAGATTGCAGGGGTTTTGGGTACTGTTGGTTTAGGTCAAGCTGAACATGAGGCAGAGATGTGAAGGACAAGGGACACACAGGTAAAAAGAAGCCCAAAGGATGATGTCTTTGGCTAAGTGCCCATAAATGACAGTTTCTCTGCCATTTCTCCTTAGAGATGTGGTAAATTAAGATCTCCTTCTAACTGGTCTTGGAATGATAGGATGAATGATGTCTTTTATCCCTGACATGACACTCCAGGCAGAGGAAGGAAACATTCCCTGGCATTCCCTATGGACACCAAGTTACAGAACAAGTTTAAATCATTCTGTTTATTCTCAGCACTCCTATAAAAGAAAGAGTTTTCACTCCTAAGAAAGAGTTTTCACCAGGATATTTTCTTTTGAACTGCAAAGAAATGCTGGCAAGTTGCTATAGGCTGGAGATGCAGGAAATGTATCATTTGTTTTTATAACAGTTCTACTGTCATGTTGCTATCTTAGCAGTTTTCTGACTGCTCTGGGTGATAGAGTGTTCATAAATGATGATTAATTAATCCAGTTTGGTGGCCTACTCTGAGCAAACAAACCTCAGAGTTAATTTAATTCTCCACTCTTGGTTTCAGAGAGAAAAAAAAGGCAGCATTTTCAGTTCACTAGAGGATATAATATTCTCAAATCAGCCACTTTCCAATTAATTTGAACAGCGAGCACAGTGAGGAAATTTAGTTCTTGGCCATTTACTTCTATTAAGGATTCATTTTCAATAATCAGGGAGTTCTGAGTCAGCTTGTTTTCACCTGGAAGACTTGCTCCTGACACTTGAATAAATAATTGCATGGTGTGTGCATGAAGGTATCAGATTCTTTCCTTCTGTCCCCAGTACCCCCTTGTTGACATGCAGTCATTTGCTGCTATTTCTGCCATCACCCAACTTGCTGGGAAGGAATTCTGGTGAAATATCAAAATGTGTGGAGTGGAGCAGCAGCTTTCATAAAGCAGGAAAATGTCATGAAAGGAAAGGAGATGTACTATCCTTGAAATGTTTTCCTGATGCTCTGGGTTTCAAGCTAATTAGTTTGTAAATGTGCGGCAGAAGGCTTGAGTTTCCATGGGATAATATTTCCCTGTAGTAGCTCTGTGCAGCCATGTGGGATGAGGGGGGAAAATAATGATTTACCGAGGAGGGAAAAATATTCAGGACCATGAGGAAGGTCAGGGTTGATTTGTGTGTTTGCCCATTAAGATAAATTCTGATGTAACTTGTTAACAAAACTCCCTTTTAATTTGGTGGAATGAACCTTTCCCTCTTGTCAGGTTGGAGAGGGACACATGTCCCTGATAACTGCAGCTCCACAAATATTGACATTTTTTATTGGGAGGTTGCCTGCCTGATTTTTTCTGTCCCCAAAATGTGCTGAGCTGCTCAGCTCACAGGGCCCTCAGCAGAACTGCAATGTGAATTACTTTTGGATTGCAGCACATTTCCTACAATGCCCAAGGTTATTTTTTATTCTTTCTATAACTATGCTCAGAGAAACAAAGCAAATAAAAAGAAAAACATTACCAGCACTCAAGATGTTCCATAATAATATTCCCAAATCTCTTGTGGAAGGTGTAAATTAACCCCTCTCTGCACTTGCTTTTAATATGCCAAAGCAATAACGTGTGATTCTCCTGTCTCTGTGATGAGAGGGAGCAGGGAACAAGAACAAAATCTTCCAAGTGTGGCACATGCAGGATGTGGAGAATGCAGATCCAACAGGCTGGGAATGAGCAAGAGCCCTTTAGTCACGGGGAGAGTTTAAAAACGGAAATGCCTTTAAGTGGCCCTCAGAATTAAAAGTGTTCCATGGCACTTCCCAGGGAGTTGGAATATTAATGTACATTATTATGGGCTGCCTGTAGCTTCTACTGATGGGAGTTCAAAGTTACCTTTCAATCACAGGTCTGATTTCGCTCTCGACAACCAAATTCCTGTGAAGAAAAGCTAATCTTCCTGAAATTCATCTGCCACGTTTCACCTCTGCTTAAAGCTTCTTAGGGGTGTTTGATTGAAGTGGGAAGAGAAGCCCGAAGTGTTTAACTTCTCCCTTTTTCTGCTGCTTTTCCATTTTTAACCTGATCTGTCAGTTGCAAATATGTGATACTTGGTTGGCTTTGTGGGCCAAATGCTGTGCAGGGTGTGCCTGACTCCACATCCTATGTGGTGAGGCAGGTGTAAACTTAGAATAGGGAGGGTTATGCATATAAAAATAGGGAGAAGAATGACTTGTGTCCATTTTTATGGTGGAACTATGGAAAGGAGTCAGTGGGAGATGGAGTAAAAACACCTTGTGAGAGGAACGGGAAAGGAAGAGTCAGTCCAGGTGAATTCCTGTGTAACAGGGAGAGAAAGAAAGGGTGCTGCAGGAAAGGGGTGCCAGGATTCTGGGTTATCCAAAGGCTTTTCAAGGTGAACAGGTAATGGGAAAACGTGTATCACATTGGCAAATAAATCCAACTCACTGACTGCTCGACCAGGCCCGTGGGTGTTGCTGCTTCTCCTTGAAGCCCCATGCACTCATTTTTGCTGTTGTGCTTAACTGAGGTGCCTTTTGTGCTGTCACTTGCTGGCTTAATAAAAAGCTCTCTGGTTTAAAGAGGTGTTTTTTTTTAGGAGAAATGACTCTCTCACTGTTGTTTGTGGAGGCAATAATATTTAGGGCTGTATTTATTAGCTTATCTTGGCTGTTAAATGTTTATGGCTGTTGTTTATGGCCTGTGGAGCAGGGGAGGAAAGGAAAGGAGCCATCAAACAGATAGTGGGAGACCTTGTGGATGCTCAAGAGGTGATAAATAGAACGGTTTGTAAAAGCATTAACCATGTCAGGCTCTTCCCGGGAGACTGAATGACGGGCAGGGTCAGAGAACCCACTCGGTTTTGAGCCTGGCATTTGGATGTGGAAAATCTCCCTGAATACTTCAGAACCAATGGAGTTCTCTAACTTTGCCTATGAGAAAGCTGTTTGTTTTTTTGTTTGTTTGTTTGTTTTGTTGGTTTTTTTTTTTCCTGCTGAAAGTATTTCAGTTTTGGGGACTTTGTTACAACTGGGTTGCCTGTAATTCTGAATTTTCACGGGTTACATCTCCTGTTCTGTGTTTGGTCATGATAGCAGATGATGGGAGTCTAGGAAAATAGCACAACTTCCACACCAAATTCCCTTCCCAAAAAAAAAAAAAGCAGGCACCTTAAAGCAGGCTGGTTCTACTGCTGGTTTCTCTATGGAGTGTGGCAAAACCAGAAGTGCCTGGAGAGCTGATGGGAAGAGGTTTAAAAGAAAACCAATGTGGCGCAGCACTGGTGAAATAAACAATGAGGGAGGGAGATTGTAAGAACATATTCTGTGAGAAGAAAAAATTATTATAAAGCACAATTAAGCTAAGCAAATAATGAGAGGTAGAATTTTAAAAAGGCTGAAAATAACTGAGATGTTGCACTCCTTTGAAATGCCATAAGCTTTCTTTTTTCATCTTATATAACCCAATGAAGTAAATGTTAAAAAGATATCTCAAAGCACTGCAAAAAGTTGTAAAGTATTGAGAAGGTTTAGGAAGAGAAAAAATGACGCGATGCTGTTCAACGTGATTTTAAACAGAAAATAAATTTTTACAAGTTTCAGGCTGACTTTGCCTCTGCTGCTGGAGCTGTGGAATGCTGCACACCTGCAGAAAACCTAAATATTTTTTTCCCAATGCTGATCAGAACCAGAGAATTTTCTAATGTATTTACATAGCTGGGTAGTGTTACGTTCCCATTAAGGACATGGTGATTTTCTTGTAAGATGCTCTTTGGTATTGCACTCCTGTCTTTGAAGATACATCATGAGCAGCAATGTACTTTTTTGAGTATTAATGTGTTTTCTTGGCTTAAGATCTAACTATACTTAATAGAAATGCTGTAAGCATCTCTATACAAGAATCATAGTGTTGGGACAAGTTTTATTTTGCTATCAAAATTAGATTGGGCACAAAACCAGTTTTGCAAAGCTTTTTTACGTTTTGGTTGGTTGTAGTTTTAGATGTAATTTTTCCCTCTTCCCTTCTTTCTAGTGAGTGTGGTGGTTTTGCTGCTCTCTTTTCACTGCTGCTGTGCAAGTGCTGATGCTACAGCTTTTGGGAGGTCTGTCCTAATTAAGATTTAGTGACTAACTGGGTTTTGATGTTTCTCAAACCACATAGTAAATAACATCAAAGATGATTATAACTTAACTCTGATTGAACAGTCAGCTTTGGTCTGGCAAGGGAGATAAGAAACTTTAAACTGAAATTTTTCTTACTTGTATCAAATAGTAAAGCAAAAGTCCAAGAAGATAATATTTAATTTTCTGCCCCAAACTCTATTTGTATTTTTTATTTGTACATACATCTGAAGCTCCTTGTTATTGCTCTTAGCCTCCACATGAAGCAGACCCTTCAGAAGGGAGCTGGATTGATACCTTTGAAAGAGTTTGGCTATTTGGGTTTATTTCAAGGCCAGTCTGTTTGCTGAGCCTTCCCCACTAACTTTAATGAGCTTTGCTTTGAAGTGTTTATGCAAAGAGTAAGTACCCCAAACTGCAGACTTGAGCAGCCTGCTGCCTTAGCTGGATTCTGGAAAGGTCTGCCTGGGATTCTTGTAACCCTCATTAAAACTCCAAGGAAGTTGGTTTGATTTCTGTCTGTCTTGGTGGAATTTATCCCTCCTCTGCCTACTACTACATCATCTCTGCCAGACATGACTCATCTTTAGGATTCATAAATTAGACAGTGAAAATATCTCTCTGAGCCACAGAGTATTCAGTAGAAGCCATTTAAAAAAAATTCCATCAGAAGATCCTCTTGACAATCTCTCTTCAAACTTTATTCCAATGCAGTGTCCCTTGGGCATTTTCTAATTTAACCATCTGTGTGATATTGCTTCATGGAAGCACAAACATTTTTGGTATTTGAGCTTAATAGGTATTTGTAATATATTTGCTGAAATTGCTAACCATGATCTGAGGAAGGGATGGAGTTTGTATATATCTTTTGAAAAACTGTTTCATCAAAAGTTGATCATGGCAGATTTTTCAAATACCACCACCAATATCTAGGGCACTCTCAAGTTAGTGGGACACAGATTGGCTGAGGAATTTGGGCTGTTCTAAGCATTGCTTGTGGGGTTAGGAGTTGTACATGCTCTGCTGCAGGCTGCTGCACTGCCCAAATCTGAGAAAATCTTCACCTAAGTGAGAAATGCACAGGTATTCATCCAAGTATGCTAAAGCTCAGTGTGAATTCCAAGCTACACTTCAGGAAAGCATGGGAAGAAAAGCCAGCCTGAGAGAACTGCAGGTAATGGGGAGGCAGGATAAAGAAGAGGGATCGGTTTTATTCTCAAGTGAGGTGTGATGTGTATGGTATAGAAAAATTCCTGATAGAAAAGTTCCATTTCTTTAAGACCACTGAATCCCACTCGGACACCAACTTACTTGTCCAGCCAAATGTTCACTCACTAGTATCTAACTGTATAGCACCAAAAATCTATTTTTAAGTGTCTAAATAAAAGTGACCTGGATTTGACAGTCAGCTCCACCTGAAGTTTCTTTAGCTCTGCAGAGGAGTCAATGAGTACTGGAGTTTAAACTCACTGAAAATGAGGCCACCTGGCAAGACAGGGACATTCATCTTGGGCCTGGTGCAGCTTGTTTGGAGCAATGGGAAGGAGGGAGGACAATGTCAAGAAAAAATAATCGATACATGGGGGGGTTTGGCTCTTTACCTTGCTCCTTGCACATCTAGGCTCCTGTCTTAAATGGTACCAGGCAGTTTTTTAGCAGCTCAAAACCTGTTTTTAGGAGCTGGTGATGGAGGAAAGATATCAGGCCTGAGCCCTGGGGTTTCCATTGAGCTGTATGAGGAGTGCCTGAGGAGCCAAGCTCATGGAAAAAAGAAAAAAAATCAACAAGATCAGTTTTTTCTACCCTCACAGGTTAGTTTCAGTTTCAGACGTGTCTCTCAGGGGGACCTGGCTTGAGGCTGGGAAGCAATAAGGAGCTGGAATTAATGCATTTCCCAGGAAATTGTTGCAGATACAGTTGTAGCTGGAAATTGGCAGAAGACATTTTTCTCCTTTCTTCTTAAACTGCTAGTTACCTCTGAGCAAGTCGTCCTGGTTTTGATTTCCCAACCTGATCTCTTTCCCTTTCCCCCTCCCTCCTCCCTGCCAGTCAGCACATCCAAAAACAGCAAAAGAAGGTACCTACGGGGTTCAGAAGAATGGTGAGGAAGAGTTCCCCTCCTCGGATACTTTTGTCCAGCTCCTGAGGACCACCAGGATATTCCTTGTAAAAAATAGTGTGAGTGAAAAGGCCACAGGTCTGTCGAGGGAGCACCTGGGAACAGAGGAACAGCAGCTTACTCAGGTATTGCAGTGCCATAATCAACCTGGGGAAGGACTTTGGTTTCCCTTAATTCAATATTTTATATAGTTTTACTCAGTTAAAACAACAACCAAAACCTGCATTTATAGAGCATTTGGGTACATGTGTAAAAACACTGCTGATTTTGAGTCTGTTCCAGCAGTAATTGGACTCTGCAGGAATTTGGTTTTGAGCCGCTCCCTCTGCCTTCTTTAGGGGATCACAATTTGCACTTGGTATGCACAGGCAATATTCAGAGCAGCTTTTGGGACTTGAAACCATCCTTTAGAATATTTGTCAGTTTACTTTAGAACACCCAGCTTGGTAGGACAGGCCAAAGGGTTTGCATGGGAGGAGCCTTCTCTCTCCTGGGTGAGGGGTGTAAGAGTCAGGCAGGTGTCCCAGTCCTGCCTCTGGGAATTTCAGGAGCAGAGCTGAAACTTCAGCCTTGCAGAATTGCTGGAGGAGATTACTTACACCTGTTCACCTTCCCAGGTGATGGGTTTCTAATCCTTTCATGCATAAAGATGAAGCAGAGCTGGGAACAGAGGTCTTAGGCAGTTTAATGATTTCACAGAGTGCAGCCACGACTCAGCTGGTAGTGATGGGGCCATGAGCACATTTAGTTTCTGAGGAATACTTCTGCAATTGCCTGAGTCTGTGTGACTTTTGTCCCCCTCTTTTAAACTGCCTAACAAATGCACTCTTTGGGCATCCTTACAGCTGCTGGATCCCGGGGAATTTTAAGGATGCTGGCAGACATGAGGCCTGCAGTAAGAGCAGCCCCCTCTGGAGTCCCTGCAGTAGTATTGCTATGAACATGGAAATGCAGTGTACCATGATGCCATTGTGGATGAAGCCCCGTCTGTACCGTGCAGGTTTCAGGTGTGGGTACTCCTCTGTGCTGGTCACACGGATGTGCCACACCTTCTTCCAGGCCTCGTAGAGCTGCACGTGCACCGGGTACACCCCCGAGTGGTGCGGGGCCACCGCGTAGCCCATGCCTGTGGGGATGCCGTGCTCCTGCAGGGTAGGGCACCACAGGGATGGACAAGTTAGGGACACACAGAACATGTCGTCATTCAAAGCTGTATTCCTGCACACTGTGGCACTGGAGAAGCTGCTGTCCCTAGACAGGAGTTGTACCTACTGTAGCATGAGCTGGAGGGAACTGGAATTACAGTTGGGTGACTGCAGTGAGGAAGGAGTAATCCTTCTGGATTATGTTCCATTGCTGTTACATGGAATAGGTTTGCCTCCTGTTCCATTAGATATTGCACATATTTTGCCTGGCTCTTTTTAAAGGTAATCTAGTGAACCACTGCTGCTTATTTACTAAGCTAGTAAACGGACGGAAAAAATGTTGCAGTGACATATATGGGGTTTTGTTTCCTAGTTCTGGCATAGGAGAAAGATTCCTTCCTAGTTTTATAAATAAATATTCCTCATGTCTTCTGAACCTCCTGATTTTTTCCATGGTGTTAGAGTATAGCAAAAAATAGCTTGGACTACTTTTACATTTTATCAATATTTATATTTAGCTCAATTTCTCTATGGAAATATGTGTGTGTTCATTGTATAATCTATAGCTTATCTTGCAAATTTCCTCCAAAGACACAAATTCATCTTGCTCCCAGTACTACCAGACATGTCAGCTCTTTTCTACTCCTTTAAAACTGATCTGCAGAGAGAAATGGCTAAAATATGAGATGATTATTTTATGGGGGTTTTTTGTCCTTCCTTTTGCCCACATTATTCATTGATTACTTTAATTCCAGGAACAGCAGGTTCTGCTGGGCATCCTCAAGTACTTAACAAAGAAAGGATTTTGATTCATTGGCAAAAATGAGGTTAAATCTGTAGGGAACACTCATTCCTACATTACATAATGCAACCACTTTAAATGATCCACTCCTTATAGTAAAGACCTCCGATTACAGACTGATCCTGTAAAAGAGAAACCCAGGCTCTCTATTTTGTCATTTACTGAGAACAAAATGTGATTTCAGTTTGTTAATGCTGTTACCTACTTGAGAGGCATGAGTCAGTTTAAGGGTGGAATGAGGGATAGCTCTATAATGAGAGATGGTAAATCACCCTGTTCTTTATTTCAGTTTTTTTTTGCCATGGACATGTAAAAAGGAAAAAGCTGTATGAAAAGATTTCTTTGAATCTGGCCCATTTATTGCCATGCTTGGGAGGTCTGTGATGCTCAGACTGTCAAATGTTAACCTGAATATCCTGTCTCAGCTTTTATGGACAAACCTTCACAAAATGTGGGGTAGGGAGTACACAGAAACAGAGATGTAAGGCAAATGTGTCCTGGGGTTGACAATAAACACTGCTCTGGATGACTTATCCCAAAGTAGGGATCTGGATGAATATGGGTAAGATGCTGTTTATCTCCTGACTGTTTGATGCTGGAATTGCCATAGCAACAGAATGCTGAAATGGTGATCTGCCATTCACAAATCAAATCAGGCAGTTTTTCAGGAGTTCTCAACATAAAACACAAGTTAGTCTCTGAATATGAATAAAACCTGCTCACTACATAGCTCATCACAAAAATACATCAGGTACCCAGATAGCCAATATGGAGTTAAGAAGAAACAACTATCAAATAATTTTATTTTCTTTGGGCAGTTCTATTTGCAGTTTACCTGGGAAGATCAAATACTGTGTATCCCCTTGTAATGATTTTCTGTTGCACTTCTTTTCCTTTCATCTTCTTATTAAACTTTGGGAGTGAAAACTCATGTGTTAAAGGAGGAGTATACTGGTGTGTCAAGATATGAGAAATACCTGTACTGAGCATTTTTCTTGTGTATTCTAGGGAGCAATTGCCTCATTTTTACATTGAAAATGTACATTGGGTTTTTTAATTTCAAAATTTGTGCATGTTGGTTTAGTTTGGACTGTAGGTATGATTTGCCATTGTTAGAGAAAATAAGAATGCTAAATTTTAATTGAATAAATTTTATGTCTACTGTAGGTCTTTGCACACAGTCAGTCAAGGTGCAGGTGTGAAGGCTTTTATTAGATGAAAAAGCTAAATTCAACCTCAGCTAAGTTTGCACAACCTTTTGGCTTTGATAGCAGGTGATGCAGCAAATGAGTATTTCAGAAGGAAATAAGGTGAGGCAGAATAAATCTCATCCTGCTGCACAGGATGATGTTATCTTATATTCACAGTCCATTTTTAGAGGCAGTGGGCAGCTCTCCTTCCCCACATGAAGTACAGATATTAATAATGGGCCAAATGAGGCTCTTTTCATCACATGTAGATGCTTTAGCCTCGGCTGTGTGGTCGCTGGGGCCTCCCATTGTTGAGATTTAATTGGTGTATTAAAAGCTCCTGGTGTACTTGTGGTTTGAGCAGCTCAAGAGGTGCAGGCAGAGGAAGTGCTAATGTGCATCTGTAGTTGGCTGTAGGCAGGAGGTGGGAGCCAAGGAGTGCTGCTAGACAGGTTCTCAATTGATTTGTTTAGTTCTACATCTTTGTTTCTCCTTCCTGTCAGCTCCCAGCTGCCTCGTGCAGCCAGTGACAGTTTTTGCCCTGTCTCTGCTGTGCTTTGGGCTTTGTACTCACAAATGAGCACAGAAGATAATCACTGAGCAAACAAACCAGGGGATGGAATAAAGAGCTACAGGCTTTGGATTAGATACATTCTACTTGGTTTTGTCAGATAAGGATGTACAAAGGGGGAGGAGGAATATCTTGTTATTGATGGCAGGGAAAACTTGGTTTGCTTTATTTTTGGAATATATGCTATCAGAGACTTCCCCTTGAGCAATTTTTTTGCCTCTCTGTATATCTATTGCATTGCCTATAAACAAGGAGAATAATACTTGAGGAATTATCAGTTTGTAAAATTTAATCTGAGATTTTGTTTGTTAGTGTTTTTAAAGGATTTTGGGATTCTCTGATAGAGAAAAAAACCCAAACTACAAAACATGACCAACTCAAACCCAACTGATAATCAAAATAACTGTTATTTCCCACCTCCTTAGGGAGGCCCTGGAACACACCATCCATATTTCCATAAATAGGATGACTTTGGGATAGCAAAGCTTTGGGTAGCCTGTGACTTTAGCACAGTTAAAACCTCTGCCTCTTGCTCCTCTGGGGCTGAGGATCTTGTGCTTGATGAGAGATTTGGCAGTGAGGACTTTGGGCTATGCATGGTGCAGCTGTGGGGCCATCACTCAGGTACACATGGATAAGGATTTTGCCAGGCAAATTTCCCCTGCTGCCTACCAGATCCAGAGCAACGGGACAATGACATTTATTGCAGGATGTGAGGAAGTTTGTTCCTCTCACCATGGAGGCAGTGGAAATGATAAATATCTCAGGGATGCATGGAACAATTTGGAGGACTCTGGGTGAAGGCAGCCTCCTGGTTCACATACAATGTGCGTGAAAGGGAATCCTTGAAGGCAGATGCACAGAGGTGTCCATATCTGCACTGAGATCAAGGCAATTAGATACCTAATTAGCAATTAGTTCTGTGTGTGAAAAGCTGTGTGCTGACAGGGCTTTAGGTACCTGATTTCTATCTGTGTGCTGACAGGGCTGTTTGAGGCAGGCTGCAATTGTAATCTCCCATTTTACAGAGCTTTCTTAGGAGGTGTGGATAAAGCCATGTGAAACAGAGCCAAGGCTCTTATCTACCAGTCAGAGGAGACAAAAGGTCATAATAAACAGAACTTTTGGGTGTCATTTGGCATCTTCAGCAACCTTGAGTATTGTTCTTGGATATAATTGTGTGCTCTCCCTTCCTGAAAACCTTGTTACCTCCTTAGCCATGTTTAAAAAAAGTGAACAAAGAAATAGCACCCTAGTGAGGAATTAATGTGATCACACTTCCAAATAATTACTGCAGCTTTTCTTGCAGAAGCTGACACCAAGTGTCACCTGTATGTGCAGCCAAAACAGGAGGTGGGGAGACATGGTCAATAAATGAGAAATGCAGGAGAAAATGGCACCAGCATCAAGCTGTGTTCTCCAGAGTATAATATAGTGGACAACAAACAAAACACGTGTAATATCAAGCAAATTTTCCATGTATTGTTCCAGATGTCTAATTTAAATTTGGATCCACCTTGTGACATCAGAGAATAATGGGAAGAGGTTTGCTTTAACTTGGAGGGCTTAGAGAAGTGCAGCTGCAGAACAGGGAGTTTGTTTTTCAAGTAAGATATGATGCTGAGGATAAGACAACCAGGGAGGAATGAAACCACTCTGAAGTCATGGCTAGGACCTCTCTGATAGCTATCAGGGAGGCTGTCATAGAAGGAAGATGAATTTCTCCCACAAGAGAGAATTTCAGAGGAAGCCTTTTGAAAAGAAATGTTCTCATAAGTAAATGGTACAGCTCATATAGATTCAAGGTCAAGGGGTTGATACAACCCCAGTTGCAATGTTAGCAGGAAATAAAAGTGTAATAACAGCAGCTTTTCACTGACATCAGCTCCTTATTTATAGGCACCCTAAGGAGTCTCTACCCTTCAGGACACAGGCTTTATCTTTCTGGAGCGGAAGTTACAAACAGATTCCATTACCAGCTCTGTTTTCAGGCCATGCTATAGATTTTACTCCCAAAGGTGGCTTGACCTGGGTGACTCCATGCTTCCTGAAAATACTAGGAGAATTTCCCCAGAGGTTTAAAGATGAAGGGGCTGTGTATTTTTGAGATATGGATTGTTTAAAAAATTACTCTTGCATTTCAAGTCTCAGCTCCGTTTGTGTCTCTGGGCCAGGCTACACCAAAGGCATGAACAGGCTGTCCCTGGAAGGCTGACAGGGAAGCAGGAGTGTAGAAAGAAAAAGAAGCCATCCTGCCAAGCAGGAGATGGGAAGGGAGGCAAGTCTGGCATAACAAGTAAACAGTTAAGCCATTTTTAATTAATTTTCTTTCAAGGTTGGTAGGGAAATATTTCCATAAACAAGGGAACAAATTGCTTCCAACTTCTTGTTCAGGCATTTGCCTCTGCCTTTTTCCTGGTGTGCCTTGGCTCATGTGAGGGTTGGGAGGAAGGGGCTTGGCCTTTTGAAGCTGGGAAGGGTTGGGGAATTGCTGTTCCCAAAGCAGCTGAGAAAGCCCCACTGTGTCCCTCAGCTCCTGTGAGCAGCTCTGGTTGTTTGGCATTTCTGTGCTTCACCAAAGACCACACAGTGTCTTTCCAAAACCAGCATTTAGGGATTTCAGCTTTTCTTTGTCATGTGCAATAAGCCAGCAGAATTATCCTGAAAAGGCTGTAAATAGTACAAGTACTGTGAGGTCTGGGCAAGGGGGAGGGTGGGTCATGGAAGTTCAGAGCACAAATGAAGAAAAGGGAAGCACAATTATCTGTCAATATCAGCAAGAGGCTAGCTGTATAAAGGGCATTTTCCAAGCAGGTCATTTAAAAAGGCACAGTGAAACCCAGCAGCTTCACTTGTTGGCTCTGTCAGCATCAAGATTTCTCCCAAACCACACACCACGTTTAGAGTTCACTGCAGCTTCCTCCCTGCCTTACTGAGGATGTTTGCCGCAGTTTCCCAAGCTGATAACCTGTGTACCAAGTGCTGCCTAAAGCTTAGAAGGCCAGCTGCTGTCTGCTGTGTTTGCACTGATTCTGATCCCCTTGGTCCTGCCAGGATACTGGGGCAGGGCTGCTCCCTCTGCAGAGAGCCTGTATCAGTGGGAAAAGCCAAGACAAAATTCAGTTTTAGTCACAAACAGGCTGGGTTTGGGATGAGTTTCTAACCTCACTGCCTCTGTTTGCATGCCTGAGTAAATTATAGGTATTGCATAGACAAGCATGAAACCAGTGGGGAAGGCATGGCCACAGTAGTCAAGGCATCCCAGTAAATCTCTTGGGAACTCTTCCTCACCATTGCAAACTCTTTGTTGAGGATCATCTGCTCCATCAGTGAGGACTCATTGTGGAAGAGGTGTGGCTGCATGTGACTCCACATGTGGGGAAACCACCAGAATTCATCCACAGATCTCAGCAGCAGGTCATCACCCTCATCCTCCTCCTCAGTCCCTGCAGAGGGAAGAAAGGGACAAAAAAGTTACTAGAAAGCAGAAAAGGCCCGTAATTGCTTTTTAAACACAGAAGAGTCTGCCAAAAACCCTAGTGTCCTTGGCTTGTCTTACTGTGTTCCTGTTATGTTTACAAACTATGGGAATATTAAATATAAACAGTAGGACTTTCTTTTTAACATATATGATCTTCAAAACCACCCCCTCCCCATTTTCTTTATTTGCTTTATTTTAATGCCACACTATCTTTTTATCCCCATAACGTGGCAGATGGATTTAACATGACAAAACAGTGTCAGGAATATTAATGCTGTTTTCCAGGTCTTTTGAAAGCTGGACAAATGATGATGTTTGATATTAAAGAAAAGGTATCAGTTATTTTCCCTTTTGTCCTGATAATAATGTCACTGTTAAATACAAAGTACTCTCCATAAAGGCAACATATGGATAAAAATGAAATCTTATCAATGATTCCCCTCTATTCTCCTTATAACTGCCGCTTTATTAGCCTTGGTTAATTGAAATCTGATCATTTCTGGTAAAGCGTGGAACAAATTTTAAAATACAATTAGGTGGAAAGCATGAAGCTGTAATGGCATAAGACTTCCAAATATTTCTTAGGGTTCAGTATTCAATTTTGGCCAGATTTAATCTTGAAGGAAACTCAATAAAACCTCCTGTGTTAGTGAAGGGTATCTGCTTCAGGCAGAAGTGAGACTATGTGGCTGTAACAAAGAAAACCTTCCATCTGAGAGAGGACACAATGCTGCTCCCCCCATCTGCAGACACATGTGCCCTGCTTTTCCAGCCTGGAAAGGCACAGTGATATTCCAGTAGCTTCACCTTCAAGCTACCCAACAATATTTGTTTTTTAGCACATTTCCTTCGTGTTCTTTGCCATTTGAATGCTTTCATTTTGCCTTAGTCGAAGAAATAATTGCCAAAATCAGTCTCCTGATGCAAACACAGAAATCCTATCTTCTTACAAGCCCTTCAATGTTTTGCAAAACTCATTGGAAGCAAAAGCTTCACGGATGTCACTGTTTACTGGGCAGGAACATCCAGAGATGCCTGTTCAGTGCCTGCACTCTAGCTCTTGGCCTTTATTTTCCATTTCTGCAGTGGTTTTTGAAGAATGCCACTACACAAGGAGAGCAGTACTTTGAAACTTTCTCCCAGAGTCACTGAATCCCTTTGCTCCCCTCTTTGCAGGACTCTGCAAGTTCTAAGGAAGCTGCTCTCCTATGATGGGAGTGCTTCAGGAAAAAGAAAACAACCTTGTTTACTGGAGAATTCCATACTGAAAAGAAAGGCCTGATGGCTGCTCCCTCTGTGCCCTGCATTTTGGGAGTGACTGCTGGCTGGTTTTGGGGTTTGTGCTTCACTTGCAGTCACTCAGGCATGGGCAAGGGAAGAAACTTAACCCAGGCTTTCAAAATGGGACAGAGTAGGGAGAAAATGGAGTTTGTGAGGCAGCTGAAGGTCTCTTTGATAAGCCCAAGTTAGGGATGGAGAGGAAACAGGTGGGTATTTGAAATACATAAAGAACTACAAGCAGAGATTGTAGATTTAGGTCAAAGTAAAATTTAGTGCCTTATTAACTTCTGAAGGAGAGTGTGGTTCTTGAAAAAAATCCTACTTTTCCCCATTAATTTTTTTGTAAATTTAGATATACACCTAATAAAAGTTTGCGCTTTTACTATAACAAAACCCAAACAAGATGAAGCATAATGCTTTCCATTTTAAAGAAGAATCAATAGATGTTCCACCATTTCAGTGTCCAAAGGGGTAAAGACACACTATGGATGAGCTGCTCAGGTACACAAGGATGCCCTTGGTGTTTTCCTGAAAAATGTGTGGTGGTAAATGTTAGTGTTATAAGGGAGGCAAAGTGATTGCAGAGATCTCTCTAATTCCTCAGGAGACAGAGTAAGGTTTTTCAGGTGTGATAGGTATGCTGAAATATAAAAGATTGGGAAAATCATGTCTCAGAGCCTCTGAATATTTAGAAAGGGAATGTTTAAAGCTACATTTTAAATTCTGTCACCTATTTAACTGCATGAAGTTCCTTCTTACCTGTGTGGTAAAATTTTCCTGAAAATCCAAGGTTGAAGGTAAAATTTGCAACCTGAGTGCGCAGTAAATTTTGAGTCTCTAGTAAAGCCTGAAATAAATAAGAAATGAACATGGATTTAGAAAAATTAATATTATTTTGGGCTCACCTTTTTTTATAGGACTATTACAGAGAGCTTAATGCTCCATGAGAGTTTGATGGGCTAGGAAAGGTAGTGGGAGTGCCTGAGTGTCCAAGGAGGTGATGGTTCTGTGCCTTGGCCCAGGATGTTTTCCCCTGGAGCACTGATCCATGGCAGGACTTGAATCCAGCCACTCAGAGGCAGCAATATACTGGCTCACTTCATTAGTGAAGCTTGAGAAAATATGCTTAAACCCCAAAATAAAATTAGGAGTACTACTCATCATCTAGGCATGAAGGTGTTGGGATTTACTTACCTGCAGGACCATTTTGGGCTGTGTCTGAATAGCAAATTCAGGCTTAAGTGGGAATGAGCAAAGCTTCAGGTTTGGCCTGTGGTAGAAGTTGTGTCCATGTCATAAATGCATTTTAAATTTAATTAATGTTTATGTTTATTCTCTCATCCAAGCTAAGATAAGCCCACTGGAAATTAAAGGAAGGAAAGGGTGCTGTTTATGGAAGAAATAGTCTTGGCCACTTGTCTAATTTTTGTCCTGGACATATTTCCAGCTACTAGGGAAAGGGAGAAGATGCTTAAGCCTGTGTGAGCTTTACTTGGTGTTTACTACTGGTTGTTAGCTCTGCACTGCTCCTGCAGCTGCTCCTTGTGTGCAGATCTGCTTTGGGTTCCCAGCCCCTGGAATTTGGGGGTGCTGCATGTGAGATGGGGAGTGCATTTCTCTCCCTATTGGCCTTGCCAATGCTGAATAGGTTATAAACTCTGTTTCCATCAATTTCCTGTGCCTCCATTATGTGGCCCTTGAGAACTTTTCCTATTATCTATTAATAACACTCCTATTGATTGGACCTTCATGTTCTTGTAGAGTTCAAAGATAAAATGGTTGCAGTGGTTTACACCCTACCCCAGCCCAGCTAATATCCTTCATTTGAAAAAATTACATTCTGTGCGGTTGTAATTTCACTTAACTTGGCAGGAAAATAGTTTTTTGATTTAATTTAAGCAAGGACCAGCACCCCCTACTTGGGACCAGAACCCAAAAGTATCTCCAGTGCAGGATAAACCATGAAAGCAGGGTTTAAGCAGCTGAGGTGTGTGAGTGTAATACAAGAGACTTCCAGGCAGGGTGCATCTGCCTTGATTTTTTAAAATAGAAACATGCTTAGGGTGGCAAGGAAGATGTAAAATTGAGATGGTGTTTCTCAGCTGCAACAGTCACCAAGCAAATTCCTCTCCTTGCTGAAGGAAATACAGCAATCTTATGACAGTAAATCTTGTGCTTTGGCATTAAATATTAAGGTGGTTGTATGGTTTCCAGCCTATTTTGCCAGACATTTAGTAAGTTGATTATTTCAATCCTGTGACAATTTCACATGTGGGACTATATTTACACAATGTATAACAAGTAAACATTCACTAAAATGCAAAACCTCAGAGATGAACACCACTGTTAGCTGAGACATTGAGGAAATTCCCCAGCTGGTAAAAACCACCACTAAATTGACACCATTAAAGTCAGAAGCGTAGAATCAGAGTTGTTATATCTTAGAAGATAACTTTCCAAGCTATCTAGAGCCTTTTAGATATGTTGAGAAAGACTGATGGGCTGAGCAAAATCAATTTAATTTTCCTTTGAGGGAAGAACATCTTGAGAAATTATCATCACTTAAGGTGCAGTAGGAGAAGGGGCAGGGAACAAACATCATTTCATCACCTGGGCTCCTCTCCTGCTCCCCTCACATCTCAGCAAGATGACAGAGCTGCAGGATAGGCAGAGCCTTCCAGCCCAGCCAGGCTCATTAAAAACACAGAGCGAGGATTAAGATGTAAATCCTGGAACCTGCAGCGTGTCAAGCTTTTTCCTCTGTCTAAAGGGCAAATCTGTCACTCAAACTGGCTTTGGCTTAGTCCTAAAGGCTTTTTTCTTGCCATTTCAATTTCCATATATGCATATTAATTTATATAATATGCAGCTCAATTTTGCTGTCATGACCTCCCCTCCTTTTAATGCTAAGAAGATATTGTCAGCTAAGGCAGTCCAAACTCATTTTGTCACTGCTTGTCTGTGTGGAGGAAGGGCACTCATTTATTCCACACCCTTAATATGGAACAACTTTTTAGGTGATTAGGGTCTGCCTTCCCTATCTTTAATGAAAGAGTGCAGAAGCTGCATATCCCTGGCACCCAGGGCCAGAAACCTTCCTGGGATTTGCACGGGCTCCATGGGAGGCAGAAGGTATTTATTTTATTTGATTCTGAAGGCTCTGCAAGATGGAGAAGGGCTATTGAATTTTAACAGCTGGAAAGCTGTTCCCTTTCCAAGGCCAGGTGCCACACAGCTATTCCCACTCTGCCTGCTGTCCTTGGCTTCACAGGTATCCCCCCCTTCCCTGGGGGCTCAGTGCCCTCCATCCCACCCCTGTCGCCACTGCATGCCTGTGGAAGTAAAACCAGCATTCCCTGTTGAACCACAGGTGGTTATTTTTGGACAGCTGAATAGATCATGCTTACTAATTATCACTTTCCAGGGAAAGAGCCACGGAGCACACAGTGCAGGGACAAACAGGCACGTCTCTGTGCCTGGCTAAGCAAAGACAGGGCTTTTTTTAAGGTAATCTAAGCTGCACTTTCAAATACAAGCCCTTAATTGCCTGGAATCTCTCAAAACTCACGGATTTAACTTGATTAATTGATTCTTTGCTTTGTCAGTGAAGCTTTTCTCTGACACTCACAAAATACAGTTTCTTCATTATATTGCATTCAGTAGCTTTTTACATTAATCCATATAATTACCTTTTCTAAATTTGAAGTTGCTGTGTCTTTATTCCTCATAACTGGTGCGTCTATTAGGAAGAAGTTGATATTTCCCTGCTATGTCCTTGTTAATTCTAACTCTATCCCTCATTTACATAATAAACTTTTTGGGGCGATTTCTGCAGGAATATTTCATGCCTAATAAGAAGCAATTTGCTTTCCTTCATTAAGTACATTAAAACTTCATGCCCCAGACATCATTGACTGTAAACATTTGATTCTGCTCAAATTTAATGCACCAAGGCATTTTGCTCTGCCAAATTAGGTTTATTTACGTGCTATGTTCTGGATTGTTAGCTGCTAATGAGACTTTGGCTCTTATTGCTCTAAGGCCTGAACAGTAACCTCATTTTAATGAGTTCATTATTTGCTGCCTTCTGAGTGGAAGACAACAAATTTTCCTTTTAATTAAAGGTCAAAACACCTCTGGCTGAGGGAAGTGTAGAAGTTATCAAATCCTAAGAGAAGGCAAATGAATGACACTGTGTGATTTTGATGCCAAGCATGGGCTGGCCAGGCTGAGGTAGAAGGTGCCTCTCTGGGGAGCAAAACTCCAAATCTAAGTGAAGCGATAACAATGCTAAAATGCATACTGGATTTCTGAAGACATTGTTAAGGCAAAACAGAACTTGAAAATCAGCCAAAGTAATTAAAGAGGTTTTCCTCCCCACCCGAAGGTCTGAGTGGATCAATAGAGCTGCTAAAGCACGAGCCCTTCCTTGCATGGGCAGTGGTGTTTGGGGTGAGGGGGACAGATGTCACATGGATTGAGCTAGCACAATGGAATCTCATATTTTTATTGGGGAAAGTGAGGCAGATATTGGGGCTCCATGTTGGGGCTGTTTGTAGGGAGACAGATGTACATGCAGCTGTGGGCTGGTGTGTGTGCAACTGCACAGACAGGGACTGGTGCTCGCTGGAACTTCAGTTAAACCAAAAAAGGATTCATTATGGGAATTGATGCACAGATCCTTGTCCTTCTTCTAGTATTCTATTAGCCAGTATTGTTTCATATGCCTTTCATTCTGTTCCCACAGCAGGTAACAGCATTAGAGACAAGAAAGGCTCTTGGGAAAGAAAGGATCAGTGCTTGTGAGATCAGCTGGTGAAAACTTAGTCTTGTTTTGGAGGAAAAATCCTGAAAGTCTCTGAGATGTAGACATTGTTTAGCTTGAAAACTGCAGCTGTCAGAACATCTTTATGACACCTCTAAACATTATTTCTGCAAAGTAGAACCAAACTCCTGACACTCAGAGGTGTCTCAGGAACATTGCCAGAAACTGAGAGCATCAGGAAAAGCACAGGAGGAATATAAGATTTGCAGGACTGAACATTTCCCCAGCGTGGAGCAGCCAGCCTGGCATTTCATTAGGGCTCCTGCTCATACATGTGCCCTTCCAGAGACAATGCTGTGAATGTGAATTTTGGGAAGCAGCAAAACCTCCAGATCTTGGAGGTCCATGGCAGGATCTGTGTGGTTGTGGTGCTCTGGGGCATTCCACGAGGGAGAGCTGCCTAAGGAAACCCCATCCCAATTTACTGCACAGTCTCCTGGTGAGGATGCACAATGGGTAAGGCAGGTGAGGAAGTTCTTCACTCAGTCTGGAAGGAGATCTAGGCAAGGAGGGGAAGTTGGATATCCCTGCTTTGCAGTGTATCTGTAATTTGCTGTCATCCTGAGTTATTTGACTTGTACAGACTGTTTGAGGAAGTGTTTCTGGCACAGGAGGATGTGCCAGTGCCTGGCTTCCCAGGGGTGCTGGCCAAGGTTACACTGTCCCATCGCCTTCTGAGGGGTATGACTGAGAGTCTTGCCAAAAATGGGCTCTCTTGCCATTACTCAAAGTCGTTATTCATTTGGGAGCAGATCCTAGTGCTGGATAGTGATTGCACTGCTGCAGGTTTCTGCTCTTTGGTGTGTGTGTATAAAATATGGATATGCTCACCATATACACAATACTTTTTATTTATCTATACTGTGGGCAGAAAATACGTGCAAATATTTGCACATACATAACTTTAACATTACCTCTGCTTTGAGCTGGGGCTTAGATTAGATCACCTCCAGAAATTCCTTCCAACCAAAATTGTTTTTTCACTTCCAGACAGTTTTCTCAGGCTTCTGTGGCACATAGTTGTTATTAATACCAAGAACATGGTATTAATAACAACTTTTTAATGCATTTATTCATTTTTGTCCCTAACATGTCCTTAATGTTTGTGCAGCTACATAGCCCTGTGGTTCATTCCCAAGCTGTTCTGTGCAGCAATTTTCTGCTGGTCTGTGCAAAGCTGGAGGGCTACAAAGTAATAGTTTTTACTCTAAATTTCCAGCTGAAATTTTTTGGAAGGAAAAAAGAAAAAGCAAAGAGTACTTCCAGCAATATTTCATTGCACTGCAAGCAGCTGCTGTCAGGATGTGATTTTCTGATTGCCTCTTCCTGCTCTTGCTCCCTCCCTGAAATCTATGCTAGGATAAAAAAATCTGACTAAGCGTGCTGTGGTCTTGGCAATTTTCAAAGCTGGTGGAATTGGAATTGATAGGAATACCACAACACAGTTAAAATCATAGTAATGACTGTAAGGAAGGTGTGAAATAACTAGCCACTGCTCTTTTCTGACAGGAAAGCTGTCAGTAAAAAAGTGATGTCTAGCCTGACATTACTGATGGGGTCACTGCAAGACCAGGATTTTAAGTTCCTTATTTTCAGCTTTGAGATTGGACCATAAATTTCTGTCATAAGGGGGACAATCAACTCAGCTGTATCTGCACTTGTTAAAACTCAGCTTGCTGAGGAATTTTTAAGCCCAGGGAAGCTGAGTTGATGATTTCTGTGTGCTGAGGATTTTAGCCCACTTCCCATGCTTATAGCAGATAATACCAGAGTGTAGGAATTAGCAAGAATCCACATTATTGACTTAGTGGCTAGAGTTTGAAAGCAGTTCAGGCATTGGTGTTAGTAAAATCTTTAATGGGATTTTGAAATCACTTGTCCTGTACCCTATGCCAAACCTGACTGGAATTGCAGGGCCTGGATCAGAGGGAAACTGCCAAACCTCACAGACCTGGAGACGCTTCTCACCCACTCCTTCCTGCAAATGGTGCCACTCCCAGTGCTGGCTGCAGAGCACTGGGCACAGCCAGGGCTTTGGCCCTGCCTTCCCTAGGGCTGGGACTGCATTTCCTTCTGTTTTTATTCCTGTGAAGCAGCCTGCTAATCCATAGTGCCATATAAATAATTAACAGGGAGCTCTCAGCTGGGGCTGAACACAGCCAGCTCTGGCTGCAGATCTATTTTTCATTGTAGAGCTATTACCTGAGCCTGTTCAGCATTTCCCTGGAGTTTGCTGCCTTTGTGTGAGGCCTGACAGGATAGGTGGGTTTCTTTGAAGCAAGAAACAGGTGATGATTTGCAAATACTTGTGTAGTATGTTTATTGGAAACAGGAAAAAAGATGTTTTTACTTCTTGAATGGAATAACCCACTTTATCAGATCTGTTTCTGCTGCTGTGCTGTAACTCTGTCCTGAAGTCAGAAAACTGTCAGGAGCCTACCTGCATTTAATTTGACCTCGAGGAGTGCATCTGTCCCAGTAGAGGTTCAACCAGTTGCAGCAGAAGGAGATGAATGGGGGGATCCTGCAGCAAATTTACTACTTGCTGATGACTAAGTGGTGAATAACATCCCTGAGAACTCAGGAGGTGGCTCTTGATTTAGTATTAGAAGAGATGATGCTGAGTGTGACACAGCCTGGCAATGAGAGCACCCTGACCAACTGCTCAAGTGTGGGTGCACACATACATAAAAATATCCATGGCAATCATCCAGTCTCTCTTCTTGGAAAAAGGAATTCCTGGCCTTGTTAGAGCATCTAGCAGCAAAAAACTCAAATGAAGAGCAGGGGGACAGTCTAACAGGGCAGAAAGTATGAATGGAAAATGGGGAGCATGACTAAGAAGCAGGGTTTATTTTAACAGGGCCACACAGATGAGTTAAGGCAATTGCTCTCATTCTGGGGAGGATCAAAGGCATTAGGCCTGGCTGGGAGCATCCACAGGAGCTGCTGCAGGAGCTGCAAGAGCAGGGAGTGGCTGCAGTGGCTCCCTGCCAGCAGTGATTGCTGCTCTGTGTCAGAAGAGAGAAGATTTACAGCCTGTTTGGGGCAGCACTGAGGGTCTCCAGTATCAATCACTGCTGATGCTGAAGGATTTTCTAGGAATACTAACCAAATGTGCTGCCAAGTGCTGGAGAGGAAAAGCCAGCCTGTGCCCAAGCTGAGAGCAGGGGGCAATCCCCTGGGCTGTGGGGAGCTGCTGGCACAAGCCCAGGGCTGAGCAGGATCCCTCCCTGCAGGTCCATGCAGCAGGGCCAGGAGCTGGTGGCACTTGGAGCAGAGCAGCGAGGGGGTTTAGAGATTATTTCTTATCAGTTCTGACTTTTGAGAAGCTTAAGCATCTCCAGTGATAGAAATCTCTTGAGGAACGGCTCTTCAGGCAGGGGAATCAGGGGAAGGCAATCTGCCAGTGGGAGATCAAGGATTATTGGTCCAGTTTTTGAAACAATGTGATCAGGAATGCTTGTTTTGATTTCAGTGGCTCTGCTCCCTGTGGCTGCAGTTCAGCCTGGCCAGCACAACAGCTCCATGAAATAAAGAAGAGATGCTCTATTTCCCCATATCCAATCTGCACAAGGCAGGTGGGGTTTGTCTCTCTCTAATTCCACTGTAGAGCTCCCAAGAAAGAGGCCCAAAAGGCAGGGACAGAGTCCTCATGTCAGCTCTGATCAATCACAAAATTAATCCCTAAAATACAAATTGAATGGCAAAACTATCTCAAGACTTTACAAGGGACAACATCAAGGTCTAAGGTAGTACGTTAATAAAAAATGGTTGCTGAGCCATAGTGGTCCTGTGGCAGAAAACTGTGCTGGTGTCAGTCACTGTGCTGCATGTCATCCACCTAAAACCCACACTGCTCATTAGTTAGCTCAGGTCATGATTAGGCCATGCCCAAAAAAAAGGATCAAAGTCTCTCTCTCTCCTTGGCGCAGTACAAATATAGGGTAAAAGACAAGTAACAGCAACAACTGCCTTTTTGTTGAGTTGTATATTCTTTCTTTTTCTTGTGTTTTGGTGCTTCAGACTTGTTTTCTTAAGCAAAAAAAAAAAAAAAAATTACAAATAAGCTCTACAATCTGTTACAGGTGGGTACTCAGTTGCTATAAATTATTTAAAGGCCAGACTAATGGAGGCTACCTTATTTATCTTCTTTAATTTATGGACTTGGATCTACTAAGGTTTAATCAGAGTGGTTTTCTGTTCCTTCACTGCCCTTGGAAATCATTCACTTGGATAGCTTGTCACAAAAATAAAACTTTCTTCAAGTTCTCATCATGTACATTCATCTCAAAATTCTGAGCACCTACCAGCAATGTCAAATCCCTGCCTTAAATTTACTGCTCAAAAACTACCTGCTGTATATGCTTTGTGGTGGGGAATTAAGGGGTTTTTTTCTGCACACATTCAATCATAGAGGAGAGATTGGAGCAGGTGATACATCCTGAACTGAGGTGTGTCCTTCAGGGCTCAGAATGGGCGTGCTGGCACAAGGATGGATGTGTCCTGTGGCTTTAAGAGAGTGCCTCCATGTTTGGGGCTTTTCCCTGTGTGAGTCTGCCCATTGCCCACCCTCTCCATAAAAATCAGCATCCAGGGAAGTCTGGAGAACTGTTTTCCTTGGTTATTGTGAAACTTTCATTTTGCAGAATCTTGATGAGTAAGGGTGTGCTTTAAAAACCACTAGGATTAAGTGTTGCTTTTTAAAATTTTTGAGATGCTTGATACTTGTCTGGCAGAGCTTAACTTCTCTGACCTTTCTTCCTTCTTTGTGATGCTGCCTTCCATTATCCAGGGAGCTGGCTTCAGTGTTTTGATAACTAGAATCGGATGTTTCTGTGGAACGAAAAGGGAATTTCCAGGCAAACGTTCTCACTGCATCTCTTTCACCAGAGATCAGAGTGCTTCTGCCACCCCCTGCTCCATCAGGTTCGGTGCAGAGGGAGCTAAAGCCTTTATTGTCCTCCAGGATAGGTTTAAAATCCCTCCATCCCAGAAAATCCTCCTGCTTACCACTGCTTTATTATCCTTCCCAGCATGAAGACAGCATAGTGAGCTGTCCAGAGGAGGAGGCTGGAAGATCCAAAGTTAAATGGCAATGCCCATGTTACACTTCCACTCAGTTCTCTTGAACAGAAACATGAAAGGCCAGTATGTTGTCCAACAAAATCAACCCAGACCACCAACTGAGGCTGGCACATTTGAAATGAACCATTGCAGAACTTTCAGTAGGCTACTTCTTCATAAAACTAGGTGATTTCAGGTAAAATTGAGAACAAATCTCTTTAACAGTCAAAGGAAATGTTTCATGTTCAAAAGTATCACCACACCTTCCCATATGTGGGAAAATTACACTCAGAGAAAAACTGAAGTACTGCTGTTCCTCAGATCACTCTGGAATAGAACCTGGCAAAAAACTCAAACCTGCACCTTGAGACATTCAAGTGGTGCAATGTAATTGTGGAAAAGTGATGGAATCTTTCAGTCCTTGCGGTAGCTTCCTAGGGAGGAAACTCCTGCTAACAGGAAGCCCTTCTACATGGTTTTTCCAGCCTTTTTCTATGTGTACTGGAATGCTCTTCCCAGGGAGGTGGTAGAATCACCATCCCTGGATGTGTTTAAAAAAAGACTGGACATGGCACTTGGTGCTATAGTCTAGTTGAGGTGTTAGGGCATAGGTTGGACTCGATGATCTTAGAGGTCTCTTCCAGCCTCATTATTCTGTGATTCTGTGTGAGTGCCCACAGAAAGCCAGCTGCTCCCAAGCTCCCTGAGCACATCCTAGAGGAGCAGTATGTCTTCCAAGAGTAATAATGGCTGATGGCAATAATAACCCAGTGAAAAATCAGTGTTTGTGATCCTTTCCTAAGTCTCCTAATAGTTGAAACTCATGGCTTTTCTCTGAATTCACATCCAGGAGCACCCTGGTTGTGAGCCCTTGTGGTGATAGGTCTCCAGCACGTGGGAACAGGGAGGAGAGCTGATCTCACCAGCACATGGAATACTTGCATGGCATTGTCTTAAAAAAGACAATGCACATCATTTGAATAATGCCAAGAGTGCTAAATTGGGACAGAAAGGTTGGGGGGGAAGGTTTGGTTTTTGCTTACAACAGATTGCTGTTTCAGAGCCATTCATATGCATTTTGGTGGCAGCCAGAAAGTGGCTGAGGCAGTTAACTTTTAAATCTACTTGCTTTTGATCTTAATCATTAAAGGCAGCACTTTTCCCTCTTAAATATTCCCATTGAAAACTGTAGCTACTTACAGTGTAAAGTAGGAATTAATGTAACACAGGATCATTAAACTGGGAAAAATATGTTCCACAAACTATCAAGCTTTTAATTATAGTTGTTACACTAAATTTCCACTCATTTCTGAAGTGAGAGATTCTGTTACTCTCACAGCTGAAGGGTAATGCCATAATTTTATATTATATGGGAATAGCTGTTTAGAAATGACAAATACTGAATTGCTGTGACAGGCTTTGCTTGGGTAATGCTCTGCTAGCCCAACAGGTCTATTTGGCAAGGTGTACATCCAGAGCCTGGATATAATTTGCAGCTGTAAAATGAGAAAGAGCTAAAAGCTGTGTGCTTTTTTTCCATAGTGGAAAACCTTCCTTACACCTCAGGCTCTCCTTTGAGCTGTGCATTCCCCTTGTTTGCCCCCTCTCTGCTCTGCTGGGGTTCAGCACACCCATGTGTTAGGTCACCAGTGAAATGAATAATCCAGAATATTTCTGTGGGTGCAATCTCAGCTGGCTTTGAGCAGTTGAAGACAGAAAGGTGGTTTTAACCATCCTACAGTGGGCTCTTCCCAGGCACAGGTTTCCTGCCCAAAATTGCCTCTGGTCTTTAACACTCACCTTGCAATATTTACAGCAGGGATGGGTGGGTTTTGTTTCCTGATAATGTACTGGGAGCCTGTGCCCAGATACAGCAGAAATAAGAGGGAAAGCATATGGGAAACCATATTCCCTTTCCTAATAACAAATACAGAGGAATTACACTTGATAATACCACAGACATGTTTGTTTATGATGCACATAAATCTTGGGATATGTTACTAGGAAAAGACATGCAGAGCTTTTTTATTAAAGAATTCACATTCTACAGATGAACCTATTTTTTAAATGTAATGCATTATTGTTGTTATTATTGTTACTATTAACCATGCAGAGCATAGCCTCAGCAGTTCACACTTGTCCCTGGAACTCCTAAATTAATAAGATTATAGAGTATTTAATCTCTATTAATTGTAGATTCATATAGATTAATGCTTATTTATGCATGTATATTCAATTAATTCCCAAACATGTGTGCTAATTTGTTGAAAAACCTACAGTAAATATTATTACAAAGGAGGTCTCCAGTCTTGTGACCCTCAGGGATTAAATATTACTGGAAAATGGACAAAGCACTTTGATCCTCATCCCCTGAGCCTGTCTCCCTTGTCCTGCTCTTCACCAGGCTGCTTTTTCCCAGGTACAACTTGCTGCCCTCGAAGAACAATTGGGTCTCCACCAAAAAAAGCACTTGTGCTATCAAGAATCACTGACAGCTTGAAGAGCCAGTATTTCATCAGGTTTGGGCCAGGCAGGCAAATACAGTCTGCTGTCAAAAATGTGAATTCCATCATTTTTTATACCATTTTTTACTAGAAGGGCTGATGTTTTGGGGTGAAAAACACACAGGTGCTGAAGCCAATGGTTTTAGTGGAGTCTGATTCAATCCCAGCAGTTCAAGTGAAATATTGAGACAACTTTTAGGAATTGCCTCAGTGTTGCTATTTTAGATTTAATATGTAATGTAAAAGCTATGTTAATAATTTTGTCTTTTAACTAAAATGAAGAGGCAACAAAAACCTGAAATATCCATTTCCTGGGAAATTCTTGTATTAAAGGAGTGTCTCAGCAAGTGTGAATTACTTGCATTTTTTAATTTCTGGAAGATCAGCAATTCCAAAGCTACATTTAATTATGATCTTTTGAGTTTATTTTTTTAATATTCTATGAACTGCCCCCTTTTCCTTTAGTCTGCCAGAGCAGATGAGCTGGCAGAACACAATTTAGTTTGAATCATATTCCAGTGAAACATTGTGCATTTCATAAATCAACATTTTGCCACGGGAAGCTGTTTCACTGGAGCAATCCATGTTGATCAAGTAACAGGAATATAAACTTCATTTTCCTCTGCCTTGTCACTTTGCCATTTTAGAAGGATTTTCCACCCATTTATAAGTATAGGGATAAATGGCTAAAGAAGTAGGATGGAAGGAAAATTAAAATCCTAACCTTTAACACTTTGAATTTTTCCATATCTTGATCAGAAAGTATTGGGAAGGTGGTATTAGATTTAATAGATTTAGTTTGTGTTTTTTCAAAACTAAATGCTAAAATTCAAATTAAATGATGGCATCCATTAAAAAATTAAACTCTGACATAAGGGATTCATCCTTTACCAGGCAGAATTATTAAAAATAGCAGGGATGTGATGTGCCAGAGAAGCTGAGTGTGTCCCACACCACAGATCCCACTTGTGTTTGCGTGTTGTCTGGATGAGAAATGGGAACAGCAGACTAAGAAAGTGCTGGTACTTAGCAGAAAGAACAGAAACACAGACAAGAGGAAGGCTTACAAATATTTAGAGAAAATTTTCATGGCTTGGTAAAGGACGTTTAAAATTTGTGCTTCTGAAGAGGAAAAAAATACTTGATCAATGGCTTTGTTTCCTAAAGAAAGCCATGAAGTGTTTTAACTAATACACTGGTTTGCAGGAAATTCTTATTAGCTTGTCCTTTAATTTTCTTGTAAGTACTGAAAATTAAATTCTTAATGGAATTGAATAAAAATGGTTTTGTTTTCTCCCTGACATTTCTGGAGAGAAATTGTTAACTAACTTAACTTTATATCTTAAGATATTATCTCTAAAATGGGTGTGACTATTTAAGTTATAAATTACCATATTTAACATTAGAAATTTTGTTGACACAAAATGACAAAGTTAAATTACTAAATAGTCTTATATTAGAATTTCCCATGAGGTGAAAAAAACTCTGTAGTACTTTGTTGGGTTTTTTTTCTGCCTGGATGGAAAGAAGACAGGTGGAGGTGTAGAACACTGGGAGTAAAAGCAGTTACTGAAGGGATCTTTGGCCATATTCACAGAAAAGACAAAGACTTTAAGACTTAATTTCTGTGACGATATGTATGTAAAGCTATAGAGGTGGGTGGATATGTCTAAGGATTTGAAGCCAGACATAGTCAAATATTTGGTTTTATACTTCATTGTGACACAGAGGTTGACAGAAAACTCATGGTTAATTATTGCTAAGTAATTGGAGTCTCAAATTTCTCATTTTCTCTGGGAGATTTTCTCAGTTTCTCACCTGTTTGTCCATCCCTCCCTCTCCACCCTTTTCCTGGGCACTGCCACTTGCACATCATTTGAATAATGCCAAGAGTGCTAAATTGAGCTTTTGCTCCAAGTGTTCCTCCTGCTCCCATTTGGATGACAAAGGCTTATTTAAAGTCACTTAAGTAACGCTGCTCCTGAAGGAGCTGCATTATGGATGGGCTCCTGCTAATGTGTTTATTGCTGCTTCAAGTGCTTTTAAGGCAATAATTATGACTGCTCTTGCAGTCTGCACTGCCTGGCTCTTCTACAAGGCCATTCCATCATTGCAGAGTGTTGTTTTCTGTGCAGGAAGCAGCTGCTAGGGCTCCTTTTTAACTAATATGTGTTGTTTTAAAGCTCAGGTTAATGCAGGTCTCTGGAGGGGCTGATATTAAGCAGATGTGTTTTTTGGCTCCTGTGGATTCCCTAAGTGAGGCTAAATTAAATAGAGTACCACGTGTATCCTGGAAATATATTCCATTTTGATATAACCTATGACTTCAGAATTGGTTTGGAGAAAGGATTCAAGAAATGAGTACAAATCCAGGAAATCAGTGCAAGTGTAGAAGAGCAATGTGACACAAGTCAGCTTGGCACAGGATGTGAGCACCAGAAATCTGAATTTGACCTGGAAGACCTGCCATTTCTATATTATTAAAAGGATTGTGATGTTTTTAAAAACATCAAATTTTAAAATGCTTTTCAAAATGAAGTTCTCTTGAGTTCTTATAGCCAGAATGAAGGATGATTTATCTCACTTTTTAAAATAATTCATTTGTTGTTTTGTGGAATATTAGACTTTTTTCCTTGGGGGAAAAACCCCAAACATCTGAGATTAATTCTGTGTTTAACAGATTATTCTGAGATTAATTGCTTGTACAAACAATACCAAATTGAACCCTACAGATCAAAAACCAGTGTGTTCCCTGCGACAGAAGAATACCAAGTGAGTTTTTAAACATTGAGGAAAATCTTGCTAGGGAGATAATTGTTTAATAAATTCAAGAGGTGGAAAATTTGAGCCACTAGAATGTGTTTTCTGGCAAGACTCTATAAAACACTCTGAAGACCACCTAATTTTGAGTGGGAAGCTGGCTGACGAGAGAACCCCAAATCTATTAGAATTCAGGAGGGTCCTTGGATAGACAGTCAATCCATCAGGCTGCCAAGGAGAAGAATACAGGTTCTGCTGGTGCCAAGGGAATTGTGGTGTTTAACTACACTGCTACTGAAGTTCTGAATGAAAGAACAGGCCCTGTTGAAACAAAAGAAGTATGAAACATTCTGTCTGATGTGTCTTGACAAGGCACTTGAGCAGTATTCAACACTCAAATTATTACAGAAAGAATTGGGTGATTCAAGAGACCTGAACAAGGAAAATACTGAATTAACTGTCATCTCTGATGAAGCAGAATGGAGCAGGCACTCCCATTTAAAGAAATATTATTAAAGTTTTCATGTAATGCCTCTCAGCTGCTTTTTGAATTCATTTTTAAGGACTTTGAGACTGTCCAAAAATGGGAGCTGCAGACTCCACTTCATTGTGTCACTCTCAAGTGCTTCAGAAGGTGACAGAAGTGTCACCCAGCCTCAGTGACTAATGCTTGGCTCTGCTCTGGGTTCCTGGGCTCAGCTTCTCCCTGGGCTGGCCATGGCCATGGCTACTTTACTGCAAGGGGCTTATTATGATTAAAAGGGTATCAGGGTGAGTGTTTTATCTCAGGACTGACCATGCTGCCATGCCTGGTGACGGGGCCCAGACATTTCCAGTAGTTCCACCCAAAAGCAGCTGTCCTTGCACAAAAATCAAGGATAATCATATGCTGGAGAGATGGAGTGGTTGAGCTCAGCTCCCTGCTGTGCCAGGACTTTTTAATTTGGAATTGCCAGGAAGGATGCAACTCCAACATGATTTTTTGTCTTGAAAACACTAAAACGAGCCAGAATTCACAGGCTTTAAGTGTTCCAGGCATTTTAATGATGGTGAAGGTCAAAGATAAAGAGCAGACTGTGGCAGTGAGGGGGTGTCAGAGACAAATTGTTATTTCCACTGAAGGAAGTGGAGCTCAGAGGGGGAGGCAGCAGGAGAAGGCAGACAGGCTGCAGGGAGAAGGGAGGCCTGCAGTCAGCACTAACAGAAATTACATTCCCAAGCATGGCTCCATCACTTTACTGCAGCTCAGAAAGTCCCAGGATCCTCCCATCCCTATAGTGACAATTAGAGGGGTTACAGAAAGGGGAAATGGAGCTTTTAGAGAAGGGGGCTCTGGGATATGGTGGTGCTGGGACAGGCAATTTCTCCTTGATTATCTCATCAGCTCCAGCTGGGAGAGTGGGATAAGACAGGGGAACAGGTAGTTCCTGACTCCCCTGGAAGAAGGTTTGTTGCAGTCTAAATCCTGGAGCTGAGAGGAGGGTACCAAGTGAAAAGCTCAAGATTTTTTCTTCATTTAGAGTAGTTTTTTGTTTGTTTTATTTATTGAAGGGTAAATGCCTTAGCTTGCACTGTGCTCTTGCAGGGCTTTTGGGTTAACAATAGGAGGTGTATTTGTGAAAGGTGCTGGTAAACCCTGGTGGCTGTGTGGAGCTCTTCCTGGGTGAGTAAATATTGTACTGGCTCATACTATGGCAACAGGAAAAATAGCAATACTTCAGCAAGCTCTCGCTCCTTGTTTGGGAAATGCAGCCCTCTTTGTGCTCAGTTAAAAGCAAACTTTAAAGGTGAAAGCTTTGTATTTTTTCTGTGTGGCTCTCCCAGAGACAGCATAAAAAGACATTTCCAGGTTTTTTTTGCCAAATCACTGATGCCAGTGATACTGGACTCATGTAGCTGGGGAGCAGGATCATTTACAAGAGCACAAATTCACTGTTTCTGCAAATTAACTGAAGAATTCTTTTGCCTTTGAAAATCAAGCATTGAGATAATATATTGGCAGGCAGGAAAGGGAGAAATTCATTTGCAGAGGCTCGCTAGGCTCAAGATAGAACTCCACAAAGCTGGGAAAAACAGGTTTCTGTGGCTCTGCTGAGTTCCTGTTAATTACTTAGCCAGACATGACCTTGCACAACTTCTTCAACACCAGGGACTAGGAGATCTTCTGTGGTAAACAGAGCCCATAATAACCCTGTTCTCTAATCTCTGTTTCTGTAGCTGATGCCACCCTTTATAAAAGTGTGTGTGTCTATATATATATATACACACACACACACACACATATATATATATACACACACACACATATATATACATATATACATATATATATATATCCCTGAGGCACCTAATTGAGAAATGGCTTTGTGAGGGAATAAGAACATTTAGGTTGCAGGAAGTAATTACACAGGCACAGGTTGACTTGTTTGATTACTGTTACATGCCAATATTGTTATCAGGAGACTGGCTGGGTATTAAAGCATTTCTGAGGGATTTGGGTGGGCATGGCACATTTGGAGAGCCTAGCAGAGAGTCCCTAAATCTCTGCTCTCTGTGAGCAGCCACAGCCCCGTCTCCCAAAGGCAGGGCAAGGCTTTGCTATCACTGAAATATCAGCCTCCTAAGTAGTTATTTTTGCCTCTCAAGCAAAGCTGCTGTGCCTTAGAGGGTGAAGGCAGGTCTGCTGATTCTTAATTGCCTCCTTCCCCAGTGACTTGGGAGATTGTTCTCTAACTGGCTGTAATTACCCTTTTCTGTAAGCTAACCAAAGTGCACTCTGCTTTCAGTGTTATGCTCATTATGTTATGCTCATTAACAGGATTCTGTTCAGTGGGTTAATGTATGCTGAGAATGTCCAGTCTGTAGGAACAGACTGATTTGTGTAGCAAGTGTTTGTGAGATACCCTGAAACAAATCTCTGCCAGGTTTGAAATGAAATCAATAATGTTGAGGACAGAGTATCTGTGGGTGCTCAAGTTGCAGGGTGGATTTATGTGTGAAACATTCACCTAAAAGGGGGAGATAAACTTTATATTGTCCCCAGAAGAGAGCTTGAGGAGAAGGTTGGTTCTGAGCCTGTGCCTGCAGAAGATTTCTCCCTGTAGTTGGTGTTTGTGGGGTGATTAATTGTGTAAGGTGAGGAGGGGATTTATCCTGTGAGTGGCACTTCTGGTGTTTTTGTGAGGAAAGTGGGCTGCTAATTTGGCACTGGAGAAGTGCGGGAAAAATGAAAGCTTCCCTTTGTACCCTGACTCAAACATAATGAATGAAAGAAGGCTCACCATGCCTTGCTTGAAAAAAAAAGCAATTAAAAAGGTCTGAATCCCAGGCAGATGTTTTTCCTTGTTATTGTCTAGATATTCAGCAGTGTGGACTGGTTGGTTTTCAGATGGATAAAGGCAAGCAGCACGTAAATATGATTCTGAATGCTTTTAACAGCATCCAGCTCTTTCTGCAGCCCCTGGATGTGGAGTTTTCTGCTGCGTCTGTGTAATGAGCACAGAAGAGTGGCTGCTGTGCCAAGCACAGCTGGAAAGGTTTGCCTGGCAATGTTGTTGACTGCTGGATAGTAATGGGGGTGACTTGGGTTTTTTCCTGCATAATGAGGTGATTCCAGTGAGAGCTCAGCTCTGAATCTCCAAGTGTCCCTGTGTGGACACTGCTCTGCTGGCAGTGTGGGCTCTTGAACTGCTGTGGAACAGTACCATTAAGGCTTCCTTAGTGCAGCAAACCATGTCAGAAAGACTCTCTCAAAAAGGTGCAGGCAGGAAGCTATTGCTGAAAAACTTGTTTCACAAGTGCATTTGGAGTGAATTTCCTCCTGTGTACGAGCCCTTGCTCAGAGCATTTCCCCATGTATTTCCAGAGAGAAAGCACTTTATTGCTGGGCTTGTGCACAGTGCTCAGATCTCTAAGGCACTAGGCACTCCACATGCTTGGTGCTCAGAATCAGCCCTGATGAGCATTCATACACCTGGTGTGGCTAATGCAATTACCCCAAGTGTTCTGATGTACAAAATTGTTTCAGTTGTATGTGAGACTACTGCTCTTGCTGGGTATTTGGCTACCACAATGGTCTGGAGAAGAGGCAAATGAATATAGAAATTGTAGAAATGGAAATAAGGGTTTGGAAATTAAAAAGAAATCTGCTTTTAAAAACAAAAGGCTTGCTTATTGTTCCTGAAAGTATTGGGTATTTGCAGGAAAAACCCTCCAGAATAAAGGCTGGAGAATGTGATAGTGCATGCTTAGGGATTCAATTAATGTCTGAATATGATTCCCACATGTGGAAAATGACAAGAACTAACTGTCATGCTGCTGAGCTCTGTCAATTCTTTCCAAGCTGCACACATCTTTGAGAATTACCCTGAACAAATTTAATGGTGTCCCTGGATACAACAAATCAAGAAAATAAGTGTGGAGGAGCCCCCAGTGAGTAGTCTGTGGGCCTTTCACTCTGTCAGATGGTTATGTCACTTGCTCAAGTGCATGCTGTGCTTCCACCCTGTAACTGGTAACTTTAAATGCTTACCTGCTAGTCTGGTAATGAAAATTATCCTGCTAACTCTTAGGAGTCATGCTGGGGCTGTGACTTCTTCAGGCTCTTTTTTTTCCTTTTGCTCTTTTTGGGTTTTGTAAATGCAGTGATGGTGAGGTTTTAAAAGGCAACCGTCTTGTACTGTTCTGGCTACTTGACAGCAATAGTGAGAGAAATAATACAGAACAGGCCTGTAGAAGATATTATATATGTGCAAGATATTATATATGTGCAACATACATGTGTATGCAAGTGCACATGTACACATCCATAAGTGCATCTCTCTGCATGTATATGGGAAAAATGGCTTTTAATCTCAGGCTGTGGTTTATGTATCTGCTGACTGCACTTGTGCACTTCCAGCCCTTACCAGGAAAAAGAGCTGCTCAGTTTTTTCAAGCTTTGCCTCCTTTTAAACCCCCATTAGCACACACCCATGTTTGGGATGGTAGCCTCCAGTTCTTGCCTTACCTTCACATCGTTGATGTTCATCCTCGTCCCCTCCTTTCCCACGAAGATGTCATCAATGTCCACCAGAATGTACCTCTCCAAGGACAGCATCAGCTTCTTCCCTGACAGGAAGGAGATGGCGTCGATGAAGATGAGCTTGTGGAGCCAGAAGGTCAGGTTGTTCCCAAAGAGGACTCTCTGGATGCCATCGTGCAGGCCCAGGTCCTGGATGACAGTCGCATGGAGAGCAGCGCGGGGCAGCGAGGCCGGGGTGGGCCTGGCTGGCTGCAGCTCGCCCAGCAGCACGGGCTGGTAGGTGGAGTGGTTGAACTGGAACACCGTCCAGTCCTGGCCAGGCAGGGGGCCCTGCTCCAGCCTGGGCGCTTTTGTGATGCGCAGCAGGGGCGAGCGAGGGTTCACCACGCAGTCTCGCAGCGCCACGTTGTTGTACAGCTGCAAGGGCAGCCCTTTCAGCCTGCTGCTGGGGGAGCTGTTCTCGTTGGCTTTATGAAAACCAATTATGCTAACACTGTATTCCACACAGTATTTTTCCAGAAGCTCTCTATTCCACGAGTCCATGGACACGTACTTTAAAATATTCTCGTATATAACAATGGTGTACTTCCCTCTCCCGTTGTCTGTGAGAGGGGGAATGTCCCCCTTGGCTGGTGCAATGGCCATGTGGTACTGAAACTTGCTGGACTCGAGGATGGCTATGATGTCTTGCCCCAGCTGGGAGTACTGGCTTTCCACAAACAGGAGCACAGTGGGATCAGTCCTAGAGGGATCAATTGGCTTAGGTGTTCTCAGCTCCGCAGACCTGTAGGGCAGAAGCTTGAGGTCCTCGCACTCTGCTTGCCCAGTGCTTTCCACGAGGGCCATTTCCTGCTTGTAGCCAGTGTAGAGGAAATAGGCGGAGATGACAATACTTGCCAAGCAGAAGGTGGCCAGGAGAATGACCAGCATTCGGAAGCTTCTGCGGAGCTTCCCGATGAGATTCATCTTTGGCAGGGCTTCCAGCTCCTGCTGGACTTAGCACTCTTCCAGATGCGCCTCCTAATGTGCCATGGGAATGAGGAGTTGCAGAGGTGCCCTTTCCAAGGTGTTCATGTGACCATTGCAGTGCATTTATGGGGTGTTTGGGGAGGCTGTAAGGCTGTCGGAGCGGGAAGTCAAAGGATCTGGAAAGACAAATTGGCAGAGGTTTTCTCAGAGAGCAGCAGCTGCCAATAATCAATGAAGAGGACTCTTAACATTATCTGCAACAAGAAGTAAAAGAAGAGTAAGTAAAACAAAATCCATAAAGCAATTAAAACCACACATTAATAAGGCCAGTGATTGGTATTGGTAATGTGAGTAAAGAGGGAAGTTCCTGAGTAGTTCAAGGAGCACTCAGTGTCACTTTCTTTCTTGGTGCATTAAAATAAGCAGCATTAAACAGTTCCTCCGTGTTCTTAGGATACAGAAATGAACTTTGAAGAAAACTTGTTGAGGATGTGTATCTCCTTATCTGCTTTTCTTATCTAAAATGCATCATTGCTATTGCAGATGGGAACAATGGAAGATTTTAGGGGCAAAATTTGGACCAAGTCAATCTTTGATAAATCTGGGAACATATTCTGCATCAAATTCAAACTGCATAAGGGATAAATTCTGTGTTGGCTTGGAAAACTAATGTGACCAAAGTGAAAGACATGACAGGAGCTTGAGGAGAGATTTGTAGGGCTTTCTCTGCAGTTTCCATTCTGCAATTGGAGCGAGCAGAGTTCATGGTCCGGTTTAGGAACTATAAAGATTCTGTGGGGATTTTCCAAGTGAATGAGCAGGCTGCTACTAATGTGGGGTGCAGCTGTGCTTGGCTCTGCCTCCCCCAGGGATCAATGGGAGGTGCTGTGTAGCAGGAGATGTACCTCAAGGAAGCTGTTTTAGTGCTAGGTGGGCAAGTAGGTGCTGTGTGTGCTAGTCCATGGCACCTCTGGCTGAAGCCCTCAGCCTCTGGTCTGCCCCTGTGTGCATGAAGTATAGGGTGCCTAAACCTCATTGCTCTGAAGCCCTTGTGCAATTCCGCCTAAGTTCATGAGAAATTGCCACTGGTAACAGTAAACCCCATGACTCAGAGACAGTTAAAGCTAACTAAATAAATAGCCCATGCTGCTCTATGGATTTAAGCAGGAATTAACATCTTTGTGAATTATTGATATTGTTTGTCTGTTGGAACAATGTGAGACAGTAAACAAGGAACGATTTTGGAACTGCTGGGAAGAAATGCTTTTTCCAGGCAGATCCTTCCAGTTGACGTGTCCTCTTCCATTAACTCAGATTACACTTTTGACTTGTGTTCTGAAAACTATTCATTCATCCTAAGGTTTGTACCTGAACCTGGGAAATGCTTGTAAGAAGCATTTAGAAAGAACGAGTTTGTTTTCTGAGACCATTTGTGACTCTGGCGGGTTCAAGCTCTTATCTGATTTACCTTCCTCAGTTGGCAGCTTGGAAGGAGATATTGATACCCCTGGACTGTGGGGTGTTCCAGAAGTGATCCTGTTGTGTCACACAACTGGCGAAGAGGGGAGTGAGGTAGGGACAGAAATAGGAAACCTCTTCTGCATTTACTCATTTCTTATGTGTGAGAGAACAAATGTAAGAGGAATCACAGCTACCATTAGGAAATTGAAGTTGTCCTGATAATCTTAAGAGTATTTGCCCTGCTTTGGTGCTTCCCTTGTTCTACAATTGTCTGCCTGCTGGGATTTCACTTCTTATTAAACCTCCAATTAAGATTCCTTCAAAAGATAACACTGGATCAAGTGAAGCATTCTCTGCAAGACAGTGTTGGAGTTTGGGTGACATTGAGGACTCACTCAGGGCTTTATCAGATCAGGACTCCTGCTCTCCGTGAGAGGGGCAGCCTCCAGGGCTGGGTCATGTGTCCCCCACAAAGAGGTGACTGCAAAAAGCCTGTTCGGTCAGCACCAGACAGGCAGGTGACTGGGAAAGAATCTTGAACTCCCGCTCGCCGGGCTGTGCATCCTCGGCTTGCTTTGGGCACTAGAGGGCAATCGCTTCTTGCTTTTGCGAGGCAGCACCGGCTCTCCCCTCGCTCCGCGGCCCTGCCTGCGGCCACGCTCCCGCCAAAAGGCTTCGCAAATCCCCAGGGCACGTAAAACACCTTAATTAAGACTCCCATGTTTAAAATTAAATAAAAGCCAGGAGTTCTGCTCGAAGAAATGTGCCGCTGGATCACCCTGAATGCTTTGCAAATCTTCCAGCCTCCACCTGTGGCACAAGGGAATAGCTTGTGAGAAGACCTAAAATGGCACGGTTTTTCTTCAGTGTTTGGCCCTGCCGGATCTCCTGGGTACTGGTATTGCAAGCTGTCAAAACAATAAACTTCACGAATATTACAGCTTGTGTTACTAAAACAGGAGAAGCCCCTGACTTTATACTAGTCAAAACAAAACTATGGTCTTCATCCCTAATTATTTCCTCCCAATAACACTGGTAAAATCTCATTGAGATAAAATATTAATAATCAGATTTCATGTTAGCTACTATCTGTTGTATGTAGACATTATAATTAAGTGCAAGTATTCCCATTTCTTGAGATGTATAATTACATAAAATTGATAAAGAATTTAAACCTGCATAAGGAAACCTGGCATTGGAACAGACCTTTTTTAGTCTACCCATTGTTTTTCAACTGCTCTGTTGAACTGATTATACTGTTCAGTAAAAAAAAAGAATGGTGTGAGGTAATTAAAGGTTATGAAAATAAATCAGCTAAATTAGCCATTAGTGGAACTTTCTCCAAGGCATAATTGGAAGTTAAGTGCCATTTGTGCCTTTGAAACTCTCCTCCTGAAAGTTCAACAGCTTTACATTCACTTCAGAATTCAACTCTCTTCGGAGAGTTCCTGTGCTAGATGAATTTGAGCAACATGAAAATAGGCCATATTTCATAATTAGTGTTACTTATGGAGTTTCATTTTGGTAACTGGTATTTGAGGTCCTGTGCTCCTGTGGTCACTGATGAGCATCCACTGATTCTCCAGGGAGGTAAAGGCCAAAGCTGGGCACATTTGGTTGAGGAATCAAGGCTGCACTCATCCAGGGCTGGTCCTTCAATAGATCTTGTCCATTCAGCTGATTTCCTCCATGTGGGGCCTTGGCCCAGCAAGAGCAGAGCACTGTGGTACAGCTCTGTTGTGATGCCAGACACATCTGCAGGGACTCTAATTTTTCTTTAATTCAGGCAGCTGAAGAAAAATGGAGGTTTAAAAATTGCTGTCTCCTTGCTAAATAACACTTCCTGCTTGTCCGCAGAAAGGCGTTTGATGGATGACTAAAGCGTGCTGTTCTGAAGATGATTGATTGGGAGATTAGGACTTGACTATTTAAAACTGATGGCACGACAGCCAGGAGAAGCAGCCCCCTGGTAATGCCATGTGGTAGCTGTGCAGCAGGAATTCAAGCTGGCTCCTCGTGGGCCAGCTCCCACGGGCACAGCTTCCCCCAGAGCTCGGTGCCTGAGCCAGCACACTTGGTGTGTGGGCTGGGGGAGCTCCTCTTACCTCTGATCATGGTAGGCAGAGGATCTCTGAGCTCCTTGAGCTTGTGGGAAGTAGAAATATAGATATGAAGCCATCAGCTGTGCTGGCTCACCCTGAGGATGGAGCTAATGGGCTTGACATCTGCAGTGGGTTCAGAGCAGCAGGACCCTGGTTGTTCCACAGCACTGTGGCCATTCCCAATCTCCTGTCTGCATCATGGTGCACTGCTGGGAGCAATTGACCTGGAGGCAGGCCAGAGCTTTCCCTTCCTTATTCTGTCATAAATCAGAAGTCAGAATGTCTTTATTGTCTATATATAACACTTCCCTTTAGGCTAAAAACCTAATGTAAAGCCTTTCCTTTTTCTTTCTAAGCTTGTATGACTACTGTCATTTACTACCAGCCCAATGAATTATGACAGCTGCCTTGCTGCTCCTTGCATGGGACTCCTCATTTATTACAGAAACAAGCAGCCTGATTTGAGTGATAAATGACTCCTGGTGACCATTTGCAAAAATTCAGGGTTTCTGTTCACTGAGGAAGGAGAAAAAGAGCATTTTTCTTTTCTTTCTCTCAGCAAAGTTTCCAGGAAATTTTTTGGCTGAGCTCACAAAACTTACATCCTCTTTGGAAGTAATTTTTTTTTCCAACTTAACCAAGCTGCAATGTGTTTTGTGTTTGTAAATGTGGCTTTGCCTGAGAGGGGTGTCAGTACCAGCTTCTCATAGCCCATCACAAGGTATTAGAAAACTCTTCTTACCCAGGATAAGGCCAGCTTCTGAGCTGATAAGGGCTGGAGAGTTCTGACTTTTATTTTATCATTTCTGAGTGGAGAGGCTGCTCAGTACTTTCACCTCTTTTGTTTCTTTTCAATGCATAATCATGTGTAAGTTAAATGCCCAATTTTTTGGTGTTTTCATCTGCTTGATCAAGTCTATATTGCACACGTAATCTTGTGTGATTTCAGAAAGCTAAATGATGCCAGAGGGTGAAGTCAATAATCAATGAATATAAAGCAAAGAGTTTGAAATACTTCAACTTGTGCACTTGATGAAAGCTGGTGTGATTTTTTTTTTAGCATGAAACAGTACTTGGAAGGGAGCTGTTTGACCCTTCTGACTTCTATTTCTCTTTGGCTTTGAGCTTTTCCAGATGATTTCAGAAGGTGGTGAAAAGGCTCCCTGGTGGAGCAGTGGTTGGAGGGTGATTTGCAGATGAGTTTTGCTCATAGGGATCTTCTCACACCTGTGCACATCCTTTGGTTCCCCAGCCCAAATGTGACATTTCATGTGGCTTAGCTCCTTGCAGAAATGTGTTTTAAGGCTGAGCCAGACCACCCTTGTGCTGAGTGTTGCCTGATGTTCAGCCTCACCGCTTCCTTCTTGTGACCCATTAACTTCCAGCAGTCCCACAGTCATTTGGACCACCCAGAAATCCCATAAATATCCCATCTGGGATGTTTCAGTGAGGCCTCCTCCAAATGGAACCATTTATGGGTCTCTAATGTGTTGGTAGTTCTGAACATAACGAGTAGTTGCAATATTTCCTCAGGAATTTCTGACTCATGCCTTCTCTGGAGTGTCAGGTGTGGAAGCTCCCAGAAATCAGTAATTAAGGTATAGTCTGAGGAGAACGATGCATGAAGAGAGAACCTATATATGTGTTTTCTGTTTTTTGACAGAGTGGGTCTAGTGATCATCCCAACAGATAAGTGTTAGTGACCACACTCACCCTCTGAGCAGCTCCAGATGTTGTGTGGTGGTACCAAAATTATCACAATACACATGATATTTTGATGTCACAGGCAAAGCATCTTAACTCTCAGGGCAGACTTAATTTCATGATTATTTTAAATATACCTTCTCAATGCATTTTCTAATGAATGTCTCTCTAGCATGAGTGATGGTGTTAAGATCTACCACGTCTCACCAGTAACTCACCAAAAATTCAAAAAGCTAAACAGCATTAAAGGGATCAAGCCTGGCTTTCCCAAGGTCACTCAGACACCCCGTGGCTGAGCTGGAAACAGCAGCCCCTTGCATGATGCCCTTCAGCAGCTGTTTCTTGATGTGTGTAGGACAGCAAAAGGCTGAGAAGGTGGTGTTGAGAGATGATCTGAAGGGCAGCAGCTTACTGCCAAAGCCACGATGACAGAACCAAAATGCCAGGGCAGGGAGTTGGGGCTGCAATCAGATGTGTGTGCCCTGCAGGATTGAGTCCTTGCTTTGCTTTCCTGGTGGAATTACTGGAGAGGGCAGTGGAATCACCACACTGTCAGTGCCCCAGCCCAGGGAAGCACAGGTGAATAAAAGCAGGCTTTGCATGGTGCTCTGAAGCAGCCCACAAAACATTGCCCTGCTTGATGCAGCAAATCTCCTGCTCTCGCTTGGTTAATGGCTCTTCATCACTTTTCAGTTCATAGTTTAATGCTCCAATGGAAGCCAATTTGAATTCATTTAACTCTTCAAATAAAACTTCTGTGAGACGCTGTATCAGATGTTTTATTGTAGTCCATCTATTCTGGTACTGTTTTCCCCTTTCCTAAGGCTGTCAATTAGCTATCCAGTTCCAAGAGAATGATTTGTGCTGTGAACTCAGCTGAGACACAACATTTGTGCGTAGAATGGTTGCCTAACTAGGACTCCTAAAAGTCAATTAATGCAGTAGCCAAACTCTGTATGTGTTGCTTGATTGGGTAGACAAGCTAAGCCATTTAAAAAAAAATTGCTAAAAACCTTTCTTATAGTTCTATTAGAACCAAGTAGCTGCAGATTTTCTGTATTGATTTTGAAAATTTACCAAGGATTATAGGTTTATGAGTGATTACTAAAACTTTACTTTTCCAAAAAAAAGAGATATAGTCCCAGGCTCTGGAACAGCCTGTTAGAAGCTGAACTATTCGGTCTTTATGGCTTTTTTTCTTTTAGTAGTTAATTGTTTCCCACACTTTGTTGTCCTATTGCTTTTCTGGGAGCTAAAAATGTTTGCCACCATGTGAGATAATTAAAATGTGTCCACTCTTATACCAATGCCAATATATTTCACTGAATAACATGTTTTGTGGTGTCTGTATCCTGTCACAGGGACTATTTGTGAGCAAGTCAGATGTGGTCACATCTGTGCTAGGAATTAAAAGGAGGCCACTAACTTATTTCAGAGGGACTACTGCTGTCACATAGTAGTGATCTATTGCTACTGCAGAGGAAGTCTATTTAAACCCAGATAACAAAGACTTTGTACTTAAATCTCTCATACAGCACGTTTGCCACATGAAATTTAAACAGGGCTTTATTCTGAGTTTGCTCAAGCCCAGTTCCAGCCAGTCAGAGACAGTTTTCAAGCTCTGTGTACATTGATTCTCATTAGAACAGCTTCCCTTTTTTATTCTTTGAGTAGTTTCTGCTGGAGTCCCCTATCCCTATCTTTGTCCTCACTGGCTGAAGGATTTGGTTATTGTTGAGAGGATTTGGTAGAAAAAGAGGAAGACACAGAGTTTGGTCCCACCAATCTCTGATCAGAGCAGATGTGAGGGCTGGAGCATCATCCAAGCCCCCAGTCCTGGTGACAACCTGGCAGGGCTTGGCAAGTAGTGGCTTCCAAGCAAAACGAAGCAAGGAGAGTAAATGAAGCCAGGGTGACCCTCCACGTGTGCCTACTTTTTTTGTGTATGTGTGTGCTTCTTGGACTTCCAAACACCTTCTAAAGGGGAAAATTCAGTCTCTTCCACCTTGCTCATAAATACTTGCATTTAGCACTGCTTCTGTTGCATGGCAACTGGGGAGCGGCAACTTAAGTTTATAATATCTCTCCTGTCTCTTCCTAGTCTTGGTTCTACACTAGGTTCTAGGCAGTCCTCCAAGAAAATTTTGAGTCTTAGGACCAGTTCTTTACAGGCAAGATCAGCTTTTTTGTGGGGACCACTTAGGGCTGCACACATGACTGCTGTCAGTAAACCTAATCTAGACAGAGAAATGTGGTCATGTAACAAAAATACTACAGTATCCAAGAGACTTTCCCTTTAATGTACTTAAGTGTTGCAGACAAGACAGTCAGAGGAAGTTTTATGCAAGATGATGAACACAAATTGAAATTCTTACCTTGAAATGACTGGAGAAGTACTGTTTGCCTATCAAGAGTAAAAATGTTTTATGGTGAAAAAGTAAGGCAGGGAATAGAACCTTTGATTTCTGTCTCTGCCACTATCATGCTTTGCCCTCTGGAGGCCAATGATTTTTTTCAGTATTTCATTTTCCCTGTCTTTGTTGAGGGAATACTAGTCTTTTCTATCTTTACATGGGCATTAGCTGTAAAATGCTCTAAGATTATTTATGTTTGGTTTGGATGTGTATAGCAGGGATATTGCAAAGTGTGCTTTTGGGAAAGCCAGTGCAAAATTCATGCTTTCATGTGCAGGCAAATGTATTTGCTGTGCTTGCTTCCTGTTTCTTCTTTTTTGTTGTACCCTGGTTAAATTCCTTTGTGTTTATTCCTGCCGCTGCTTTATGGGGTTTCTCTGAGAGGAGCCACTTTGTCAGCCAAATGAAAGATCTCTGCGGAGATTTCTGGTGTGTCATCTATGACCTATAGATACTGTTTTGCTCTTGGTTCAAAATACAAACAAATGTTTCCTTTTGAAAGATCTATTCTTTGTTTTGTCTAGATAAAGTTCAATTTGGAAATGACACTAGTAGGATAAGGGTCCTGCTTGGGAATTGAAGGGATTTTTTTGTTGAGTCACGCTCAGCTCAGAGACTGGAACTAGAACTAATGCCATTAGAGCTCTGTGATGGAATAGAGAGGCTTTGATTAACCTCTTGCTTTCATGAAAAATCTCTGTTTATTGAACTACTGAGGCATTAACTGATTGTTGAAGGGGCAGAGTGTGGAATAAAAAAAAATCCAAACGGTTGTCAGTCTTTCTGAACATAGTGCCTCTGAATCAGGCTGGAATTGTCTTTACATCCCTGTCCTCCTCTCCTGGGGGCTGAATGTATAACTCCACTTGGTTTTCAAAAACAATCTCCAGGGCGTATCATGGACAAGGAAATCCAGCCTGGCTTTCTGGGTTATGGAAGGGGCTGAGAAAATTGTGTCTCATCATTTGACACAATATCTTGTAATCCATAAAGCTCAGGTTTAGGTAACTCTATATACGTAGAGACTTTATTTTCTGCCTGAACACAAATATGTTTTTCCATGGGGGAGAAAGCCTTTTGGGAGGTCCTTCAGTTAAAAATCTGAGTGTGCGGAATGATTGCCTGTGGTTGATGCAGGCACATGGAGCTTGCACCAAGGCTGATGGGGAGTTAGTCTGATGGGAGCCTGTCAGGTGTTTGGAGGCATGCATGGCTCACTTTGCTTGCTGTGTGCACGCTGGATATGCCAGAATTCTCTTAGTCTTTAATTGTGATTTTTGAGGTACAAACAATGGTACCATGCCCTTCTGTAGGTGATTAATTCACCAGGACGCTGATGCATAGTTCCGCTCTAAATGGCAGGACACTAAGGGGGCAGAATAGTGGAGCCATTTAAAATTGCACCCCAAATAAGGTCTACAGAGTAGTAATAACTAAAAATGCCCTATAGTTATACCAGCTATTTAGGGCGATGGAGTGCAGGTAGTCTGGCAAAATATCAAGGCAGCGGGCCCTGCTTTTTTTTTTTTTTGATTTAAATTAAAAAACCCTGAGAAGCTCTGAGGGCTTTAAAATCAAATGTGATCAATAAGTCTAATTTCTGTATCTTACCTAGAAGCCTAGAAGAGTGCATTTTTATCTCATTTCCAAACATTTCTCTGTGAATCACTGACCAGCTGCCCTCCCTTCTGGTGCTTTTAGGGTGTGATCTATACCCCAGTGAGAGAGATTAAATTCAGGAATACCCTGAGGGTCTGGAACTTGAACTCTGGCCTCCTCCTTGCACAATATGGTCCCATGGAAAAGGACAAGATGTTGGCTGGAACATCCCCTGGAAGTAGAGCACAGAGGAGATGGGTGCATATTTCATGACAGACTGCCTTAACCTTCCAAACAGCCGCCTCTTTTACAGCCAGCAGCTACTATTAATTATTTATCAGGACACTTATTTATACACTAAAAACTAAATTCAGTCCTTTCAGTGGAGCCTGGCAGAGTGTGGGCTGTAATAAGTAGCTGTGGATAGTCTTTCAGGAGGGGAGGTTTTGTGCAGAGCTCTGCTCATGGGAGAGCCTGTCCACATGATTCTCTCTGCTGTTTGTGCCTAGTACTGATATTTACATGTGGGAGATGAAAACCCAGCCATTAGTAAGAGTCTGGAGCTGTGGGGCATCAGCCTGATCCCCCTTGGCCAGGTTTAGTAAGGAGAGTTCTTAAGCCACCAGCATCCAAGGAGGAAGAGGGAAATCCCTTCCTTTGTGCTTCCTTCCTCATGAGGAAGCCCACCCTGCTCTGGCTTCTCCTTCTGTGTTTGCTCTGGCTCTGTAAAACCCATCCTTGCAGCAGAGGAGGGAGGATGAATTTGCTCCCTTTGCCTCCACTTGGGGAGAGCAGCTGTGACCCCTTCTATAGCCAGAGGGAAGGGAATAGGTTTTAATATTTCTCTGTTCCTTTTGAATTGAGTTCAAATGGCCATCCATGACTTGTGGTGCCAATGCGTTTTCCTCATCAAATACTGACATGGTTTCTACACTGGTGTGCTGTTGCCATGTAATTCTGCTGGCATTGCTGTTTAGGTAAAATATTATTATTTTTCTATAGCAACTGTTAGTTTCAGTAGGAATTCCAATTCCATTGTAATTATTAGAGACAGTGGTTGTAATAAATGTTTAGGATTGACTTGCATGATTTTCATTTTCTTCCAGCACCTGATGCTTTTAATGGCTCAACTTTTCTAATTTGAATGTTGACATAGATGGAGAATTGATTCTGAATTTCTATCTAGCACTCTTCTGGGTGGCTTACTGTGGTGGGGGACATTGCTTTAGCATCTCAATAGGAGAGAGAGACTTGTTGCTGTGAGCCGTGCCTTCTTCAGCCTATCTCAACATGGGAGACAGGACTCTTTGATGTTCCACCCAATTTCCAGCAGAGACCCTTCTTCTCCCCAAGAGTCCAGCCCTTCTGCCTGCTCTAATGGTCCTCAACCGCATCCCAGGCCTGAGAACAAGGGATCTGATGGGCTGCCCCCATACACTGTGCTCCTTTACATGTGCAAACGGTTTCAACCCAGGCTCCCCTCCCTTTGGGAAGTGTGGAGAGCCCTTGGCTCTCACCCTAAGCTCAATGCCCTGTTCCTGAAATGACTCCCCAGGCTGGGCCAAGTGCAGCTTCCTGCACAATTCCAAGGTAACCTTTCCTTCAGCCATCCAGACCCTGGCTTCAGTGCCTTGCTGCTCTCAGCCCAGGGGTTGCTTTGTTCAGAAAAGCCAATGGTGCAGGTATGGAAAGCAGTTTCTTGGATGCACCTATGGAGCTGCAGAAAGAGGGTTGGGATTGGATACTCTTTAAGGTCCCTCCCAACCCAAACCATTCTTAGATTCTGGGATTATGGAAGCTTTGCAAAGCAAACACTTGATGGAAGCAAACAGCAGATTATTCATGCAGCTAAAGCTCAGCCATCCTTATGGTCATAGAGGCAGTCAAAGCAAAATTGTTAAATTGTTTGTGGGCAAATCAGGATGATTTGGAACAGAAATGATACTTTTTTTTTTTTTTTTGGTAGAAGTTCATGATATGGCTTCCTTTACTGCTTGTAGAGAAATGATGAATCTTTTTCTGGGGACATAGAGTTAAATGCAATTTTTTGTTTATCTAACTGAAAACTCATAGTCAGAACTAATAGGAACTCATCAGCATTTTCTGTGCTCAGTATTGCCATGGGTTTGCAATATATGGTCACATTTTCCTTAAAGTATCTCATTACACTGCTGGGATAATTCCTGTACTGCAACCTTAAAAAAGCCCATCTTTACTATTAGCATATTTTTATCCTGCTCATAGTGAGTATGGCAGTTGAACTCTAGAGCAGCTCATGATTCCTGCACGGTGCTAAGGCTGATCATGGCCATTACAGAGAGTGATACAGCAGATATCACAGCCTCTGAACACCCATAAAGTTTTAATAGGACTTGCAGAACTTGACAGTGTGAGTTAATAGGGTGTTCAGGCTGAAAAGGACTTGTATGTGGTGTGTGTGTGTGTGCAAGTGGTCAGTCACTGAAGCATCCTGTTCTCTGCTGAAATGTAACCCTTTGAATTTGATTTACTCTCATAAAAGGCAAGTTAGAGGAGCATTTCCCCAGCCTTGGAGAAGAGAGTGGTATCAACAAGGCATGAAGATACTCTGCTTTCAATTCTGAGGCTTTCAGACATTAGGCATCTATTATGAATCCAAAAAAGGCCATGTTCTGGGGAAATGGCACAAAACCTGACAGACAGCTGTAAACTTGTGCACAGAGCAGTGGCATGAGGAACCATCTAACCCAGCTGAGCAGATCATAGGGTCTGATTGATAAGATTCAGGAGGGAACTCAAAGCCAAGAATTTCCTTAGTTAAATGGACTTGGCAGTTCACAGCCCACCCCAGCCCCTCCTTTAGAGCAGCATTCCCAAAAGCAAGGCAGGCAGTGCAGCTTTAGGGAGGGGAAAAGGTGCATGGGGAGAGTGCACAGACAGGATGGGGCAAGACAGGGAGCCACCTGGAAATGTTGCCAGTTATTAAAACTTCGTGAACAAGGAGATCCTGCTGTCCTTGCACAGGCTGAACATTTATGGCAGGTGGATCGTGATTCAAGCTACTCAAGAAATGGGGTGAAAATGAATTACTTATCTTTTATCTTGTTCTCTGAGAGCATTCACAGCTAGGAGAGGGGGAGTAACCTGCTACAGGGGGTAGGCCAGATTCTGCAGCATTGATTCACACAGAGGGAAGGAGGGAGGCTTCAGCCAATATGAATGAGAATGTGGAAAACTAATGTTTTACTAACAGGAGTTAGTAAAAAATGACCTGGTAAATTCCCTGGGGAAAAGAGAACTTCCTGAGTGTGGGGTTTTGTTGGTATGTGTGGTTAGGACAGTGCAGGGCTTGTGGGAAGAGACTTCTTCACCTTTGAGCATTTTCCTGTGTGTGAAAGGAAAGGAGTGACTTAGAGCACCCAGCAGCCGTGACTTAGAGCCCCTGTGCCAGCTGTGGGATAAAACCCCTGGGCTGCTGCTGGACTGGGCTCTGGAGCATCTGAAGAGCCCACACTGATTCCTTCAGTTTAGCTCTTACTGCCTCTAACAATCCTTGCTTCCACTCTATAAATGATCATGCTGTTTAAAAAAAAAAGGTTTCAGACAGATATAGTTTGCTATCAAAGTGCTGGAAGAGAGCAGATCTGTAGGTTTTGGCTTCCTCACAGTACAATTACTCTTACTTTGGTGCAGATTTAATGTATCTCCTGGAAAGCTTCTACCAGGTCATTTTAGTCCAGTAGTTCTGCTGGACTTTACTGGATGGTAGCAAAAAAGGCAAAGGATGTGGAGAAGACTAAAGAAGCAATTGTATCTTTTTTTCCCCCTCATCTAACTTCCCGTGCTCTCCCTTCTGTGGTCTTTCATGCATGTAGGCCGACAGCTGTTCCCCTTGGGAACAAGATCCCTTTGAATCAGGGGCACTTGCATGGCAAAGACTATCTCATCCCAAACTTCCAAATAATCCTTGGGATGCCAGGCTCCAGGCAGCTTTTGGAAGCACTGTGCAGAGGTTCCAGGCAGATCATTGGGCACACTCTGGGTATTTGTACCTGCTCTGAGTGTAGGCACTGCCCGTGTGCTGGTGTGAGTGTATGCCCACAAGCAGAGGTTGAGAAGCTGAACAGCTTACCTAGAGAAGAATTTCTTTCCTGGTGTGCAGCAAAGAGACTCCTGCTATTCAAAGCTCTTCACAGGGCTCCAGGTGAACCAGACAGAGTTCTCAGTTGCCAGCAGCTCTCAGCAGCATCCCAGGAAGGCTCCTCTTGCTCCGGCCCCAGCCACTGAACTCCACCGGCACAATCACATCTCATTTGTACGCAGCCTGTCCTTTCAGAGCGAGCAGCCAGCTGGAACGATTCAAACCTCTGCTCAGCACAGCGTTCCAAATGCAGCTTCCTTCCTGGGCACGGGGGGGATGACGCCGGGGAGCCGCCAGGCTCCGGCAGAAAGGCTGCGAGAACTCTGGGATCAGCCCAGGAGCCGCTGCTCGCGGTCCTGCCGCCGGCGCCGCGCTCCGAGTGCCGGAGCCAGCCTCCGGCTCCCGCGGATCTCCGGCAGCAGCGAGGCGGCTTCGCGGGGCTGCGATTGGCAGCAGCGGCCGATTCCTGCCGCTACTCAGCCCGCAGACTTGCAGGGACTCGGAGCTGCTCTGATGTCATTCCGGGCCGAGGGGGGGGATGCTCGGCGAGGACGCCGCGGCGGAGGCTGGTTCGGAGATGAGCTGTGTTCCTCTCCGCCGCCCCGATGGATTCCGCGCTCCGCGAGGATTTGCATCATCTGTCATCGTGCGGCTGGACCACCTCCCCTCCTGCCCGCCCCAAATGCGGGAGGGAAGTGCCTCTTCCAGCTCTGGTTTTACACCTGGAGCCTGCAGCGGAAAGCCTTGGAGCAAGGCAAAGTTGGCAGAGTCATTTTTCTGGCAGGAGGATGCTTGTGCCCCCAGTGCCCCCCATCACTTCTCCTGTCTCCAGGCACTAAAAAAGAGGCTTAACAAAATCCAGCACTGGAAGGCTTTTGGTTCCTACTCTTGTTAGGTCTGATAAGATCACCTGGTACAATAAAAGGTGGGTTTTAAGTGCACAACCAAAATCAAGGAGGAGTCACCCAGCAAATATTCCCTGGCACCAGCAATATTCAGTGCCTGGAGATGAAAAGTATTTTCTTGTTCTATGTGACACAAGTTCCACCTATTTGTTGCATAATTTCTCATTTAAATCCTTCATTTCATCCAGCTGGAGACAAAACCAACCTCCACAGCCAAGAAACATGATTGCTACATGACTTCAAATTATATTACAGAGGCAAAACTAAACACTTTCTATATTAAAAGAATTAGATTTCATTCCAATCTAATTTTCAATTTTTGCCAGCTTGACATCTTTCACTCCAAAACTGTTCTTTGTACAATACACCTTGGAATTGAAATTCAGCAGTTCTGTGCAGCAAATGTGAGAGGATGAAAACAGTTTTGTTCAAGGAGACTGGAAACAGACCGATCTGAGATGATGAATGATGCTGTGTAAACTCAGATTTGAATCATAGGAGGGTCAGCTCAACCTTTTGTGTTTCCAAAGCAGCGTGAATAAATGGTGTTCCATGCAGTTCAGCATTTACATCCTTCAGCTGGGACCTTCTACATGAAGAGCTGTTTGCTCTCTGTGAATATCCAAGTTTCAGAGATGGTAGAGATTCTGAACTGGGGACTAATTGATTCCTTCTGGCTAAATTGGAAACTGAGGGAAAATTAAGATTCAAACCACTGAGTAATTTCCTGCAATTCCTAATTACAAAGCACTTGCTGAGAGATCTTTAAAAAATGCCTTGCACCTATGGCCCAGCTCTGGATTTGGGATTTGTTTTCCAAAGACTGTTGGGAATGCTGGGCATGGAGATCCCATTGCAGCTGGGTGGTGAGCAGGTGCCTCCTTGCATTCTATGTGAAGGCCAGAGCTTTGGTCAGGCTGCAAACTAAAACAGCCAAACTGAGTTACAGAGTCTCTTCCCAACACGAGGAAATCTTCTGGTGCAGGTTGTCTGAAAAGTGCCAGAGCTTCCATTGCTTATCTGATGGTGTGAAAAAGACCAGTTTGTTGCTCTTGGTACGGCTGTCCCTTGGCTCCTGGGCTGCACTTGGAGCACTGCAGAGGTGCCTGTGGAGCAGGGAGGGTTTGGCTGAGGGACAGCTGTGCTGATCCAGATAT